>NC_092707.1:152355810-152666764 GCF_047496885.1 Scyliorhinus torazame | reverse complement strand
TAGGCCGCCAAAGATGCGGAGCATTCCGCACCTTTGGGCCGGCGCGATGCCCATCTGATTGGCGCCGTCTTTGGCGCCAGTCGGCGGACATCGCGCCGTTGGGGGAGAATTTCGCCCCAGGTTTGATTTACGCCGGCGGGACAGGCAATTTCTGGGCGGGACTTTGGCCCAGCCGGCCCGGAGAATTGAGCGGGGGGTCCCGCCAACCGGCGCGGCGCGATTCCCGCCCCCGCCCAATCTCCGGTACCGGAGACTTCGGCGGGGGCAGGGGCGGGATTCACGGCGGCCAACGGCCATTCTCCGACCCGGCGGGGGGTCGGAGACTGACGCCCCAGATGTCAGAAACGGGAGAATTCATAACAGGGAACAAAGAAATGGCTGTGGAACTCATTCCTACTTTGCTTCTGTCTTCACAAAGGAAAACATGAATAATATACTGGAAGTTCTGAGAAGCACAAGTTTTAGTGAGGAGCTGAAGGAAATTAGTATTAGTAAAGAAATGGTTTGGAGGAAGTTAATGGGATTGAAGACGGACAAATCTCCAGGGCCTGATAACTTTCATCCCAGAGTACTTAAGGAAGTGGCCCTAGAAATAGTGGATCCATAGGTGGTAATTGTCCAAAATTCTATGAACTCTGGAATGGTTCCTAAAGTTGGAGGGTAGCAAATGTAACCCCGCTCTTCAAAAAGGGAGGTAGAGAGAAAACAAGGAACTATAGACCAGTGAGCCTACCGTCAGTAGTAGGGAAGTTGCTGGAGGCCTTATCAAGACTTTCATCTCATAGCATTTGGAAAGCAGTGGTGTAATCAAAGTCAGCACGGATTTACAAAAGGAAAATCATGCTTGACAAATATACTGGAATTCTTTGACGATGTAACTAGTAGAGTTGACTAGGGAGAACTGGTGGATGTGGTTTATTTAGACTTTCAGAAGGCTTTCGACAAGGTCTCACATAGCAGATTAATGAGAAGCATGAGAAGTCCTTGGCGGGTAGGATCAAGGAAAGCCCCAAGGCTTTTTACACTTATGTGAGGAATAAAAGAATGACCAAGGTGAAGTTAGGGCCGGTCAAGGACAGTAGTGGGAACATGTGCATGGAGTCTGAAGATATAGGAGAGGCCCTAAATGAATACTTTTCTTCAGTGTTCACAAAGGAGAGGGGCCATGTTGTTGAGGAGGATAGTGCGATACAGGCTGGTAGGCTGGAGGAGGTAGATATTCAGAAGGAAGATGTGTTAGAGATATTGTGAGATGCATGAGGATAGATAAGTCCCCTGGGCCTGATGGGATATATCCTAGAATTATTTGGGAGGTGAGGGAAGAGATTGCAGAGCCTTTGGCTTTGATCTTTATGTCCTCACTGTCTACAGGAATAGTGCCAGAAGACTGGAGAGAGGCGAATGTTGTCCCCTTGTTCAAGAAAAGGAATAGGTATAACCCTGGGAATTATAAGCTGGGTAGTCTCACTTTGGTCATAGGTAAATTATTGCAAAGGGTCCTGAGGGATAGAATTTATGATAATTTGGAAAGATACAGCTTAACCCAGGATAGTCAGCACGGATTTGTGAGGGGTAAGTCTTGCCGCACAAGTTTGATTGTATTCTTAGAGGAGATAACTAAGTACGTAGATGAAGGAGAGCAGTTGATGTTGTATACATGGATTTTAATAAGGCGTTTTATAAGGTGCCCCATGGTCGGCTCATGCAGAAAGTAAGGAGGCATGGAAATTTGGCCGATTGGATCAGTAACTGACTATCACATAGAAGACAGAGGGTGGTGGTAGATAGTAAATTTTCATCCTGGAGCCCAGTCACCAGCGGTGTACCACAGGGATCAGTGCTGGGTCCTCTGCTATTTGTGATTTTTATCAATGACTTGGATGATGGAGTTAAAAGTTGGGTTAGTAAATTTGCTGATGACACAAAGATTGGTGGAGTAGTGGATAATGTGGAGGGCTGTTGTAGGCTGCAAAGAGACATTGATAGGATGTTGAGCTGGGCTGAAAAGTGGCAGATGGAGTTTAACCCTGATAAGTGTGAGGTGATTCATTTTGGTAGGCCAAATTTGAATGCGGATTACAGGATTAACAGCAGGATTCTGAAGAATGTGGAGGAGCAGAGAGATCTCGGAGTTCATGTCCATAGATCTCTGAAAGTTGCCACCCAAGTGGATAGAGCCGTGAAGAAATCCTATAGTGTGTTAGCATTTATTAACAGGGGGATTGAGTTTAAGAGCCGTGAGGTTATGCTGCAACTGTACAATACCTTGGTTAGACCACATTTGGAGTATTGTGTGCAGTTCTGGTTACCTCATTATAGGAAGGATGTGGAAGCATTGGAAAGGGTGCAAAGGAGATTTACCAGGATGCTGCCTGGATTGGAGGGTAGGTCTTATGAGGGAAGCTTGAGGGGGCTAGGGCTTTTCTCATTGGAGCGAAGGAGGATGAGAGGTGACTTAATTGAGGTGTATAAGATGATGAGAGGGATAAATAGAGTGGACGTTCAGCGACTTATTCCTCGTGTGGATGTAGCTGCGACACGGGGGCATTGTGGAAGATATAGGAGGGATGTCAGAGGTAGGTTCTTTACTCAGAGAGTGGTTGGGGCGTGGAACGCACTCCCAGCTATGGTAGTGGAATCGGACACTTTCGGAACTTTCAAGCGGTTATTGGATAGGCATATGGAGTGCACTAGAATGATTGGGAGTAGGCTGATTTGATCTTAGTTTCAGAGTAGTTCGGCACAACATCGTGGGCCAAAGGGCCTGTACTGTGCTGTACAGTTCTATGTTCTATGTTCTAATATGAAAAGTTAAAGCGCATGGGATTACGGGAGTGCCTTGAGATGGATAGAACGTGGTTAGCAGACAGGAAGCAAAATGTTGGAATAAGTGGGTCTTTTTCTGATTTGCAGGCAGTGACTAGTGGGGTACTGCTAGGACCCCAACAGTTCACAATATATATCAATGATTTGGACGAGAAAACTAAATGTATTATCTCCATATTTACAGATGATACAAAGTTGGGTGGGAGGGTGAGCTGTGAGGAGGATGCAGAAATGCTTCAGCGGGATTTGCACTGGTTGAGTGAATGGGCACATGCATGGCAGATGCAGTATAATGTGGATAAATGTGAGGTTATCCGCTTCGGTAGCAAAATTAAGAAGGCAGATTATTATTTGAATGGGTGCAAATTGAGTGAGATGGATACTCAGCAAGGCCTTAGTGTCCTCGTGCATCAGTTGCTGAAAGTAAATGTGCAGGTACAGCAGGCAGTAAAGAAGGCAAATGGTATGTTGGCCTTCAGAGCGAGAGGATTTGTGTACAGGAATAGAGATGTTTTACTGCAATTGAATTGGGCATTGGCGAGGCGACGCCTGGAGTATTGTATGCAGGTTTGGTGTCCTTATCTGAGGTAAGATGTTCTTGCTATGGAGGGAGTGCAGCAAAGGTTTACCAGCTGGGCTCGGGGGGTGGGGGAGGTCGGGTGGTGCCGCAGCCAGGAAGGAGAGTAGAGGGGACTCAGGTGGGCCAGGAGGGGGGTGGGGACCAGGGATCCCCCGGTGGGGGAAAGTCGCTTGCAGGTTCTCAGGGAGCAGCACAGGTAACCGACAGCACCGGGGGAGGGGGGGAGCCACGTTAGTTTAGTTGAACACGTGCGGCATGGGCAAACAGAGCTGGCTTGACATGTTTTATTTCTCCCACTGTTCGTTTTCACTGTGTTGAGGCCCTTTGCATTGGGCCCTTTTCTCTATGTAAATGTTACAAATTTGTTTGAAATGAAGAAGTTTTTTAAAAAAGGATTGTATTCATTGGAGTTCAGAAGAGTGAGAGGGGATCTCATAGAAACTTACAAAATTCTAACAGGATTAGACAGGGTAGATCCAGAAAGAATGGGCGAAATTCTCCCCCAACGGCAGGATGCCCGCCGACTGGTGCCAAAGCCGGTGCCAATCAGACGGGCATCGCGCCGGCCCAAAGGTGCGGAAGGCTCCGCATCTTTGGCGGCCTAGCCCCAACATTGAGGGGCTAGGCCGACGCCGGAGAGATTTCCGCCCCGCCAGCTGGCGGAAATGGCGTTTGTTGCCCCGCCAGCTGGCGCGGAAATGCGGCGCATGCGCGGGAGCGTCAGCGGCCGCTGTCAGTTTCCCAGCGCATGCGCGGGAGCGTCAGCGGCCGCTGTCAGTTTCCCGCGCATGCGCAGTGGGGAGAGTCTCTTCCGCCTCCGCCATGGTGGAGGCCGTAGCGGAGGCGAAAGGGAAAGAGTGCCCCCACGGCACAGGCCCGCCCGTGGATCGGTGGGCCCCGATCGCAGGCCAGGCCACCGTGGGGGCACCCCCCCGGGGTCAGATCGCCCCGCGCCCCCCCCCAGGACCCCGGAGCCCGCCCACGCCGCCTGGTCCCGCCGGTAAATACCAGGTTTGATTTACATCGGCGGGACAGGCAATTCCTGGGCGGGACTTCGGCCCATCCGGGCCGGAGAATCCAGCGGGGGGTCCCGCCAACCGGCGCAGCCGGATTCCCGGCCCCGCCCAATCTCCGGAAGCGGAGACTTCGGCGGGGGCGGGGGCGGGATTCACGGTGGCCAACGGCCATTCTCCGACCCGGCGGGGGGTCGGAGAATGACGCCCAATGTTCCCGACAGTGGGGGAGTCCAGAATTAGGTGTAATATTTTGAGGATAAGGGGCACAGCTTTTAGGACTGAGGTGAGGAGAAATTTCTTCACCCAGAGACTGTTGAATCTGTGGAATTCGCTACTTCAGAAAGCAGTTGAGGACAAAATGTTGTGTAATTCCAAGAAGGAATTAGATTTAGCCCTTAGGTCTAAAGGGATATGGGGGGAAGGCAGGATCAGGGTACTGAACTTGGATTTGGGTGGATTTGGATTTGTTTATTGTCACGTGTACCGATGTACAGTGAAAAGTATTTTTCTGCAAGCAGCTCAAACAGATGATTTAGTACATGAAAAGAAAATACGTGAGAGGGCAACACAAGGTACACAATGTAAATACACAGACATCGGGTGAAGCATACAGGAGTGCAATATTAATCAGGTCAGTCCAAAAGAGGATTATTTAGGAGACTGGTAACGGTGGGGAAGAAGATGTTTTTGGGTCTGTTTGTGCGTGTTCTCAGACTTTTGTATCTCCTGCCCAATGGAAGAAGTTGGAAGAGTGAGTAAGCCGGGTGGGAGGGGTCTTTGATTATGCTGCCTGCTTTCCCCAGGCAGCGGGAGGTGTAGATGGAGTCAATGGATGGGAGGCGGGTTTGTGTGATGGGCTGGGCTGTGTTCACAAATCTCTGAAGTTTCTTGCGGTCCTGGGCCGAGCAGTTGCCATACCAGGCTGTGATGCAGCCAGATAGGATGCTTTCGATGGTGCATCTGTAAAAGGTGGTAAGAGTCAGTGTGGACATGCCGAATTTCCTTAGTTTCGAGAGGAAGTATAGGCGCTGTTGTGCTTTCTTGGTGGTCGTGTCAGCGTGGGTGGACCAGGACAGATTTTTGGTGTTGTGCACACATAGGAATTTGAAACTGCGAACCATCTCCACCTCGGCCCTGTTGATGCTGACAGGGGTGTGTACAGTACTTTGCTTCCTGAAGTCAATGACCAGCTCTTTGATGATCAGCCATGATCACAATGAATGGTGGAGCAGGCTCTAAGGGCTGAATGACCTCCTCCTGCTTCTATTTTGTATGTTTCCTTGTTTTCCATTATCAGTTCTCCAGACACGCGTTCTATAGGACCAGTGCTCACTTTATTTATTTTTTCAATTATTTATTTATTTATTTCCTTAAATTTAGAGTACCCAATTAACTTTTTTGTTCCGATTAAGGGGCAATTTAGTGTGGCCAATCCACCTACCCTGCACATCTTTGGGTTGTGGGGGCGAAACCCACGCAGACACGGGGAGAATGTGCAAACTCCACACAGACAGTGACCTGGAGCCGGGATCGAACCTGGGACCTCGCCGCCGTGCGGCAGCAGTGCTAACCACTGTGCCACCGAGCCGTCCCAGTACTCACTTTATTAACTCTTTACTTTTTTAAATATTTGAAAAACTCTTACAGTCTGTTTTTACATTTCTGGCTAAAAGTCACCGGCAGCATGCACTTTCAATCCACCCGATGCCATCTTGCAGCTACCCAATACCCGACATCCCAGCATCTTCCTCTAGACCCCCAGAACTCTTGATCACAACCCCTTTAGAGTCTAGGCGCGGTGCCCACAGATGTCAGTTGCTATGGACATGATGGTCTCCGGCTCACGTTGTCCTGTTCATGCCCCCGCGGGTAATGATAGCCGATAACAAAAGGGGGGGAAGAAGGTGCAGTGAGGGTATGCCTAAGCTCAGAATCCTGCCCTCCGATGAAGAAAGGGCTCTGCAGCTTGCAAGGGAGAGCCAGGAGCGAGCCGTCACTGAAGGCGAGGTCAGCCTGGACCAGAGACGTGAGGATCTCAACAGCACCTCGGAGGAAGACAAGAGGCATCATACCTATCACTGGCACCACCCACCATCTTGGAGACAAGCACATTTGTGGGAGGTCTTAGCAGACAGGCATCTGGGTCACTATTTGGTGAGCAGCACATTGCTTCTGATGCACATCAGGTGGAGACAGGAATATCCCAGGGATCAAAAGTCGGAGGACTACTGGATTCCAGGACTCAGCTGTGACTCAGCCGGGTGCCGTACCTCTGGATGAGCTCCTCCCTCAGCTGCTAGAGATGCAAATGCAGAGCCAGGAACACCCAGAGTGGTTGTCAACGACATTCCTCCAACTGCAAGCCTGATTGGAGGAGTCCCAAAGCCTACAGGTGCAGGACATGTTTCTAGTGTTGCGTGGCAACCAGGCCAACACTGCAAGGGTGGTGTCTGCAGTGTAAAGCCTGAGGCAGGACGTCTGAGCCATGAGTGGTGATGTCCAATGCGTGGCTCAGTCTCTGAGGACCATGGCTGTGGCCTCGAAACCAGGGTCCTGGCACAGACGTCCATTGCAGGAGCAGGATGTCTTACTGCAATTATACAGGGCCTTGGTGAGGCCACACTTGGAATATCGTGTGCCGTTTCCACCTCTTTATCTGAGAAAGGATGTTCTTGCTATATAGGAAGTGCAGAGGAGGTTTGCCAGACTGATTCCTGGGATGATGGGACTGACATATGAGTAGAGATTGAGTCAGGGTTATATTCGCTGGTGTTCAGAAGAATGAGGGGGAATCTCATAGAAAGCCATAAAATTCCAACAGGACTAGATAGGATAAATGTAGGAAGGATGTTCCTGTTGGTGTGAGTGTCCAGAACCAGGGTTCATTGTCTAAGTTCATGGCATAAACCTTTCAGGCCTGAGATGAGGAGAAATGTCTTCACCCAGAGAGTGGTGAGCCTGTGGAATTCGCTACCACAGGAAGTAGTTGAGGCCAACACATTGTATGTTTTCAAGAAGGAGTTAGATATAGCACTTGGGGCTAAAGGGACCAAAGTCCAAAGATGTGCAGGTTAGGTGGAGTTACAGAGCTACAGGGATAGGTCAGGGGAGCTGTTCGCATGCTCTTTTGCATGGTTGGTGCAGATTCAATTAGCCTTATGGCCTCCTTCTGCAGGATAGGGCTCTATGGATTCTGTGGATATGGGAGGAAAGGGGAACAGCTTACTGAGTTTGATGATCAGCCATGATCATATTGAAGGGCAGAATGGTCTACTCATGCTCCTATTTTCAATGTTTCTATGTTCCATTGCATGAACCTGTAGACAATGGGGGCATCCCTGGTCCTCCTGGCCTGGTGCACCCTGGCCGCCGGCTGTCCTTCTTCCTCAGGTTCATCCAAGGGCTTGTCTTGGTCTTGCTCCCCCTCATCATCAGAGTAAGTGACATGTTCCTCCTCCTCCTCCAGCATCTTGCTCAACTATTGTTGCCAGGTTGTGAATGGCACATCAAACGACGATAATGTGGGACACCCTCTTGGGGTTATATTGAAGAGCACCACTGAACCAGTTGTGCAGCAGAAATGCACCTTTAGCAGCTCTATGCGCCGTTAGATTACTGTTCAGGTGGCACTGTGAGCCACATTATAATGGGTCTCCACCTTGATCTCGGGCCTCTGCACTGGCGTAATTAGCCATGACCTCAAAGGGGGGTCCTTGTCCCCAATAAGCCGTCCCAGCAGCCTGAGGTGTTCCTCGAAGACCCGGGGATGTGCAAATGCCCCTGTATGAATCTGTCATGCATGTTCTCAGGGAAGCACGATGTTCTTCCGGTGGTCGCAGATTGGTTGGACATTCAGGGCGTGTAATTCCTTATAATTGATGGTGTGCCTGGTCATGGTCAGAGGCATGCAGACCATCCGTGACCTCTCAGATGCACCTGTGGACTGATGATTGAGAGATCTCAAATCTCCGGAAGAGCCCTGGAATGGCCTGTTGACAAGGAGGTTCAGGGCTGCCGAGTCCTTCATGGCCACAGAGAATGGCTGCCCCCATTTCCATGTAGTGCCACATCTGCAAGGACATGGCAGAGGTGCCGCACTGTCTCCTTGTTCAGCCAGAATCTTTGGCGGAAGATGGTGTCCGACAGCTCCAGGAATGACATGTGGATCCTGTAAACCCGAGGCCTCCTTCTCCGACATCTTTGGCCCTCTGGTCCCCTGGTGCAGGCCCCTGGGTTGGGCTGCTCAGAGTCAGCGTTGTCTGTCCATCTCCCGTGCTGTTAATAGAATTGTCGCCAGCTCCACTGGCTGCATACCAAGACAAATCGGTAATCTGGAAGGAATGGGAGAAAGAGAGAGGCGGCCAGTTGGGTGGTCCAACCCATGACTCTCAATCCCTCCCAGCATCCCTTGTCATCCTGGTCCGTGAAGCTGAATATCCTACACCGTCTCCGACAGCCAGCGTTACCTCAATTCTTTGCTGTCCATCACACTTCATCGCGTTACCGGCAAGATCATTATTCTCACTCCATTAGAGTTGGCTATGAGCTCGCGTCTGGTTGCTCCCTCCCTTAATATCAGCAACATTAGGGTTCATCATGTGTTGGAGAAAATGAAAGCCTATGTGAACCTTGAGGGCTGTTGGATCCCCCAGGACATTCGGGTGAGACAGTGCGCAGCCGGCATTGGTAAGGGTCAAATGATGGAGGACAATTAATTGGGTGATGAAGACTCTCAGGAATGTTAGAGGGCACAACTACTCTCTGAGCATGGAAAGGCTACACTAATAGGCGCAGATCACACTCGGGCTTAGTCTTGCTGTTTTCTAATTGCTGTCATGTCTTAACACTTAACAGTCCTGGGAAGCCAATGCATTGGGCTGGATTCTCCGCTCCCCGACGCTGAAATCGCGTTCAGCGATGGGGCGGAGAATCTGTTTTGGCGTCAAAATCAGGGGCGAAATTCTCCCCCAACAGCGCGATGTCCGCCGACTGGCGCCCAAATCGGCGCCAATCAGACGGGCATCGCGCCGCCCCAAAGGTGTGGAATGCTCTCAATGTCGGGGCTAGGCCGGCGCCGGAGGGATTTCCGCCCCGCCAGCTGGCGGAAATGGTGTTTGTTGCCCCGCCAGCTGGCACGGAAATGCGGCGCATGCGCGGGAGCGTCAGCGGCCGCTGACAGTTTCCCGGCGCATGCGCGGGAGCGTCAGCGGCCGCTGAAAGTTTCCCGCGCATGCGCAGTGGGGAGAGTCACTTCCGCCTCCGCCATGGTGGAGGCCGTGGCGGAGGCGGAAGGGAAAGAGTGCCCCACGGCACAGGCCTGCCCGCAGATCGGTGGGCCCCGATCGCGGGCCAGGCCACCGTGAGGGCACCCCCCGGGGTCAGATCGCCCCGCGCCCCCCCCCAGGACCCCGGAGCCCGCCCACGCTGCCTGGTCCCGCCGGTAAATACCAGGTTTAATTTACGCCGGTGGGACAGGCAATTTCTGGGCGGGACTTCGGCCCATCCGGGCCGGAGAATTGAGTGGGGGGGCCCGCCAACCGGCGCGGCGCAATTCCCGCCCCCGCCCAATCTCCGGTACCGGAGACTTCGGCGGGGCGGGGGCGGGATTCACGGCGGCCAACGGCCATTCTCCGACCCGACGGGGGGGTCGGAGAATGACGCCCCAGGAGTGCCGTCGGTTTTTGAATTCTCCACCCACTGAAAATTATGCACGGCCTCAGGCCATTGCGTGAGGCCCGCCCTGCGATGCTCCGTCTCGTCCCCGACCGACCGAGTTCCCAACGGCGTGGGTTATGTGTGCTCACACCATTCGTGAACTCGGCGTGGAGGCTGCGGACTAGGTCCGGGGCTGCCACAGTTGGGGGAGGGCCGATCCGCGGGCAGGGGGGCTTCATTTGGGGCTGGGGGCACTGTGGGGGGCGGTCCGGGGTGTGTGAGCGATCGATGGGAGGCACTACTTTGGCGGTCCAGGCCCGTGGGCTGAGTCCACCATGGAGCACAGCGCAGCCACTGCAGGCCGCCGCCATGCGCATGCGTCGCCTCGGAACAGGAAGTGCTGAGGGCCATATCGGCAACTAGAGCTGCGAGCTCTATGCTGCCTCCCTGCTAGCTCCCAGCAAAACGGGGAATCTGTGACCATTTTACGCCAGTTTTCCTGGCGTAAAATACCACCGTTTTCACGCCGGCGTGGGGTCTTAGTCTCCAAAACGGAGAATCCAGCCCATTATCTCTGAGTGAATGAGCAGCGGTGACCCACTACCACCCCAAACATCTCCAGCCTGATCATCACTGTCTTGCCTTCTCTCTTGGGGTTAAGTCCAGCCAGCATTTAAATCTCAAGAAGGTGTCCAGGTTTAGAGGCACCCCATTCCTTTATTTTGCTTATGGACACCACAGTACAACATTAACACCCTTTAGCAGCCTGATGCCAAACTCCTTCAGTAGTTGGAAAGTAAACAGAAAATATGCAGTCAGCACTTGAATGAGGGAAGTCATTGGACTATTCATTTCAGCCTTCTCTGGCAGTCCCGTGTGATATCAAGAAACGCTTGAATCATAGAATTTACAGTGCAGAAGGTGGCCATTCGGCCCATCGAGTCTGCACCGGCCCTTGGTAAGAGCACTCTACTTAAGTCCACGTCTCCACCCTATCCCCATAACCCAGTAACCCCACCCAACCTTTTTGGACACACTAAGGGCAATTTATCATGGCCAATCCACCTAACCTGCACATCTTTGGACTGTGGGAGGAAACCGGAGCACCCGGGGGAAACCTACGTTCACACGGGGAGAATGTGCACACGGACAGTGACCGAAGCGGGACTCTGGAACTGTGAAGCAACTGTGCTAACCACTATGCTACCGTGCTGCCCCAAGGCACTAGGCATTGCCAAGGCTATGGGCTCTGGCAATATTAGCAATAGTACTGAAGACTTGTGCTCCAGAATGTGCCGCGCCCCTAACCAAGCTGTCCTAGTACAGCTACAACACTGGCATCTACCCAAAAAAGTGGAAAATTGCCCGGGTATGTCCTGTTTACAAGAAATACAAATCCAACCTAGTCAATTACTGCCCCATCAGTCTACTCTCGATCATCAGTAAAGTGATGGCAGGGCTCATCAACAGTGCTTCACAATAACCTGCTCACTGACGCTCAGTTTGGGTTCAACCTGGGTCACTCAGTTCCTGATCTCATTACCTCTGGAGTTCAACTCTTTTGTTGAACTCTAGACGTAAGGTGAAAGTGACTGCCTTTGACATCATGGACACATTTGACCAAGTGTGGCATTGAGGAGTCCTAGAAAAACTGGAGTCAATGGGAATCAGGGGTAAAACTCTCCATAGGTTGGAGTCATACCTGACACAAAGGATTTGGAGGTCAGTCATCTCAGCTCCAGGACATCACTGCATCAGTTACTCAGGGTAGTGCCCTAGGCCCAACCATCTTAAGCTGCTTCATCGGTGACCTTCTGGGGCGGGATTCTCCGCAATCGGCGCGATGTCTGCCGACCGGTGCCAAAAACGGCGCGAATCAGTCCGGCATCTAGCCACCCCAAAGGTGCGGAATCCTCCGCATCTTGAGGGGCTGAGCCCTAACCTTGAGGGGCTAGGCCCGCGCCGGACTGATTTCCGCCCCGCCAGCTGGCGGGAAAGGCCTTAGGTGCCCCGCCAGCTGGCGCGGAAATGACTTTGCCGTGCGGCGCATGCGCGGGAGCGTCAGCAGCCGCTCACGGCATCCCCGCGCATGCGCAGGGGAGGGGGTCTCTTCCGCCTCCGCCATAGTGGAGACCATGGTGCAGGCGGAAGGAAAAGAGTGCCCCCACGGCACAGGCCCACCCGCCGATCAGTGGGCCCTGATCGCGGGCCAGGCCACCGTGGGGGCACCCCCTGGGGCCAGACCGCCCCGCACACCATAGGACCCCGGAGCCCGCCCGCGCCACATTCCAGCAGCGGGACTTTGGCCCATCACGGGCCGGAGAATCGCCGGGGGGGGGGGGGGCCCGCCAATCGGCGCGGCGCGATTCCCACCCCCGCCGAATATCCGGTGCCGGAGAATTCGGCAACCGGCGGGGGCGGGATTCACGCCAGCCTCCGGTGATTCTCCGATCCGGCGGGGGGTCGGAGAATCCCGCCCCTGAAGAGGGGATGTTTGCTGATGATTGCATGATATTCAGCACCATTGGTGACTCCTCAGATACTGAAGTAGTCTGTGTCCAAACGCAACAAGACGTGGACAATATCCAGACATGGGCTGACAAGTGGCAAGTAACATTCATGCAACACAAGTGCCAGGCAATCTAACCATTGCTCCTTGACATTCAGTGGCATTAGCACCACCATCAGCATCCTGGGAATTACCATTGACCAGAAACACAGCTGGACTAGCTACATAAATATTGTGGCTATTAGAGTAGGTCAGAGGTTAGGAATCCTGCGGTGAGTAACTCATTTCCTGACTCCCCAAATACTGTCTACAATCTATAAGGCACAACTCAGGAGTTTGATGGAACACTCTCCCCTTGCTTGAATGAGTGCAGCTCCAACAACACTCAAGAAGCTTGACACCATCCAGGACAAAGCAGCCCGCTTCATTGCCATCCCATTCACAAAACGTTCCCTCCCTCCAGCACTGATGCACATTGGCAGCAGTGTGTGCCATTTACAAGATGCACTGCAGGTACTCATCATGGCTCCTTAGACAACACCTTCCAAACCCAAGACTGCTACTATGCAGAAGGACAAGGGTAGCAGATACCTGGGAACACCCCCACCTGGAAGTTCCTCTCCAGGTCACCCAGAATCCTGACTTGGAAATATATCGTCGTTCCTTCACTGTGACTGAGTCTAAATCCTGGAACTCTCTCCCTAACAGTACTGTAGGTGTCCCTACGTCACATAGACTGCAGTGGTTCAAGAAGGCAGCTCACCGTCTCCTTCTCAAGGTCAATTAGGGATGGGCAATAAATGCTAGCCTAGCCAGCAAAGTCCACATCCCTTGAATGAATGAAATAAAAGGGAACATTGCAAGTGAAGGATGATCCCTTCAAGCTTCCTCTGAGTGAAAATAGTTAACAGGCTTGAAACCTTTACCATGAGCATTTCATACAATCTTACAGCTCACTTGAAGGGCATTCATCCATTTATGTTGGTGCTTTGAAAGAGTTACCCAATTAGTTCCACTTTCCCCTGCTCTTTTCCCACAACCCTGCAACTTCCTTACATTTCAAGAATATATACAATTTGCTTTTGGAGGTTAACCATTGAATCTGTTTCCACCTCTAGAGAATCTGTTTTCACTCCGCCTTTACTTCCTCCTGCACTGCCCTTACCCGCCGGGCCAGCATATCCACTCCCTGGGGTCACCTGCAGCCCATTGTATATGCCAGACACACTTATGTGCAAATTAGACTGGGCTTTGTACACAGGTTGAGTGATGGGAGCCAAGAAAGTGCAAAGAAAATGTATTTTAAAAATGTAAATCTTCTGATGTATAAAATACAAAAAGAAAGACTTGTATTTAGATAGCTGCTTGGCGCAACAGCCAGAAGACCTCACCCACTGACTTGACCTGGTTAGGCTAAGTTGCCTGTTGCTGTGCTGCATATTTATTTAATCGTGCCTCCAGCAAGCTTCACATGAAGAGAATGGGCATTTGGACCAGTTCCTAGAAAGCAACTGATTCTAATGGAACTCTGGCTGGCATGGATCTAAGCCATCAGAGAGGAAACCAGCAATGAGAAAAAAATATAATGATGGGTTAGGAATAAAGTGAAATGAATGAGGAGCACTTCCTTTGAAATAAGAAGTGCTACGAGAAATAATGCAGCTGGATGTTTCAGGGACATATAATCCTACTGAGTTGAGTCAGAGCTGATAGCCTGCTGTACATTCATTAAAAGATAACTGGGTAGAGACCAATAGTAATGTAATTAGAAGAGAAATATCGCAACAATGAAGGGAAAGATAACGACAAAACAAAACAAGAATTAATTTAAAGGGAAGAGACCAACCCTTGAGTCGGCTGAATAACATTTAAAAGGAACTTGGAGAAGGTAAGACAAATCCTGATTAACATTACCGGTGTTTGCAAACCTCAAAGGTCTGGCAGTGGCCATCTGGAATTTGACAAGAGCCTTTTGATAAATGTAAGACAAACTGGCAGTGTTTCAGTGTTTACAAGGGACATTTTGACTTTGTCCATATTTATAGGGATTCCCTGTGACTGTGTCAGTAATTAAATCCTGAGAGTGTCAGTGCTTTGAATGTCTAAGATATTTTAAATTTAATTGCAAGAAGTAGTGATCCTGGAAACCACCCTGGAGGTCTCTGTGTAGGCATGGTGCATTATTGCCCATCGACAGATAGACTCCCAGGTATGCATTAAACATGCATAATGTTTTCAGAACCATGGGGTAATGGACTTTGTGAGATGGTCACTTTCTAAACTGCTCGTTAGCATCCCCTGGAGGGTAGATCGAGAGCAAAATTGACTGAGAGCTGGTGATTGGGTTATCCTTGCTTAATCCTTGAAGTTTATCAGTAAGGCAATTGCCTTTTTTGTCTTGGGTTCTTGACAAACTCACAGATGAAGGGACTGCCCAGAATGACACAGAGCTATCCAGCCAAGAAGGTTTGAATCAAGCCTGTGCTGAGTGAGCTGATCATAGTTGGGGCAGAATGATGGATTGGGGAGGTTAAAAAATAGTCAGAGTTCCTGCTCCTGATCATCAACCTGTTCCAACCTTCTCAGTGGAAAAAAGTGTGAAACTCAAGTCCTCTTAATAGCCTTCCAACACCCACTGCTTCACACAGAGTCGGGATGCTGGTAGAAATGAAGAAAAAAATTGAATTTTTTATGATAACAATCATTAAAGTTCTTTGTGTTTAGGAATTCAGTTGTGGCTCAGTGGGTAGCACTCTCTTCCTTAACCCAGAAGATTGTGTGTTCAATTTCCACTCCAGACAGCCAATCTGGGCTGACATTTCCAGAGAAGCGCTAAAGGTGCACTGTCAGGAAAGTTGTCTTCGAGGCGGGTTGTGAAGTCAACCTCCCACCTGCTCTTTAAGATGGAAATAAAAGAACCCATAGCAATATTTCCCAAAAAAGTAGGGTATGTTGCTGTGCACAAATTGGCCCTATATAATAACAGTAACAAATATTTCATTGGTAGTAAAGCCACTGTGAAATACATAAATATAAAATCACAGAATTGCTATAGTGTAGAAGGAGGCCACTTGGCCCATTGTCTCGGCGCTGGCTCTCCAAATGAGCATCATGACTTTGTGCCATTCTCCTGCCTTTTCCGTGAGCCGTTGCAAATTGTTTCAATTCAAATAATCATCTAATGAATACAACAAAAATTGAATTGTTGATTAATCGTGGCAACCGATCTCCTATCAATTAATCTACAGAAGACCCAGGCATGAGTGAGGAGAACACCAATGGGAACCATAGATCAAAGTCAAGTTCCAACCAAACTTGTTAGAATTACCACGTTATGCCTCAAATGATTTACATACCATATCACAAAATGCTATTTTCTGGCAGAAATCTGTCTAATTTATATTTGAATGAACCAATACCAACTGTTTCCACCATCTTCCTAGGGCGTCTGTTCCACAAATTGACCATTTGTTCACTGAAATATTGCTTCCAATTAAGATTGAATTTATGCTCCTTCAGGTGCAGGCCAAGTCCTGTGCTTCTACTATTCTTGATAAGGTAAAGCAGCTTGCCACAGTCACAATATCAAGCCCCTTTAGAATGCTTGAAACAGAAATCATATCGACTCTCAGCCCTCTCTCTTTCAGTGAGAACCTGCCCAATATATATACTTTGGTCATCATAAATCATTCCCTTCAATTATTCTGATTGCTCTTTTCTCTATCCTTTCAATCACCCTTTTTCCACTGAGCCTATGCCAGTTTAATGCTAGTGAAATAGGACTGCCGGTTGGTTCTGCTTTTTTACCATTCCATGTAAGATGGGGATCAAACCGGTCACATCTAATCTCCCTTCGAGCAAGACGTCCTTTCACGTGGGCCTATTTAATCTTTACCGCTAATTTTAGTTTCAAAACCGGAAACTGTTCTTAAAAAAGCTCAACTCTGCATATCATTTTGAAAAACATTGTACACTTGAGGATGAGCATCATTTGGTGTTGAATGATTGGGAAAATTTATTTGATCATTTAAGTTGCTCCTAAAATCACTGCAGCCTGAACTCACTTCACTGTCTTATCAGATAAATGTATTCCATTCTGATCTGTCAACTTGTTATTTGACCTCTCTCTCTTCCTTGAAAATGTTTGTCAAAATCCACCTCTTTGAATGACCTTTTGGTCCCTTGTCCTAATATCGCCTCATGTGACTTTGTGTCAAATTTTGTTCGACAATAATAATAACCTTTATTATTGTCACAAGTAGGCTTACATTACACTGCAATGAGAAACACTACTGTGAAGTGCCGAAAGACGTGCTGTTAGGTGAATTGGATATTCTGAATTCTCCCTTTGTGTACCTGAGCAGGCGTCGGAATGTGGCGACAAGGGGATTTTCAAAATGATATGCAGAGTTGATTTTCACAGTAACTTCATTGCAGTGTTAATGTAAGTCTACATTAAGATTATTATTATTGTTGTTGGGGCAAATTACCATGCCAAGGCTACTGTATAAACATAAGTTGCTGTTGTTTCTTATCAAATAAAGCTTTGCACAAACACATTTGACCAAGGCTTAAAGAATTAAATTATGAGGGCAGGTTACATAAACATGGCATGTATTACCCTGAATTTAGAAGATTAGGGAGTGACCCATATGAGGTGTTTAAGATCAACATATAAGATCAAATGGATAGATGAGGCTGATACAGCGGGCGGAATTTTCTGGCCTTTCCTGCTGTAATAATCCTGATTTTTAAAAATATATATATTTAAAAAGCCGCTAGTGGGCTCTTCCAGTCCTGCCAATGGTGCCCCCCCCCCCCCCCCCCCCCCCCCCCCCGCCGCGTCTTCCCTGGTGGTGGAGGGTGCAAGTCACGCAAAAGGTCAATGACAATGACGGGACAATGGTGAGACGCCTCCACTGCTGGAAAACATGCCATGGGCAGAAGGGAGGGGGGTGGATTCCCATCCCACCCAAATAAACTAGTCTCGAACAAAGGTACATAACTGTAAAATTAGAGCTAGGCCAGGAGGGAATTCAGGAAGCATCCACACACAGGGTAGTGGAAATCCAGAAACCTCCTCCTAAAGACTGTAGATGTCGGGCGTAAACTAAAAGTTTCACAACTGAGATCGATTTTTGTGAGGTAAAGTGCATTGATGGATATGGAACAAAGGTAACTGGAGTTGAGATACAGATTAGCCATGATCTGACTGAATGGTGGAACTGGCTTGGAGGATGAATCATCTCTTTCTTTTCCTATAAAAAGAATCAGCAAATCTTCAGAAGCGGAAATGAAAACACTGGGGAAAAATCTTTGGCTTTGGGACAAAGAATTAGAATTAGAATCAGCTGGATTCTAACCTCCACTTGCTTACCCACTATAAAAATAACTTGAAAAACAGGTTACCAAATTTGGAAAGCCACAGAAAGTGAAAATGAGAATTTTAAATGCTTGGAACTAAGCGTCTGATAATCATAAGCAAAGCTGCTCATGACAGCTGGTACTGAGAGACAGGGCAGCTCTGGTACATACTAATGTTTCCAGCTTAGGAGCAGATGGTCTCAACTCCACAGCAGACCTGGGCCAGCATCTGTGACTCGCTCCTGGGTCTGATTCCCAGTTTATTTTTCTGTTAAACTACTTACAGCTCTGCAACTATCCTCAAAGTGGACCTCAAACCATTTTAGCAGTGGTGGGGGAGAGTGGACACTCAGTGAGATTAAACTCCATGGAACAGAAAATGTATGTATAAAAATGAAGGGTTATTTGGAGGACATTGAAAGTGTGGGAAGGATTGGGAAATGAGGGTTTAGAGAGTCGGCGATAGCAGGTGAAGAAATGGCAAAGTCGAGTGAGTCTGTCATAGGTAACTCGGTTGGAATTACTCTTGCCGCTCAAGTCCGAAGGTTGTGGGTTCAAGGCTTCCTGCAGAGACATGAGCACAAGATCTAGGCTGCTGCTCCTGTGCAGTACTGAGGAACTGCTTAAGGTGTTTAAATGAGGCACCTGCACCATTTTAACAGGAAGGAGGGAGTTCCCCCTCATGTCTTGGCTCATATTAATCCTTCAACTAACATTATTAAAGCAGGTTATCTGCCCAAAATCAGGGGCGGGATTCTCCCCTACCCGGCGGGGCGGGGGGTTCCGGCGTAATGGAGTGGCGGGAACCACTCCGGCGTCAGGCCGCCCCAAAGGTGCAGAAGTCTCCGCACCTTTAGGGGCCAAGCCCTCACCTTGAGGGGCTAGGCCCGCGCCGGAGTGGTTTCCGCTCAACCGGCTGGCAGGAAAGGCCTTTGGCGCCACGACAGCCGGGGCCGAAAGGTCTATGCCAGGTGACGCGGGTCGGCGCATGCGCGGGAGCGTCAGCGGCTGCTTCCGCCTCTGCCATAGTGAAGACCATGGTGAAGGCGGAAGAAAAAGAGTGCCCCCATGGCACAGGCCCACCCGCGGATCGATGGGCCCCGATCTCGGGCCAGGCCACCGTGGGGGCACCCCCCGGGACCAGATCACCCCACGCCCCCCCGGGATCCCGGAGCCTGCCCACGCCGCCTTGTCCCGCCGTTCAAAAGGTGATTTCATCCACGCTGGCGGGACAGGCATTCCAGCAGCGGGACTTCGGCCCATCGTGGGCCGGAGAATCGGCGGGGGTGGGCCCGCCGACTGGACGGCGCGATTCCCACCCCCACTGACCGGCGTGGTGCTATTCCCACCCCCGCCGAATCTCTGGTCGCGGAGACTTCGGGACACGGTGGGGACGGGATTCACGCCAGCCCCCGGCGATTCTCCGACCTGGCGTGGGGTCGGAGAATACCATACATTATAACAGTGAATACACTATAAAAATTACTTCATTGATGGCAAAGTGGATTTGGAGATCCTGAGGTCATAAAATACAAGTCCACATGGACAGTGACCCAGAGCCAGGATCGAACCAGGGACCTCAGCGCAATGAGGCAGCAGTTCTTCCAACTGAGCCTCCGTGCGGCCCACGGACCAGTAATGTCAAGGACCAGTAATGTCAAGGATCAGTAATGTCAAGGATCAGTGATGTCAAGGATCAGTGATGTCAAGGATCAGTGATGTCAAGGATCAGTGATGTCACGGAACTGTGGTGCCGATGATCAGTAAAGTCAAGGATCAGTAATATCAGGGATCAGTGATATCATGGATCGGTGATGTCCTAGGATCAGTGATGTCAAGGATCAGTGATGTCAAGGATCAATGATGTCAAGGATCAGTGATGTCCAGGATCAGTGATGTAAAAGATCAGTGATACCATGGGTCAGCGATGTCAAGGATGAGTGATTTCAAGGATCAGTGACGTGAAGGATCAGTAATGTCAAGGATCAGTGATGTGAAGAATCAGTGATGTCAAGGATCAGCAATGTCAAGGATCAGTGATGTAAAGGATCACTGATGTAAAGGATTAGTGATGTCAAGGATCAGTGACGTCAAGGATCCGTAATGTCAAAGATCAGTGATGTCAAAGATCAATGATTTCAAAGGTCAGTATTGTCAAGGATCAGTAACGTCAAGGACCAGTGATGTGAAGGATCAGTTATAATCAAGGATCAGTGATGTAAAAGATCAGTGATGTAAAGCATCAGTAATGTCAAGGATCAGTAACATCAAGGACCAGTGATGTGAAGGATCAGTGATGTCCATGATCAGTAAAGTCAAAGTTCAGTAATGGCAAGGATCAGTGATATCAAGGATCAGTAATGTCCATGATCAGTAATGTCAAGGATCAGTAATGCCAAGGATCAGTGATATCATGAATCGGTGATGTCCTAGGATCAGTGATGTCAAGGTCAGTGATGTAATGGATCAATGTGTCAAGGATCAGTGATGTCATAGATCGGTAATGTCAAGGATCAGTGATGGAAAGGATCAGTGATATCAAGGATCAGTGATGTCAAGGATCAGTGATGTCAAAGATCAGTTATGTCAAGGATCAGTGATGTAAAAGCTCAGTGATGTAAAGGATCAGTGATGTCCAAGTTTAATAATGTCAAGATCAGTATGTCAAGCATCACTGATGTCAAAGATCATTAATGTCAAGGATCAGTGATGTCAAGGATCAGTGATGTCAAAGATCAGTAATGCTAAGATCAGTGATGTCAAGGGTCAGTGACGTCAAGGATCCGTAATGTCAAGGATCAGTGATGTCAAGGATCAGTGATGTCAAGATTAGTGATGTGAAGGATCAGTAATATCAAGGATCAGTAATGTCAAAGATCAGTGATGACAAGGATCAGTGATGTCAAGAATCAGTAATATCAAGGATCAGTAATGTCAAAGATCAGTGATGTCAAGGATCAGTGATGTCAAGGATCAGTGATGCCAAGGATCAGTGATGTCAAAATCAGTAATGTCAAGGATCAGTGATGTCAAGGATCAGTGATGCCGAGGATCAATGATGTCAAGGATGAGTGATGTCAAGGATCAGTGATGTCAAGGATCAGTGATGTCAAGGATCAGTGATGTCAAGGATCAGTGATGTCAAGGATCAGTGACGTCAAGGATCAGTGATGTCAAGGATCAGTGATGTCCATGATCAGTAATGTCAAGGATCAGTAATGTCAAGGATCAGTATTGTCAAGGATCAATGATGTAAAGGATCAGTGATGTCAAGGATCAGTGATGTCAAGGATCAGTAACGTCAAGGACCAGTGATGTGAAGGATCAGTGATGTCCATGATCAGTAAAGTCAAGGATCAGTAATGCCAAGGATCAGTGATATCATGAATCGGTGATGTCCTAGGATCAGTGATGTCAAGATCAGTGATGTAACGGATCAATGTGTCAAGGATCAGTGATGTCAAGGATCAGTGATGTCAAGGATCAGTGATGTCAAGGATCAGTGATGTCCAAGTTTAATAATGTCAAGATCAGTATGTCAAGCATCACTGATGTCAAAGATCAGTAATGTCAAGGATCAGTGATGTCAAGGATCAGTGATGTCAAAGATAAGTTATATCAAGGATCTGTGATGTAAAAGATCAGTGATGTAAAGGATCAGTAATGTCAAGGATCAGTAATGTCAAGGACCAGTGATGTCAAGGATCAGTGATGTCAAGGATCAATGATGTCAAGGATCAGTGATGTCAAAGATCAGTAATGTCAAGGATCAGTGATGTCAAGGATCAGTAACGTCAAGGACCAGTGATGTGAAGGATCAGTGATGTCCATGATCAGTAAAGTCAAGGATCAGTAATGCCAAGGATCAGTGATATCATGAATCGGTGATGTCCTAGGATCAGTGATGTCATGGTCAGTGATGTGACGGATCAATGTGGCAAGGATCAGTGATGTCAAGGATCAGTATGTCAAGGATCAGTGATGTCAAGGATCAGTGATGTCAAGGATCAGTGATGTCCAAGTTTAATAATGTCAAGATCAGTATGTCAAGCATCACTGATGTCAAAGATCAGTAATGTCAAGGATCAGTGATGTCAAGGATCAGTGATGTCAAGGATCAGTGATGTCAAAGATCAGTAATGTCAAAGATCAGTGATGTCAAGGATCAGTGACGTCAAGGATCCGTAATGTCAAGGATCAGTGATATCATGTATCGGTAATGTCAAGGATCAGTGATATCAAGGATCATGATGTAAAGGATCAGTAAAGTCAAAGATCAGTAATGTCAAGGATCAGTGATATCAAGGATCAGTGATGTCCATGATCAGTAATGTCAAGGATCAGTAATGCCAAGGACAGTGATATCATGAATCGGTGATGTCCTAGGATCAGTGATGTCAAGGTCAGTGATGTCAAGGATCAGTAATGTCAAGGATCAGTGATGCCGAGGATCAGTAATGTCAAAGATCAGTGATGTCAAGGGTCAGTGATGTCATAGATCGGTCATGTCAAGGATCAGTGATGTCAAGGATCAGTGATGTCGAGGATCCTTCATGTCAAGGATCAGTGATGTCAAGGATCAGTGATGTCAAGGATCAGTAATGTCAAGGATCAGTAATGTCAAGGACCAGTGATGTCAAGGATCAGTGATGTCAAGGATCAGTAATGTCAAGGATCAGTGATGTCAAGGATCAGTATTGTCAAGGATCAGTAATGTCAAGGACCAGTGATGTCAAGGATCAGTGATGTCAAGGATCAGTGATGTCCAAGATCAGTGATGTCAAGGATCAGTGATGTCAAGGATCAATGATGTCAAGGATCAGTGATGTCAAAGATCAGTAATGTCAAGGATCAGTGATGTCAAGGATCAGTAACGTCAAGGACCTGTGATGTGAAGGATCAGTGATGTCCATGATCAGTAAAGTCAAGGATCAGTAATGCCAAGGATCAGTGGTATCATGAATCGGTGATGTCCTAGGATCAGTGATGTCATGGTCAGTGATGTAACGGATCAATGTGGCAAGGATCAGTGATGTCAAGGATCAGTGATGTCAAGGATCAGTGATGTCAAGGATCAGTGATGTCCAAGTTTAATAATGTCAAGATCAGTATGTCAAGCATCACTGATGTCAAAGATCAGTAATGTCAAGGATCAGTGATGTCAAGGATCAGTGATGTCAAGGATCAGTGACATCAAGGATCCGTAATGTCAAGGATCAGTGATATCATGTATCGGTAATGTCAAGGATCAGTGATATCAAGGATCATGATGTAAAGGATCAGTAAAGTCAAAGATCAGTAATGTCAAGGATCAGTGATATCAAGGATCAGTGATGTCCACGATCAGTAATGTCAAGGATCAGTAATGCCAAGGACAGTGATATCATGAATCGGTGATGTCCTAGGATCAGTGATGTCAAGGTCAGTGATGTCAAGGATCAGTAATGTCAAGGATCAGTGATGCCGAGGATC
Organism: Scyliorhinus torazame; assembly: GCF_047496885.1. Taxonomy (NCBI): domain Eukaryota; kingdom Metazoa; phylum Chordata; class Chondrichthyes; order Carcharhiniformes; family Scyliorhinidae; genus Scyliorhinus; species Scyliorhinus torazame. The sequence goes on along the minus strand of NC_092707.1, from coordinate 152,643,342 downwards.
AGTAATGTCAAAGATCAGTGATGTCAAGGGTCAGTGATGTCATAGATCGGTCATGTCAAGGATCAGTGATGTCAAGGATCAGTGATGTCGAGGATCCTTCATGTCAAGGATCAGTGATGTGAAGGATCAGTGATGTCAAAGATAAGTTATATCAAGGATCTGTGATGTAAAAGATCAGTGATGTAAAGGATCAGTAATTTCAAGGATCAGTAATGTCAAGGACCAGTGATGTCAAGGATCAGTGATGTCAAGGATCAGTGATGTCCAAGATCAGTGATGTCAAGGATCAGTGATGTCAAGGATCAATGATGTCAAGGATCAGTGATGTCAAAGATCAGTAATGTCAAGGATCAGTGATGTCAAGGATCAGTAACGTCAAGGACCAGTGATGTGAAGGATCAGTGATGTCCATGATCAGTAAAGTCAAGGATCAGTAATGCCAAGGATCAGTGGTATCATGAATCGGTGATGTCCTAGGATCAGTGATGTCATGGTCAGTGATGTAACGGATCAATGTGGCAGGGATCAGTGATGTCAAGGATCAGTGATGTCAAGGATCAGTGATGTCAAGGATCAGTGATGTCCAAGTTTAATAATGTCAAGATCAGTATGTCAAGCATCACTGATGTCAAAGATCAGTAATGTCAAGGATCAGTGATGTCAAGGATCAGTGATGTCAAGGATCAGTGATGTCAAAGATCAGTAATGTCAAAGATCAGTGATGTCAAGGATCAGTGACATCAAGGATCCGTAATGTCAAGGATCAGTGATATCATGAATCGGTAATGTCAAGGATCAGTGATATCAAGGATCATGATGTAAAGGATCAGTAAAGTCAAAGATCAGTAATGTCAAGGATCAGTGATATCAAGGATCAGTGATGTCCATGATCAGTAATGTCAAGGATCAGTAATGCCAAGGATCAGTGATATCATGAATCGGTGATGTCCTAGGATCAGTGATGTCAAGGTCAGTGATGTCAAGGATCAGTGATGTCAAGGATCAGTGATGCCGAGGATCAGTTATGTCAAGGATCAGTAATGTCAAAGATCAGTGATGTCAAGTGTCAGTGATGTCATAGATCGGTCATGTCAAGGATCAGTGATGTCAAGGATCAGTGATGTCGAGGATCCTTCATGTCAAGGATCAGTGATGTGAAGGATCAGTGTTATCAAGGATCAGTGATGTCAAGGATCAGTGATATCAAAGATAAGTTATATCAAGGATCTGTGATGTAAAAGATCAGTGATGTAAAGGATCAGTAATGTCAAGGATCAGTAATGTCAAGGACCAGTGTTGTCAAGGATCAGTGATGTCAAGGATCAGTGATGTCCAAGATCAGTGATGTCAAGGATCAGTGATGTCAAGGATCAATGATGTCAAGGATCAGTGATGTCCAAGATCAGTGATGTCAAGGATCAGTTATGTCAAGGATCAATGATGTCAAGGATCAGTGATATCAAAGATCAGTGATGTCAAGGATCAGTGATGTCAAGGATGAGTGGTATCCAAGATCAGTGATATCAAGGATCAGTGATGTCAAGGATCAGTGATGTCAAAGATAAGTTATATCAAGTATCAGTGATGTAAAAGATCAGTGATGTAAAGGATCAGTAATGTCAAGGATCAGTAATGTCAAGGACCAGTGATGTCAAGGATCAGTGATGTCAAGGATCAGTGATGTCCAAGATCAGTGATGTCAAGGATCAGTGATGTCAAGGATCAATGATGTCAAGGATCAGTGATGTCCAAGATCAGTGATGTCAAGGATCAGTGACGTCAAGGATCAATGATGTCAAGGATCAGTGATATCAAAGATCAGTGATGTCAAGAATCAGTGATGTCAAGGATCAGTGATGTCAAGGATCAGTGATGTCAAGGATAAATGATGTCAAACATCAGTAATCTCAAAGATCAGTAATGTCAAAGATCAATGGTGTCAAGGATCAGTGATGTCAAGGATCAGTGATGTCAAGGATCAGTGATGTCAAGGATCAGTGATGTCAAAGGCTAGTGATATCAAAGATTAGTAATGTCAAAGATCAATGATGTCAAGGATCAGTGATGTTCAAGACCAATAATGTCAAGGATCAGTGATATCAAAAATCAGTGATGTCAAGGATCAGTGATGTCAAGAATCAGTGGTATCCAAGATCAGTGATGTCAAGGATCAGTGATGTCAAGGATAAGTGATGTCAAAGATCAGTCATGTCAAAGATCAGTAATGTCAAAGATCAATGATGTCAAGGATCCGTGATGCAAAGGATCAGTGATGTCAAGGATCAGTGATGTCATAGATCAGTAATGTCAAAGATCAATGATGTCAACGATCAGTGATATCAAACGCCAGTGATATCAAAGATTAGTAATGTCAAAGATCAATGATGTCAAGGATCAGTGATCTTCAAGACCAATGATGTAAAGGATCAGTGATGTCAAGGGCCAGTGATATCAAAGATTAGTAATGTCAAAGATCAATGATGTCAAGGATCAGTGATGTCAAGGGCCAGTGATATCAAAGATTTGTAAAGTCAAAGATCAATGATGTCAAGGATCACTGATGTCCAAGATCAATGATATAAAGCATCAATGATGTCAAGGATCAGTGATGTCTAAGGAACAGTGATGCCAAGGATCAATGATGCCCAAGATCACTGATGTCTAAGATCAGGTTACATTCCCCGTGATCATGATCAGTGATCGCTCCAGCTAGAGGCAATTTGGGTCAGACTTTGCATTTATCTCCTCACTTGGGCAAATACTTGAAAAATAAATATAGATGTGTCAACAGGATATGGATAAGTGTATGGCTCTTTCTGTGAGTTGGAATGAGCACAGTGGGTCAAGTGGACCATCATATGTGCTGTAATAATCAATGCAACATTCAACACAAGTTGTTCATCAGCGCTGGATCACCAGTGCATGAGAAGATCAAAATAAAGAAGATTGCTCCAGTTGTTTGGGTGAGTCCAAAATCTGGGATCACAAATGTAGGATAATCAGTAAAAAGACCATCAGGGAATTTATGAGAAGCTTCATTACCCAGAGAGTGGCTAAAATGTGGAACTCGCTACCCCATGGAGCAGTTTGGGTAAATAGCATAAATGCATATAATTAAGAACAAAGAAAATTACAGCACAGGAACAAGACCTTCGGCCCTCCCAGCCTGCGCCGATCCAGATCCTTTATCTAAACCTGTCGCCTATTTTCCAAGGATCTACTTCCCTCTTTTCCCCGCCCTTTCATATATCTGTCTAGATGCATCTTGAATGATGCTATCGTGCCCGCCTCTACCACCTCTGCTAGCAAAGTGTTCCAGGCTCCCACCACCCTCTGCGTAAAAAACTTTCCATGCACATCTCCCTTAAACTTTCCCCCTCTCACCTTGAAATCGTGACCCCTTGTAATTGACACCCCCACTCTTGGAAAAAGCTTGTTGCTATCCACCCTGTCCATGCCTCTCATAATTTTGTAGACCTCAATCAGGTCCCCCCTCAACCTCCGTCTTTCCAATGAAAACAATCCTAATCTACTCAACCTTTCTTCATAGCTAGCACCCTCCATACCAGGCAACATCCTGGTGAACCTCCTCTGCACCCTCTCTAAAGCATCCACATCCTTCTGGTAATGTTTCGACCAGAACTGCACGCAGTATTCCAAATGTGGCCTAACCAAAGTCCTATACAACTGTAACATGACCTGCCAACTCTTGTACTCAATGCCCCGTCCGATGAAGGCAAGCATGCTGTATGCCTTCTTTACCACTCTATCGACCTGTGTTGCCACCTTCAGGGTACAATGGACCTGAACTCCCAGATCTCTCTGTACATCAATTTTCCCCAGGACTCTTCCATTGAACGTATAGTCCGCTCTTGAATTAGATCTTCCAAAATGCATCACCTCGCATTTGCCTGGATTGAACTCCATCTGCCATTTCTCTGCCCAACTCTCCAATCTATCTATATTTTGCTGTATTCTCTGACAGTCCTCCTCGCTATCTGCAACTCCACCAATCTTAGTATCATCTGCAAACTTGCTAATCAGACCACCTAAACCTTCATCCAGATCATTTATGTATATCACAAACAACAGTGGTCCGAGCACGGATCCCTGTGGAACACCACTAGTCACCTTTCTCCATTTTGTGACACTCCCTTCCACCACTACTCTCTGTCTCCTGTTGCCCAGCCAGTTCTTTATCCATCACTTGGAAGCAATAAGATAAACATATTGAGGAGAAAGGAGTAGAAGGCTATGTGATTGGTTGAAAGGGATTGAGTGGCGGTGGGAGGGGGAGGGAGGGGTTTGCAGGAGGTACCTGTGGAGAATGAACATCAGCATAGAGCATTTGGGACGAATGGCATGTTTATGTTCTGGGCATTTTATGGAAGTTCCAACTGACTGCTGTCAAAGGGGTTTCCCTGGATTAATGGCTTTGTGCTTTGAGATATAGATGGGGCCTAGTATAGAAAGTTTGAGGAAGTGAGCTGATATTAGAAAGCTGATTGTGAATAACAGGAAGTGTCGTGTTTTATTTGATGGAGTGCTTGCTGGGTGCAGCAGCTGCAGGGAGGAAAATATCTGATTTCTGTGGCATCCTGTAGCCCGTTAGTTGCCGCCCACTCACCTGCCGCTGGACTCAGCTTAGTCCCCACCTTTACACAGCTGCGATTCTTATCAGCAAAACCACGATTGACGTGTTCGTCCAGCTGTTGAGTGTCTCGCACCAACTGCACACACGCACCTCAGCTCCCCTTACACCCACCAGCTTCCTGTCAGCCTGACTGAAGCAGTGTTGAGAGCTATGCACCTCAGACATGCTGTGCTCCTCAACCCCAGGGGCATACCTGTGCTGCATTTGTCTAAACGAAATATAGAAGTTCATCTTTATTGTTCTTATCGCACTTTTTCTTTTCCTTTTTGTTTTGTTTCAAAAACCCACTCTTTGTCACTGTTATTCCATTGTCTCAATGTCTTTGAATTTACTCAGAGATGTCTGAGTGGCATTTACAAAGCTTGCAATCAACATCTTGTTTGATTTTTGAATGCCTCTTGAGGTTTTGAGAGGTTGACGCGTTGTGTTAAACTGTAAAACTGACTGCTGTATTCACAGATGTGATAAAGGGACATAATTAGCCTGCAAGAAAAACTTTCCTTACTCGGTGTGGCCTATATGTGACTCCATTCCCGTGCCAATTAAGCTGCTGGAGCAAACCACCCAGTTGTATTAAAACACTACTAGTGGTTCAAGAAGGTGCCTCACCAACAACAAAAGGATAGCCAGTAATGTCAGCTTTGCCACATCCCCAGAACAATTAAAAAAAATATATTAGAAGGGAGATAGAACACAGCTCCACGATACAAACACAAAATCTTTCGAGTTTGGTAAGAAGTGTGGGTCAGGGAAGGAATTACATCCAGGTAACTAAACCAGCTACTGTCGTGGTTGCCTAACAGGAGGCCTTGAATATAGAATAGTGGAGGATAGATGTGAATGGTGCCAAGGAGGCTCGGCCAACCACACTCACATGTTCTGGTCCTGCCCCAGACTTGTGGAGTACTGGACAGCCTTCTTCGAGGCAATGTCCAAAGTGGTGGGGGTGAGGGTGGGGCCATGCCCGAAAGTGGCGGTCTTCGGGGTTTCAGACCAGCCAGATCTATTCCTGGGGAGGAGGGCGGACGCCCTTGCCTTTCCCTCCCTGATCGCCCGCGGTAGGATCCTGTTCGGCTGGCGGTCAGCAGCACCGCCCAAAGCTGCAGACTGGCTGTCCGACCTCTTGGAATCTCTCCAAATGGAGAAAATCAAATTCGCCATCCGAGGGTCAGACGATGGCTTCCTCAGAACGTGGGAGCCATTCACCCAATTGTTCCGGGACCTGTTTGTGGCCAACAAACCAGCAGAAGAATAGACAGGGAGCCAGGAACCAGGGGAAAGCAGCCAAAGCATGAGAGAGGGCGATAGACCGGGACGGGGGTGGGGGGACAACTCACTCTAAGAGGAAGGGAAGGCGAACCACAGGGGGGAGGGGGGGGGGGGGGAGGAAAGGAAAGGCGAACCACACGGGGGGGGGGGGGAAGAGACGGAATAATAGAGGAGAGCCAGGGAGGTAGGGGGTGGGGGGCAGGGAAACGTTAACCAACCTGACATCCACAGGAACAGAGAAAAAGGAGAATACAGGTGGAGGACCGGAGGGCCGGCGGAAGCGGCAGCATGCACGAGAAGACAACGGCGGCAAAATCCGACCGGGAGAAGCGAGGGGCAACACCGGCACCAGACCCACTCGAGGATTGCCTTCCGGAAGTGCCTCGCCAGCACAAACGGATGCCTACTTATGACGAATGTGATATAAAATAGTTATTTTAGAGATATTAGTTACTGTAATGTAGAGATAGGCCAGTCTCATTCTGGTGAGTTCACAGACAAAGGATTTCAGACCGCATGGCAAAGCAAGGAGGAGGTGTGTCCACCAAAGGAGGAGAAAAGGATGCTGGGTAATAAGGGGGCCAGAGGAAGGGATGAGAAGTGAGCCAATCAGAATGTATGACCAGGTCAGGAGGGGTATAGGATGACCTATGGGAATCGTGTATGTGAAACTTGATACCATTTGAATTGATTTGCAGAGATCCCTTTGTCTCTTTGTTCATTCGCTTTCCGGAGTGTAGGAGACTGGATGTGTCTTATGCCTCTGTGAAATGAATCAGGCTTGCAAGCCAAATAAAATAACTAATGCTGTACCTGCAAATCCATCTCGACTTTTATTGAGGCCAGACTGACGGGTAAAGAAATTTGTATTTTGTCATTTGGTGCCGAAAACCCGGGATTTCTCAAGACGGTTCTGACCAACCGCGAAATCAGAATTAGACTGATTATGAACAGGGAGAGTGGGAAGAAGGGGCCCACAATGTATAGCTGGAAAATGACCGCGCATTGCTTTTTCCCCTCTTCTTATCGTCTGATTAGTCTGGTCACTCGCGGTTGGTACGGAAAGATCGTCTCGACGAAATCAAAGGTCAGTCTGGGAATAGAAAATTAAACTGATGGGATATCATAATTGATAGTTCAGTTTTGGGTTAATTGTGTTGTTGACGCCTGATGTGACTTCAGCAGATGAGGGTTCAGTTAAATAAGTGTTTTTAAATCTGAAGATGGTTCAACTCCATGTGTGAGTTCTGATTCGGCTTGGGTTAGGTTATGGGTTGATGCGACATCTAAAACAGATGGTTCAACTCCATGTGTGAGTTCTGCTTCGGCTTGGGTTAGGTTATGGGTTGATGCGACATCTAAAACAGATGATTCAATTCCATGTGTGAGTGTTTTAAATCTATAGTTGATTAAGCTAAAATTGTACCCTTGGACTGTGGTGGCGAAGGGCGCAGTTCTGAGGACTAGTTGAGATTGTGGGGAATTGCTTGGATAAATTTCAAGACAAAGAACATCCATAGAGCTGGATGCTGCATGTTGGTTGAAGCAGAAGTCTCTCAAAGGGTTAACAGCAGCAGCCAAAGTTAAAGACGACAGACAGTGCTTCTCACTCAGGCCTTGAGATAACAGCAGCAGCCTGTAGTGTAATCGGATACCTTTCCTTTGAGTCGGTGAACTCCAGCAAAGTTACGTTTTGAATTAATTAAAGGAAACCAGTGGGTTTCTCCAACTCTTTGATAAAAGTATTATTTTCGAAAGCAATTGATTGAAATTGCCAGAATCTTAAGTTTTACTTACTTGAAATAATGTTTATCTCATTTTATTTGTGAATTAATAGAAACTTAAAGAAACTCACTGATACCATTTTAAAAAGTGTAAATCTGGAGATGACAGTTGACTTTGCTCCAGTATACATCACCGCAGCTAACTGCTCCCTCATTGATAGCAGCCAACATTTTTGAGAATGTAAGAAAAACGTGTCAAAAGAAAAATTGTTAAAGATAAAGAATTAAGTTGTAAATGTTGTACAAGTTTGTGTTAAGCAAATCGTAAATTTAGTTCTGAGTTGAGATCAGAGCTAAGCTTGCAAGTTGCAGTAATTCAATTTGAATTTTCAAACATTTTAAGTTTTAAAAGAACACTGTTAGAACCTTTTCAATCATTTTGCCAAGGAGCAAAAATTGCCATTGGTTATAAATAAGCAAATAAAATAAAAATATATAATTTTTAAAAAGTGAAAGAGCCAAAGTATGAAAGCTAAAGAGTTAATTAGATTATGGAGACAATATTGTCAAGAGGAAAGAGATAGGATCATGTTATCAAGTTGGCAGGACAATGCCCTTAAAATGGGAATTCCAATTAGTGAACAGGGTAACAAAAAAAAACATTACAGGTCTTGAAAAAGGAATGTGCATTCAAAAAAAAAACCGCGCAAGTAAAGACAGGAAAGGCTCGGGTCAAACAAAAGACGGGCTACGTAGTTCAATGGCTGGCCTTGAATTGACAGAAAATGACCAATTCGATAATTTGAAAATGTCAGAAAAGGATTTCGACTGCACCTGTAGCATTGTCTGCACTAATTCCAGAACCACCAGAGTATAATAATTTATATCCAGTCACTGCTCCCCAGATCCCAATCATGCCAGTCACTCCAGCCCTTTTGGTTGATAGCGTGGGTCCCGATTTGCCATCTTCACGATCAGTGGGGGAGGAGGAGCTCTGTTCCACAAGCCCAGTTAGCTCTAGGACCCGATCTCGGACAGCGAGAGAAGGGCTTGATCCTAACCAGAAACAATTAAGCATACCACCTAAATCCCTTCAGACCAAGGGGAAACCGCAAATTTCGAGAACAAAGGGAGATGCCAGGATTGAAAGAGAAAGAACTCCCTCTAGTGACAGGGAGGGACGTAGAAGTCTTGGAAGAACCAGAGGAAATAGCTAGAGTGCCCCCTGGTGAGACTCGGAGACAGTTGCCGATTAGGAAGATACCAAACCTTGACGCCGGGGCCCAGCCCACGATAGACGTTTATTTCCCATGGACACCCAGTGAGATGATGGCTATTATGGCTACAATCCCAGATAGAAAAGAATCTCCTGCTGCTTTCGTGGATTCCCTGAGAAATACCATCTCAATTTATCAAACTGATTCTAGGGACCTCTAGGTCCTAGTCCAGCAGGTTTTAACCCCAGCAGAGTACCGCAATCATCTTAATCACTTGAATTATGCTAGCCACGCCGCACTTCAGCAAGCCCATGCGTTAGACGACGATAGACGGACACAAATCCTGAATGCGTTGAATAGCACATTTCAAAAGCCCATAAATATTTCTGCTATCTTAGACCTAAAACCTAAGAAGATTGAAGAGCCAGAGGAATTTCTGAAACGTTTTAATGAAATCTACCGTGGGCAGTCAGGCGACTTGCCATATCAAAATGGTCAGAATTCCCCTCAATATTGTGCTATGTTAATGCATTGCCTACCACCTTCCGTGGCTACTGCTGTGAAATGTAATAACATGAATTGGACAGAGAACGACCCTTCCCAGATGGCAAGGGCAGTCAGATTTTATTGGAAGGAGGGTGTAGGCCAGGAAGGAGGCTCAGTTACAAAGGTTAAGACTGAGTATGTAATGAAAAAGGATGATCTGCGACCCCAACAAGCGGCAGAAATGGTAGCTTACCAGCTGGAGCCCCAATATTGTGACTTTGGGTGGGTGGATCAGCGAGGGGGAGGATATCAAAACCACCCAAAGGGACCCTCAGCTCCTTTTTATGGCCCACCGTATGCACCAACAGCTTTACAACCGCCGCCCCCTCTGAGGGGCCATTGGTCTACTGGGAGAAGAGGACGGGGCAGATATAGAGGGAGCAATGCATGTTTTAATTGCGGCCATGCAGATCACTGGCAACAGGAATGCCCCTTTAAAAGACAGGCAGCAGAAGGAGATTATCCGACCCAAAGGAGGGGGTACCCACCAAGGGGAGGACAGATGAGATACACTGACTTCTCCCAGGCAAACCCTTTCCCAACACAGGATTGACTAGCTAATTCAGTCATAAGGACTCTCCAATCGGACAGGGAACCTATTATCTCTCTGCAGATAGGAGATGAACATCACCCATTTGTAATCGACACTGGAGCAGCCATGTCTTCTCTGTAATCAGAACTTTGCCTACCACACCCAGCATTTGTCGGGGTTCCAAGGACAGGTGTGTGAGTATCCTATTTCTGAACCTGTGACAGTCACTTACGAGAATAAGTCTGCAGATCATCAGTTTGTAGTGACTACTGGATTGGACTGTAACTTGTTGGCCCGAGATTTACTGTGTATCTTCCAGCTACAGCTAGAGTACGGAGACGAAGGGGTAACGGTCCAATCATGGAGGATGAGACAACAGTGCTATATTTCTACCACTCCCAGTGGTGGACGTTAGACATTGAACATTCACTGCATCACTGCCATAAAATATTTTGAGGTCCCTGAAACGATTAACACTCGACTGCAGCCCCGTCTATGGACAAATTAATCCGAGAGCTGTTGCAACAGGGTATTTTGGTCCCTTGCCAATCAGAATGTAACACCCCCATACTTACTGTGCCTAAACCAGCCAAGCCAGACCAGTACTGATTAGTACAGGATTTACGTTCAATCAATGCCATCGCACAGCCGTTACATGACTCTCACTCTCCAACAGGATATTACGGTGTATAGCTCCCACTCGGTCATCGCACTACTGAGGCAACTGCAGACTCAGCATCTTACCGCAGCTCGTCAGAATAGGTATGAGATATACCTTCTGAACAATCCATGTCTGACATTTAAACACTGTACCACTATCAATCCAGCCTGTTTTCTTAGTGGTCCCCCTGTCCATGAAGACGCACCTGGCCACGACTGTTTAGCCTTGATTCAGGAAACTACCACAATAAGGGACGATTTGAGTGATATTTCGTCAGAACAACCTGACATGATTATGTGTGGTCAAATATCCCACCGGGGTTTAGTTAATGACTTACTGCAGGCCCTCCTTATGCCCGCGCAGATTTTCATCATTAAATGCGCTGCCCACACAAATGGTAAGACCCCAGTTGACGTTGGTAATGAACAAGCAGATTGTGCAGCGCGGACAGCCGCGCAAATTCAGCAAGAGATGGTGCCTAAAATGTTAAGTCAGACTAAACGATCTACTATAAATATGTCTGCTTCTGACAAGTCAATGCCAACCATCCAAGACATCATAAGGCTACAGGAGGATGCTCCTGAGAGTGATAAACAAATGTGGAAACGGTTAGGTTGTACATATGATTCTGTTTCCTCTTTATGGACCACGCCAGCACATCAGACTTGTATGTCTGATGTACTGGTTTTATGGGTCACTGAATGTGTACACTTTGCAACTCATTGTGGGGCTCGAGGGACTAGTGATTTGTTGCTGGACATTTGGTGGCACCCTGAAATGTAGGGGTTGGCCCAGAGTATCAGTAATCGGTGTTTAATTTGTCAGCAATATAACACCGGCAAAGGTATCCCTTGTGGGGTGGGGCAAACCCCGTTGCCCAGTGGTCCCTTTGAGATGCTACAAATGGATTACATTGAGTTGGAAAGGTGTCAATGTTATAAATATGTTTTGGTCATTGTGGATGGGTTCAGTGGATGGGTTGAGGCGTATCCGACTACCGATAATAATGCTGCTACTGTGGTTAAAGTTCTGATGCGGGAAATCATTCCCCGGTACAGTATACCAGCTCAGTTGAGTTCTGATAACGGGCCTCATTTTCTTGGACAGATTAACCTGCCTCCCTTCCCCAGTGCTATTTTACAGGTGTGGAGCATGATGGGGTGGCTACGCACCGTCTGTGTGATATTCGGCCTCACCTCGCTTGGAGTGTTATTGGCGACGGACATGGAAAAGGGAAATATTATCTACATTTGTAACCCCAACCAAACTACAAGGACATTTCGTTTATGCAGAGGTGATGTTCTTCACTGCCCCCATATACGAGGACATGGTATCGACTCATGGAAGGTCATCAGGATAACGGAAAATGCAGGAGTCATGAAGCAATTGCATCGGTCCCGGCGATGGGAAGGGAACATTATATGGACATTGCCTTGTTTTTGGAGTACATGTAAATTTGATTTTGGATGTGTTAAGATTGGTGCGATAAAGGTAACATCAGACCGTCAGGAGAAGGTAGGAAGAGGTTGTGAGAGAGAGAGGGGGACTAGAGAGAGGACGGAGCGTGTGAGAAGGGGAGTACAGCTAGAACGTAGGTTATCAGGAGATACACTTTATTTAGTTAAAGGCCACACTGAGGAAAACCCGGGTAGTATGAATCTCTTCTGCCAGATTTACCACCGCTTGTATGGCCACGGACGGGTTGTCTGCTACCCGAACCCTGCAGCGGTGTCTAGGTTAATTTCTGTTTCACCGCTTTGGGGCACTCCCCAAACGGTGGTTCATTGTCAGCGTTCCGAGTCACCGCCCGAGCAAGTCACTCTTCCTTACGATCCGGGTTCAGCACTACCGGCTATTTGCCTTCCCCTTCCTCGGGATAATTCCCACTCACAGTATAATAGGCTGCAACGGTGGAGGGTGTATATACCTAGCCACTTCACTCCCAATAGGGATTCCCGGTCGTACGAGAATTGTTTCAGCAGTGAAGGATACGGCTGTTTGCTGGTAGAGGTGGAAAAGAATATAACATGTCTGTTCCCCACCTGTACGGACAGGAGGTGTCATATCACCCAGGCGTCTGGCCAATGCGTTTGTTACAACACCACTGGCGTTCTATTGAACACCGGCATCCAGCTCCTTTGTGGCTGGGCGAATGTCTCTCATATCACTGTTGGGACTAGGGCTTTCCGCATTGCTAGGCGGCCCGAATGGGCGTTCCAAAGCTGGATAAACTGGGCTACTGGGGGATCCTTACGCAACCGATATACTGATTGTGATGCTCACCTGTAAACGGAACAAGGATACTACTTTTAAAAAAAAATGGTACAGCAACTAATGTTTTGTCACCCCCATTTCCCCGCCAAATTGCTATTGGGACTCTAGTCCCTACCACAGTCCCCTGCCCCTCGGCGTGGATGCTGCATAATCAGTTAGCACGCCGAGCAGTCTCAGCTGAATTCTGTGAGAACTGGAAAAAACCTCAGGTTCTCGCACCCAACCGGGGCCCCTCAGCCCGGTGGGGAATTCGGAGCGTCTTGACACTGGGAGGTGTGGGGGGTTCCTTGGCTGTCAGCAATAGGAATTATTTTATTTGTGGCCTTACCATCTTGGGAAATTAAACCTTGGGAGCCCTCGGGGCAATAACCAAGGAATTGTCTCAGCTGCGGTTGTTTGCAATGCAGAACCGGTATGCTCTTGACTATCTTCTGGCCCGTGAGGGTGGGGTATGCGCCATAGTACAGGGTAAGTGTATCATGGGAGTTCAAGACTTAACCGCTAACATCACTAAATTTATGGATCGCATACGGGATCACCTGGACGGAATGCAGGATCCTGGCTCTTGGGGTAACTGGGGATTTGGCGGTTGGAAGGACTGGTTGATAAATATGGCCATGTATTTAGCAGTGGCTATTGGCTACATCTTTGTGGGCCCAGCCATCCTTAAATGTGTGATGGGTAGAATGCGGGGTACACTGGAACAGATCAACGCCCCAAAAATCTTGGCTGTCAAAATCCATGATGTTGCAGCAGATGAAGGGGGGCTACGCCAGGAATGGGAAATGCAGCGACGGATCTTTTTAGATGAGGGACCGTATCTATGGATTGGATAGTTCGGTTATCATGGAATGATAAAAGGAGGGAATGACGAATGTGATATAAAATAGTTACTTTAGAGATATTAGTTACTGTAATGTAGAGATAGGCCAGTCTCATTCTGGTGAGTTCACAGACAAAGGATTTCAGACCGCATGGCAAAGCAAGGAGGAGGTGTGTCCACCAAAGGAGGAGAAAAGGATGCTGGGTAATAAGGGGGCCAGAGGAAGGGATGAGAAGTGAGCCAATCAGAATGTATGACCAGGTCAGGAGGGGTATAGGATGACCTATGGGAATCGTGTATGTGAAACTTGATACCATTTGAATTGATTTGCAGAGATCCCTTTGTCTCTTTGTTCATTCGCTTTCCGGGGTGTAGGAGACTGGATGTGTCTTATGCCTCTGTGACATGAATCAGGCTTGCAAGCCAAATAAAATAACTAATGCTGTACCTGCAAATCCATCTCGACTTTTATTGAGGCCAGACTGACGGGTAAAGAAATTTGTATTTTGTCACTTACATATATATAGATATATCAGATCCTGTGTACATAACGGCAAAATATACTCTGTGCAAAAATCCAATAAAAAACATTTATTAAAAAAAGAATATAGAATAGGAGCTCCATTTAATAATAATAATCTTTATTGTCACAAGTAGGCTTATATTAACACTGCAATTAAGTTACTGTGAAAAGCCCCTAGTCGTCACATACCGGGTACACAGAGGGAGAATTCAGAATGTCCAAATTACCTAACAGCACATCTTTCGGGAAATGTGGGAGGGAACTGGAGCACCCGGAGGAAACCCACGCAGAGACGGGGAGAATGTGCACAGACAGTGACCCAAGCCGGGAATCGAACCTGGAGCCATGAAGCAACAATGCTAACCACTGTGCTACCGTGCCGCCCTAGAGTAAGGTCATCCAATGCACACGTGGGACATGCAGACCTATACTGCATTAGGTCATATGCACTACATTTGCCCTTGGCACCTTAGAGTTATACCCAGTTTGTGCAGGGTAGGTGGATTGGCCACGCGAAGTTGTCCTTTAATGGGAAAAAAAACGATTGGGTACTCTAAATTTATTTTTAAAAGAAAAAAAAAGTAATACCCAGAGTTCCCTAGTGCGGATTGTTCCCCCAATCGGAAATATGAGTAAATTTCTTATGTAACCGCGATTCCCCCAAATCTCCGACATATAGTTTTCATCTGTTGGGAAATATGGAAGACAAACTCAGTCAACCACAAACCTTAGCGTCTGTGTCATCTGTGCAAGTAGAAAAGCAGGACAGATATGCATTTACACAGCAATTTAACACATCTCAAATTACACATAATAAACATCCTCAAAGGGCAGATACTTCTACCGGGTAGCAAAAACACAGCAACCAATTTGTACATAGCAGGATCCCACAAACAGAAAATAGGATGAGAGAGTAGTTTGTCTGGAAATGAAGTAGGCGTACTGACCAGGGTTACCTTTAGATGCTATGTGTGATTCTTGGCAGCCAGATAAAGAGGCTCACGGAATTTAAATATAGCTGCTCAATGGCGACACGGTGGCACAGTGGTTAGCACTGTTGCGGCCAACCCCCCCCCCCCCAGGGATCCAGGTTTGATTCCGACCTTTGGTGACTGTCTGTGTGGTTTGCATATGCTGCCCAAGTCTGCGTGGGGTTCCTCGAGGTGTTGCAGTTTCCTCCCACAGTCCAAAGATGTGCAGGTTAGGTGGATTGACCATGCTAAATTGCCCCTTAGTGTCTAAATGTTAGATGGGGTTACAGGGTTGTGAGGGAATGGGGCAAAGTAGGATTTTCTTTCAGAGGGTCGGTGCAAACTTGACGGGGCGAATGGCCTCCTTCTGCACAGTTGGAATTCTATGAATCTATGACTGTTTGATTCAATGAAAGGTTTATCATTTCACAATGCAACACCCCATCAGTAGTACATGGGAGAGTGACAGCTTGGATTAATTAAAGGCTCAAATCCTGGAGAGAAACTTTGATGCAGAATCATTACCCCTCCTGACAGAGAACGCTATAAAAGAGAAGATTGAAGGAATAAAATAATAGAGGTCTTTGAAATTTTGAAGGAACCTGATAGGTTACCAATAAAGAAATTATTTCCTCTTTTACAGAGAATCCAAAATATGAGGGAATTAATATTAGAATAGAGTAGAGTAGAACATACAGTGCAGAAGGAGGCCATTTGGCCCATCGAGTCTGCACCGATCCACTTAAGCCCTAACTTCCACCCTATCCCTGTAACCCAATAACCCCTCCTATCATTTTTGGTCACTGAGGGCAATTTAGCATGGCCAATGCACCTAACCTGCACGTCTTTGGACTGTGGGAGAAAACCGGAAAACCCGGAGGAAAACCACACAATTAGGTCGCCACTGACAACCCAAGACAGGATAGTCACTGACAACCCAATACTGGATAGTCATTGACAGCCCAATACTGGATAGTCACTGACAACCCAATACTGGATACTCACTGACAGCCCAACACTGGATAGTCACTGACAGCCCAATACTGGATACTCACTGACAGCCCAACACTGGATAGTCACTGACAGCCCAATACTGGATAGTCACTGACAGCCCAAGGCTGGATAGTCACTGACAACCCAATACTGGATTGTCACTGACAACCCAATCCTGGATAGTCACTGACAGCCCAATACTGGATAGTATTGACAACCCAATACTGGATAGTCACTGACAGCCCAATACTGGATCGTCACTGACAACCCAATACTGGATTGTCACTGACAACCCAATACTGGATAGTATTGACAACCCAATACTGGGTAGTCACTGACAGCCCAATACAGGATCGTATTGACAGCCCAATACTGATAGTCACTGACAGCCCAACACTGGATAGTCACTGACAGCCCAATACTGGATAGTCACTGGCAACACAATACTGGATAGTCACTGACAGCCCAATACTGAATAGTCACTGACAGCCCAAAACTGGATCGTATTGACAGCCCAATACTGGATAGTCACTGACAGCCCAATACTGGATAGTCACTGAAAGCCCAATACTGGATAGTCACTGACAACCCAAAACTGGATAGTCAAGGACAACCCAATACTGGATAGTCATCGACAAACCAATACTGGATAGTCACTGACAACCCAATACTGGATAATACTGACAGCCCAATACTGAATAGTCACTGACAACCCAATACTGGATAGTCGCTGACAACCCAATACTCGATAGTCACTGACAACCCAATACTGGATAGTCACTGACAGCCCAATGCTGGGTAATCACTGACAGCCCAATACAGGTAGTCACTGAAAGCCCAATACAGGATAGTCACTGAAAGCCCAATACTGGATAGTCACTGACAACCCAATACTGGATAATACTGACAACCCAATACTGGATGGTCGCTGACAACCCAGTACTGGATAGTCACAGACAACCCAATACTGGATAGTCACTGACAACCCAATACTGGATAATACTGACAGCCCAATACTGAATAGTCACTGACAACCCAATACTGGATAGTCACTGACAACCCAATACTGGATAATACTGACAGCCCAATACTGAATAGTCACTGACAACCCAATACTGGATAGTCGCTGACAACCCAATACTGGATAGTCGCTGACAACCCAGTACTGGATAGTCACTGACAGCCCAATACTGGATAGTCACTGACAGCCCAATACTGGATAGTCACTGACAGCCAAATACTGAATAGTCACTGACAACCCAATACTGGATAGTCGCTGACAACCCAATACTGGATAGTCACTGACAACCCAATACTGGATAGTCACTGACAGCCCAATACTGGATAGTCACTGACAGCCCAATACAGGTAGTCACTGAAAGCCCAATACAGGATAGTCACTGAAAGCCCAATACTGGATAGTCACTGACAACCCAATACTGGATAATACTGACAACCCAATACTGGATAGTCGCTGACAACCCAGTACTGGATAGTCACTGACAACCCAATACTGGATAATACTGACAGCCCAATACTGAATAGTCACTGACAACACAATACTGGATAATACTGACAGCCCAATACTGAATAGTCACTGACAACCCAATACTGGATAGTCGCTGACAACCCAGTACTGGATAGTCACTGACAATCCAATACTGGATAGTCACTGACAACCCAATACTGGATAGTCACTGACAGCCCAATACAGGATAGTCACTGACAAACCAATAATGGATAATCACTGACAGCCCAATACTGGATAATCACTGACAGCCCAATACTGGATAGTCACTGACAACCCAATACTGGATAATACTGACAGCCCAATACTGAATAGTCACTGACAACACAATACTGGATAATACTGACAACCCAATACTGGATAGTCACTGACAGCCCAATACAGGATAGTCGCTGACAACCCAGTACTGGATAGTCACTGTCAACCCAATACTGGATAGTCACTGACAGCCCAATACTGGGTAGTCACTGACAGCCCAATACTGGATAGTCACTGACAGCCCAATACTGGATAGTCACTGACAGCCCAATCCTGGATAGTCACTGACAGCCCAATACTGGATAGTCACTGACAACCCAATACTGGATAGTCGCTGACAACCCAATACTGGATAGTCACTGACAACCCAATACAGGATAGTCACTGACAACCCAATACTGGAGAGTCACTGACAACCCAATACTGGACAGTCACTGACAGCCCAATACTGGATAGTCACTGACAATCCAATACTGGATAGTCGCTGACAACCCAATACTGGATAGTCGCTGACAGCCCAATACTGGATAGTCACTGACAGCCCAATACTGGATAGTCACTGACAACCCAATACTGGATAGTCACTGACAAACCAATAATGGATAATCACTGACAGCCCAATACTGTATAATCACTGACAGCCCAATACTGGATGGTCACTGACAACCCAATACTGGATGGTCATTTACAATCCTATACTGGATGGTCACTGACAACCCAATACTGGATAATCACTGACAACCCAATACAGGATAGTCACTGACAACCCAATGCAGGATAATCACTGACAACCCAATACAGGATAGTCACTGACAACCCAATGCAGGATAATCACTGACAACCCAATACTAGATAATCACTGACAACCCAATACAGGATAATCACTGACAACGCAATACTGGATAGTCACTGACAGCCCAATACTGGATAGTCACTGACAGGCCAATACTCGATAGTCACTGACAGCCCAATGCTGGATAATCACTGACAGCCCAATACTGGATAGTCACTGACACCCTATACTGGATATCACTGACAGCCCAATACTGGGTAGTCACTTGACAGCCCAATACTGGATAGTCTCTGACAGCCCAATACTGGATAGTCACTGACAGCCCAATACTGGATAGTCACTGACAGCCCAATACTGGATAGTCACTGACACCCTATACTGGATATCACTGACAGCCCAATACTGGGTAGTCACTTGACAGCCCAATACTGGATAGTCTCTGACAACCCAATACTGGATAGTCATTGACAGCCCAATACTGGATAGTCAATGACAGCCCAATACGGGATAGTCACTGACAGCCCATACTGGATAGTCACTGACAACCCAATACTGGATAGTCACTGAAAGCCCACTCCTGGATAGTTACTGACAGCCCAATTGTTGATAGTCACTGACAACCCAATCCTGGATAGTCACTGACAACCCACTCCTGGATAGTCACTGACAGCCCAATACTGGATAGTCACTGACAACCCAATACTGGATGGTCACTGACAGGCCAATACTGGATAGTCACCGAAAGCCCAATACTGGATAGTCACTCCCAGCCCAATACTGGATAGTCACTGACAGCCCAATACTGGATAGTCACTGACAACCCAATACTGGATAGTCACTGACACCCAATACTGGATGGTCACTGACAGGCCAATACTGGATAGTCACCGACAGCCCGAAACTGGATAGTCATTGACAGCCCAATACTGGATAGTCACTGACAACACATTCCTGGATAGTCACTGACAACACAATACTGGATAGTCACGGACAGCCCTATACTGGATAGTCACTGACAACCCAACACTGGATAGTCACTTGACAGCCCAATACTGGATAGTCACTTACAACCCAATACTGGATAGTCACTGACAGCCCAACACTAGATAGTCACTGACAGCCCAATACAGGATAGTCACTGACAGCCCAATACTGGATAGTCACTGACAGCCCAATACTGGATAGTCACTGACAGCCCAATACAGGATAGTCACTGACAGCCCAATACTGGATAGTCGCTGACAACCCAGTGCTGGATAGTCACTTACAACACAATACTGGATAGTCACTGACAGCCCAATACTGGATAGTCACTGACAACCCAATACTGGATAGTCGCTGACAACCCAATACTGGATAGTCACTGACAACCCAATACAGGATAGTCACTGACAACCCAATACTGGATAGTCACTGACAACCCAATACTGGATAGTCACTGACAGCCCAATACTGGATTGTCACTGACAGCCCAATACTGGATAGTCACTGACAAACCAATAATGGATAATCACTGACAGCCCAATACTGTATAATCACTGACAGCCCAATACTGGATAGTCACTGACAACCCAATACTGGATAGTCACTGACAGCCCAATACTGGATGGTCACTGACAACCCAATACTGGATGGTCATTTACAATCCTATACTGGATGGTCACTGACAACCCAATACTGGATAATCACTGACAACCCAATACAGGATAGTCACTGACAACCCAATGCAGGATAATCACTGACAACCCAATACAGGATAATCACTGACAACGCAATACTGGATAGTCACTGACAGCCCAATACTGGATAGTCACTGACAGGCCAATACTCGATAGTCACTGACAACCCAATACTGGATAGTCACTGACAGGCCAATACTCGATAGTCACTGACAACCCAATGCAGGATAATCACAGACAACCCAATACTAGATAATCACTGACAACCCAATACAGGATAATCACTGACAACGCAATACTGGATAGTCACTGACAGCCCAATACTGGATAGTCACTGACAGGCCAATACTCGATAGTCACTGACAACCCAATACTGGATAGTCACTGACAGGCCAATACTCGATAGTCACTGACAACCCAATGCAGGATAATCACAGACAACCCAATACTAGATAATCACTGACAACCCAATACAGGATAATCACTGACAACGCAATACTGGATAGTCACTGACAGCCCAATACTGGATAGTCACTGACAGGCCAATACTCGATAGTCACTGACAGCCCAATGCTGGATAGTCACTGACAGCCCAATACTGGGTAGTCACTTGACAGCCCAATACTGGATAGTCTCTGACAACCCAATACTGGATAGTCATTAACAGCCCAATACTGGATAGTCAATGACAGCCCAATACGGGATAGTCACTGACAGCCCAATACTGGATAGTCACTGACAGCCCAATACTGGATAGTCACTGACAGCCCAAAACTGGATAGTCACTGACAGCCCAATACTGGATAGTCACTGACAACCCAATCCTGGATAGTCACTGACAGCCCACTCCTGGATAGTTACTGACAGCCCAATTGTTGATAGTCACTGACAACCCAATCCTGGATAGTCACTGACAGCCCACTCCTGGAAAATCACTGACAGTCCAATACTGGATAGTCACTGACAGCCCAATACTGGATAGTCACTGACAGCCCAATACTGGATAGTCACTGACAACCCACTCCTGGATAGTCACTGACAGCCCAATACTGGATAGTCATTGACAGCCCAATACTGGATAGTCAATGACAGCCCAATACGGGATAGTCACTGACAACCCAATCCTGGATAGTCACTGACAGCCCACTCCTGGATAGTCACTGACAGCCCAATACTGGATAGTCTCTGACAACCCAATACTGGATAGTCACTGACACCCAATACTGGATGGTCACTGACAGGCCAATACTGGATAGTCACCGACAGCCCGAAACTGGATAGTCATTGACAGCCCAATACTGGATAGTCACTGACAACACATTCCTGGATAGTCACTGACAACACAATACTGGATAGTCACGGACAGCCCTATACTGGATAGTCACTGACAACCCAACACTGGATAGTCACTTGACAGCCCAATACTGGATAGTCACTTACAACCCAATACTGGATAGTCACTGACAGCCCAACACTAGATAGTCACTGACAGCCCAATACAGGATAGTCACTGACAGCCCAATACTGGATAGTCACTGACAGCCCAATACTGGATAGTCACTGACAGCCCAATACAGGATAGTCACTGACAGCCCAATACTGGATAGTCGCTGACAACCCAGTGCTGGATAGTCACTTACAACACAATACTGGATAGTCACTGACAGCCCAATACTGGATAGTCACTGACAACCCAATACTGGATAGTCGCTGACAACCCAATACTGGATAGTCACTGACAACCCAATACAGGATAGTCACTGACAACCCAATACTGGATAGTCACTGACAACCCAATACTGGATAGTCACTGACAGCCCAATACTGGATTGTCACTGACAGCCCAATACTGGATAGTCACTGACAAACCAATAATGGATAATCACTGACAGCCCAATACTGTATAATCACTGACAGCCCAATACTGGATAGTCACTGACAACCCAATACTGGATAGTCACTGACAGCCCAATACTGGATGGTCACTGACAACCCAATACTGGATGGTCATTTACAATCCTATACTGGATGGTCACTGACAACCCAATACTGGATAATCACTGACAACCCAATACAGGATAGTCACTGACAACCCAATGCAGGATAATCACTGACAACCCAATACAGGATAATCACTGACAACGCAATACTGGATAGTCACTGACAGCCCAATACTGGATAGTCACTGACAGGCCAATACTCGATAGTCACTGACAACCCAATACTGGATAGTCACTGACAGGCCAATACTCGATAGTCACTGACAACCCAATGCAGGATAATCACAGACAACCCAATACTAGATAATCACTGACAACCCAATACAGGATAATCACTGACAACGCAATACTGGATAGTCACTGACAGCCCAATACTGGATAGTCACTGACAGGCCAATACTCGATAGTCACTGACAACCCAATACTGGATAGTCACTGACAGGCCAATACTCGATAGTCACTGACAACCCAATGCAGGATAATCACAGACAACCCAATACTAGATAATCACTGACAACCCAATACAGGATAATCACTGACAACGCAATACTGGATAGTCACTGACAGCCCAATACTGGATAGTCACTGACAGGCCAATACTCGATAGTCACTGACAGCCCAATGCTGGATAGTCACTGACAGCCCAATACTGGGTAGTCACTTGACAGCCCAATACTGGATAGTCTCTGACAACCCAATACTGGATAGTCATTAACAGCCCAATACTGGATAGTCAATGACAGCCCAATACGGGATAGTCACTGACAGCCCAATACTGGATAGTCACTGACAGCCCAATACTGGATAGTCACTGACAGCCCAAAACTGGATAGTCACTGACAGCCCAATACTGGATAGTCACTGACAACCCAATCCTGGATAGTCACTGACAGCCCACTCCTGGATAGTTACTGACAGCCCAATTGTTGATAGTCACTGACAACCCAATCCTGGATAGTCACTGACAGCCCACTCCTGGAAAATCACTGACAGTCCAATACTGGATAGTCACTGACAGCCCAATACTGGATAGTCACTGACAGCCCAATACTGGATAGTCACTGACAACCCACTCCTGGATAGTCACTGACAGCCCAATACTGGATAGTCATTGACAGCCCAATACTGGATAGTCAATGACAGCCCAATACGGGATAGTCACTGACAACCCAATCCTGGATAGTCACTGACAGCCCACTCCTGGATAGTCACTGACAGCCCAATACTGGATAGTCTCTGACAACCCAATACTGGATAGTCATTGACAGCCCAATACTGGATAGTCAATGACAGCCCAATACTGGATAGTCACTGACAGCCCAATACTGGATAGTCACTGACAGCCCAATACTGGATAGTCACTGACAGCCCACTCCTGGATAGTCACTGACAGCCCAATACTGGATAGTCACTGACAGCCCACTCCTGGATAGTCACTGACAGCCCACTCCTGGATAGTTACTGACAGCCCAATTGTTGATAGTCACTGACAACCCAATCCTGGATAGTCACTGACAGCCCACTCCTGGATAGTCACTGACAGCCCAATACTGGATAGTCACTGACAGCCCAATACTGGATAGTCACTGACAGCCCAATACTGGATAGTCACTTACAACCCAATACTGGATAGTCACTGACAGCCCAACACTAGATAGTCACTGACAGCCCAATACAGGATAGTCACTGACAGCCCAATACTGGATAGTCACTGACAGCCCAATACTGGATAGTCACTGACAGCCCAATGCTGGATAGTCACTGACAGCCCAACACTAGATAGTCACTGACAGCCCAATAATGGATAGTCACTGACAGCCCAATACTGGATAGTCACTGACAGCCCAATACTGGATAGTCACTGACAGCCCAATGATGGATAGTCACTGACAGCCCAACACTAGATAGTCACTGACAGCCCAATACTGGATAGTCACTGACAGCCCAATACTGGATAGTCACTGACTGCCCAAAACTGGATAGTCACTGAAAGCCCAATACTGGATAGTCACTGACTGCCCAATACTGGATAGTCACTGACAGCACAATACTGGGTAGTCACTGACTGCCCAATACTGGATAGTCACTGAAAGCCCAATACTGGATAGTCACTGACAGCCCAATACAGGATAGTGACTGACAGCCCAATACTGGATAGTCACTGACAGCCCAATGCTGGATAGTCACTGACAGCCCAATACTGGATAGTCACTGACAATCCAATACTGGATAGTCACTGACAACCCAATACTGGATAGTCGCTGACAGCCCAATACTGGATAGTCATTGACAGCCCAATACTGGATAGTCACTGACAACCCAATACTGGATAGTCACAGACAAACCAATAATGGATAATCACTGACAGCCCAATACTGTATAATCACTGACAGCCCAATACTGGATGGTCACTGACAACCCAATACTGGATGGTCATTTACAATCCTATACTGGATGGTCACTGACAACCCAATACTGGATAATCACTGACAACCCAATACAGGATAGTCACTGACAACCCAATGCAGGATAATCACTGACAACCCAATACAGGATAGTCACTGACAACCCAATGCAGGATAATCACTGACAACCCAATACTAGATAATCACTGACAACCGAATACAGGATAATCACTGACAACGCAATACTGGATAGTCACTGACAGCCCAATACTGGATAGTCACTGACAGGCCAATACTCGATAGTCACTGACAGCCCAATGCTGGATAGTCACTGACAGCCCAATACTGGATAGTCACTGACAGCCCAATACTGGATCGTCACTGACACCCTATACTGGATATCACTGACAGCCCAATACTGGGTAGTCACTTGACAGCCCAATACTGGATAGTCTCTGACAACCCAATACTGGATAGTCATTGACTGCCCAATACTGGATAGTCAATGACAGCCCAATACGGGATAGTCACTGACAGCCCATACTGGATAGTCACTGACAACCCAATCCTGGATAGTCACTGACAGCCCACACCTGGATAGTTACTGACAGCCCAATTGTTGATAGTCACTGACAACACAATCCTGGATAGTCACTGACAGCCCACTCCTGGATAGTCACTGACAGCCCAATACTGGATAGTCACTGACAGCCCAATACTGGATAGTCACTGACAACCCAATACTGGATGGTCACTGACAGGCCAATACTGGATAGTCACCGACAGCCCAATACTGGATAGTCACTCCCAGCCCAATACTGGATAGTCACTGACAGCCCAATACTGGATAGTCACTGACAACCCAATACTGGATAGTCACTGACACCCAATACTGGATGGTCACTGACAGGCCAATACTGGATAGTCACCGACAGCCCAATACTGGATAGTCATTGACAGCCCAATACTGGATAGTCACTGACAACCCATTCCTGGATAGTCACTGACAACACAATACTGGATGGTCACGGACAGCCCTATACTGGATAGTCACTGACAACGCAACACTGGATAGTCACTTGACAGCCCAATACTGGATAGTCACTTACAACCCAATACTGGATAGTCACTGACAGCCCAACACTAGATAGTCACTGGCAGCCCAATACAGGATAGTCACTGACAGCCCAATACTGGATAGTCACTGACAGCCCAATACTGGATAGTCGCTGACAACCCAGTGCTGGATAGTCACTGACAACCCAATACTGGATAGTCACTGACAGCCCAATACTGGATAGTCACTGACAACCCAATACTGGATAGTCGCTGACAACCCAATACTGGATAGTCACTGACAACCCAATACTGGATAGTCACTGACAACCCAATACTGGATAGTCACTGACAGCCCAATACTGGATAGTCACTGACAGCCCAAGACTGGATAGTCACTGACAAACCAATAATGGATAATCACTGACAGCCCAATACTGTATAATCACTGACAGCCCAATACTGGATAGTCACTGACAACCCAATACTGGATAGTCACTGATAGACCAATACTGGATAGTCACTGACAGCCCAATACTGGATAGTCACTGACAACCCAATACTGGATGGTCACTGACAACCCAATACTGGATAGTCACTGACAACCCAATACTGGATAGTCACTGACAGCCCAATCCTGGATAGTCACTGACAGCCCAATACTGGATAGTCACTGACAACCCAATACTGGATAGTCACTGACAGCCCAACACTAGATAGTCACTGACAGCCCAATACAGGATAGTCACTGACAGCCCAATACTGGATAGTCACTGACAGCCCAATACTGGAAAGTCGCTGACAACCCAGTGCTGGATAGTCACTGACAACCCAATACTGGATAGTCACTGACAGCCCAATACTGGATAGTCACTGACAACCCAATACTGGATAGTCGCTGACAACCCAATACTGGATAGTCACTGACAACCCAATACAGGATAGTCACTGACAACCCAATACTGGATAGTCACTGACAACCCAATACTGGATAGTCACTGACAGCCCAATACTGGATAGTCACTGACAATCCAATACTGGATAGTCGCTGACAGCCCAATACTGGATAGTCACTGACAGCCCAATACTGGATAGTCACTGACAAACCAATAATGGATAATCACTGACAGCCCAATACTGTATAATCACTGACAGTCCAATACTGGATAGTCACTGACAACCCAATACTGGATAGTCACTGATAGCCCAATCCTGGATAGTCACTGACAGCCCAATACTGGATAGTCACTGACAACCCAATTCTGGATGGTCATTTACAATCCTATACTGGATGGTCACTGACAACCCAATACTGGATAATCACTGACAACCCAACACAGGATAGTCACTGACAACCCAATCCTGGATAGTCACTGACAGCCCACTCCTGGATAGTTACTGACAGCCCAATTGTTGATAGTCACTGACAACCCAATCCTGGATAGTCACTGACAGCCCACTCCTGGATAGTCACTGACAGCCCAATACTGGATAGTCACTGACAGCCCAATACTGGATAGTCACTGACAGCCCAACTCTGGATAGTCACTTGACAGCCCAATACTGGATAGTCACTTACAACCCAATACTGGATAGTCACTGACAGCCCAACACTAGATAGTCACTGACAGCCCAATACTGGATAGTCGCTGACAACCCAGTGCTGGATAGTCACTGACAACCCAATACTGGATAGTCACTGACAGCCCAATACTGGATAGTCACTGACAACCCAATACTGGATAGTCGCTGACAACCCAATACTGGATAGTCACTGACAACCCAATACAGGATAGTCACTGACAACCCAATACTGGATAGTCACTGACAACCCAATACTGGATAGTCACTGACAGCCCAATACTGGATAGTCACTGACAGCCCAATACTGGATAGTCACTGACAGCCCAATACAGGATAGTCACTGACAGCCCAAGACTGGATAGTCACTGACAAACCAATAATGGATAATCACTGACAGCCCAATACTGTATAATCACTGACAGCCCAATACTGGATAGTCACTGACAACCCAATACTGGATAGTCACTGATAGCCCAATACTGGATATTCACTGACAGCCCAATACTGGATAGTCACTGACAACCCAATACTGGATGGTCACTGACAACCCAATACTGGATAGTCACTGACAACCCAATACTGGATAGTCACTGACAGCCCAATCCTGGATAGTCACTGACAGCCCAATACTGGATAGTCACTGACAACCCAATACTGGATAGTCACTGACAGCCCAACACTAGATAGTCACTGACAGCCCAATACAGGATAGTCACTGACAGCCCAATACTGGATAGTCACTGACAGCCCAATACTGGAAAGTCGCTGACAACCCAGTGCTGGATAGTCACTGACAACCCAATACTGGATAGTCACTGACAGCCCAATACTGGATAGTCACTGACAACCCAATACTGGATAGTCACTGACAACCCAATACAGGATAGTCACTGACAACCCAATACTGGATAGTCACTGACAACCCAATACTGGATAGTCACTGACAGCCCAATACTGGATAGTCACTGACAATCCAATACTGGATAGTCGCTGACAGCCCAATACTGGATAGTCACTGACAGCCCAATACTGGATAGTCACTGACAAACCAATAATGGATAATCACTGACAGCCCAATACTGTATAATCACTGACAGTCCAATACTGGATAGTCACTGACAACCCAATACTGGATAGTCACTGATAGCCCAATACTGGATAGTCACTGACAGCCCAATACTGGATAGTCACTGACAACCCAATTCTGGATGGTCATTTACAATCCTATACTGGATGGTCACTGACAACCCAATACTGGATAATCACTGACAACCCAACACAGGATAGTCACTGACAACCCAATCCTGGATAGTCACTGACAGCCCACTCCTGGATAGTTACTGACAGCCCAATTGTTGATAGTCACTGACAACCCAATCCTGGATAGTCACTGACAGCCCACTCCTGGATAGTCACTGACAGCCCAATACTGGATAGTCACTGACAGCCCAATACTGGATAGTCACTGACAGCCCAACTCTGGATAGTCACTTGACAGCCCAATACTGGATAGTCACTTACAACCCAATACTGGATAGTCACTGACAGCCCAACACTAGATAGTCACTGACAGCCCAATACAGGATGGTCACTGACAGCCCAATACTGGATAGTCACTGACAGCCCAATGCTGGTTGGTCACTGACAGCCCAACACTACATAGTCACTGACAGCCCAATACAGGATAGTCACTGACAGCCCAATACTGGATAGTCACTGACTGCCCAATACTGGATAGTCACTGAAAGCCCAATACTGGATAGTCACTGACTGCCCAATACAGGATAGTCACTGACAACCCAATGCAGGATAGTCACTGACAATCCAATACTGGATAGTCGCTGACAGCCCAATACTGGATAGTCACTGAAAGCCCAATACTGGATAGTCACTGACTGCCCAATACTGGATAGTCACTGACTGCCCAATACTGGATAGTCACTGAAAGCCCAATACTGGATAGTCGCTGATAACCCAATACTGGATAGTCACTGACAGCCCAATACTGGATAGTCACTGACAACCCAATACTGGATAGTCACTGACAAACCAATAATGGATAATCACTGACAGCCCAATACTGTGTAATCACTGACAGCCCAATACTGGATGGTCACTGACAACCCAATACTGGATGGTCATTTACAATCCTATACTGGATGGTCACTGACAACCCAATACTGGATAATCACTGACAACCCAATACAGGATAGTCACTGACAACCCAATGCAGGATAATCACTGACAACCCAATACAGGATAGTCACTGACAACCCAATGCAGGATAATCACTGACAACCCAATACTAGATAATCACTGACAACCCAATACAGGATAATCACTGAAACGCAATACTGGATAGTCACTGACAGCCCAATACTGGATAGTCACTGACAGGCCAATACTCGATAGTCACTGACAGCCCAATGCTGGATAGTCACTGACAGCCCAATACTGGATAGTCACTGACAGCCCAATACTGGATAGTCACTGACGCCCTATACTGGATATCACTGACAGCCCAATACTGGGTAGTCACTTGACAGCCCAATACTGGATAGTCTCTGACAACCCAATACTGGATAGTCATTGACAGCCCAATACTGGATAGTCAATGACAGCCCAATACTGGATAGTCACTGACAGCCCAATACTGGATAGTCATTGACAGCCCAATACTGGATAGTCAATGACAGCCCAATACGGGATAGTCACTGACAGCCCATACTGGATAGTCACTGACAGCCCAATACTGGATAGTCACTGACAACCCAATCCTGGATAGTCACTGACAGCCCACTCCTGGATAGTTACTGACAGCCCAATTGTTGATAGTCACTGACAACCCAATCCTGGATAGTCACTGACTGCCCACTCCTGGATAGTCACTGACAGCCCAATACTGGATAGTCACTGACAGCCCAATACTGGATAGTCACTGACAACCCAATACTGGATGGTCACTGACAGGCCAATACTGGATAGTCACTGACAGCCCAATACTGGATAGTCACTCCCAGCCCAATACTGGATAGTCACTGACAGCCCAATACTGGATAGTCACTGACAACCCAATACTGGATAGTCACTGACACCCAATACTGGATGGTCACTGACAGGCCAATACTGGATAGTCACCGACAGCCCAATACTGGATAGTCATTGACAGCCCAATACTGGATAGTAACTGACAACCCATTCCTGGATAGTCACTGACAACACAATACTGGATAGTCACGGACAGCCCTATACTGGATAGTCACTGACAACCCAACACTGGATAGTCACTTGACAGCCCAATACTGGATAGTCACTGACAGCCCAATACTGGATAGTCACTGACAGCCCGATACTGTATAGTCACTGACAACCCAATACTGGATAGTCACTGACAGCCCATTACTGGATAGTCACTGACAGCCCAATACTGGATAGTCACTTACAACCCAATACTGGATAGTCACTGACAGCCCAATACTGGATAGTCACTGACAACCCAACACTGGATAGTCACTGACAACCCAATACTGGATAGTCACTTGACAGCCCAATACTGGATAGTCACTGACAACCCAATACTGGATAGTCACTGACAACCCAATACTGGATATTCACTGACAGCCCAATACTGGACAGTCACTGACAGCCCAATACTGGATAGTCACTGACAACCCAATACTGGATAGTCACTGACAACCCAATACTGGATAGTCACTGACACCCAATACTGGATGGTCACTGACAGGCCAATACTGGATAGTCACCGACAGCCCAATACTGGATAGTCACTGACAACCCAATACTGGATAGTCACTGACAACCCAATACTGGACAGTCACTGACAGCCCAATACTGGATAGTCACTGACAACCCAATACTGGATAGTCACTGACAACCCAATACTGGATAGTCACTGACACCCAATACTGGATGGTCACTGACAGGCCAATACTGGATAGTCACCGACAGCCCAATACTGGATAGTCATTGACAGCCCAATACTGGATAGTCACTGACAGCCCAATACTGGATAGTCACTGACAACCCATTCCTGGATAGTCACTGACAACACAATACTGGATAGTCACGGACAGCCCAATACTGGATAGTCACTGACAACCCAACACTGGATAGTCACTTGACAGACCAATACCGGATAGTCACTGACAACCCAATACTGGATAGTCACTGACAGCCCATTACTGGATAGTCACTGACAGCCCAATACTGGATAGTCACTTACAACCCAATACTGGATAGTCACTGACAGCCCAATACTGGATAGTCACTGACAACCCAACACTGGATAGTCGCTTGACAGCCCAATACTGGATAGTCGCTGACAACCCAATACTGGATAGTCACTGACAACCCAATACAGGATAGTCACTGACAACCCAATACTGGATAGTCACTGACAACCCAATACAGGATAGTGACTGACAACCCAATACAGGATAGTCACTGACAACCCAATACAGGATAGTCACTGACAACCCAATACTGGATAGTCACTGACAACCCAATACTGGATAGTCGCTGACAGCCCAATACTGGATAGTCACTGACAGCCCAATACTGGATACTCACTTACAACCCAATACTGGATAGTCACTGACAGCCCAATACTGGATAGTCACTGACAACCCAACACTGGATAGTCGCTTGACAGCCCAATACTGGATAGTCGCTGACAACTCAATACTGGATAGTCACTGACAACCCAATACTGGATAGTCACTGACAACCCAATACAGGATAGTGACTGACAACCCAATACTGGATAGTCACTGACAACCCAATACAGGATAGTCACTGACAACCCAATACTGGATAGTCACTGACAACCCAATACTGGATAGTCACTGACAGCCCAATACTGGATAGTCACTGACAAACCAATACTGGATAGTCACTGACAGCCCAATACAGGATAGTCACTGACAGCCCAATACTGGATAGTCACTGACAAACCAATAATGGATAATCACTGACAGCCCAATACTGTATAATCACTGACAGCCCAATACTGGATAGTCACTGACAACCCAATACTGGATAGTCACTGACAGCCCAATACTGGATGGTCACTGACAACCCAATACTGGATGGTCATTTACAATCCTATACTGGATGGTCACTGACAACCCAATACTGGATAATCACTGACAACCCAATACAGGATAGTCACTGACAACCCAATGCAGGATAATCACTGACAACCCAATACAGGATAGTCACTGACAACCCAATGCAGGATAATCACTGACAACCCAATACTAGATAATCACTGACAGCCCAATACTGGATAGTCACTGACAGCCCAATACTAGATAGTCACTGACAGGCCAATACTCGATAGTCACTGACAGCCCAATGCTGGATAGTCACTGACAGCCCAATACTGGGTAGTCACTTGACAGCCCAATACTGGATAGTCTCTGACAACCCAATACTGGATAGTCATTGACAGCCCAATACTGGATAGTCACTGACACCCAATACTGGATAGTCACTGACAGCCCAATGCTGGATAGTCACTGACAGCCCAATACTGCGTAGTCACTTGACAGCCCAATACTGGATAGTCTCTGACAACCCAATACTGGATAGTCACTGACAGCCCACTCCTGGATAGTCAATGACAGCCCAATACTGGATAGTCACTGACAGCCCAATCCTGGATAGTCACTGACACCCAACACTGGATAGTCACTGACACCCAACACTGGATAGTCACTGACAACCCAATACTGGATAGTCACTGACAACCCAATCCTGGATAGTCACTGACAGCCCACTCCTGGATAGTTACTGACACCCCAATTGTTGATAGTCACTGACAACCCAATCCTGGATAGTCACTGACAGCCCACTGCTGGATAGTCACTGACAGCCCAATACTGGATAGTCACTGACAGCCCAAAACTGGATAGTCACTGACAGCCCAACACTGGATAGTCACTTGACAGCCCAATACTGGATAGTCACTGACAGCCCAATACTGGATAGTCACTGACGCCCTATACTGGATATCACTGACAGCCCAATACTGGGTAGTCACTTGACAGCCCAATACTGGATAGTCTCTGACAACCCAATACTGGATAGTCATTGACAGCCCAATACTGGATAGTCAATGACAGCCCAATACTGGATAGTCACTGACAGCCCAATACTGGATAGTCATTGACAGCCCAATACTGGATAGTCAATGACAGCCCAATACGGGATAGTCACTGACAGCCCATACTGGATAGTCACTGACAGCCCAATACTGGATAGTCACTGACAACCCAATCCTGGATAGTCACTGACAGCCCACTCCTGGATAGTTACTGACAGCCCAATTGTTGATAGTCACTGACAACCCAATCCTGGATAGTCACTGACTGCCCACTCCTGGATAGTCACTGACAGCCCAATACTGGATAGTCACTGACAGCCCAATACTGGATAGTCACTGACAACCCAATACTGGATGGTCACTGACAGGCCAATACTGGATAGTCACCGACAGCCCAATACTGGATAGTCACTCCCAGCCCAATACTGGATAGTCACTGACAGCCCAATACTGGATAGTCACTGACAACCCAATACTGGATAGTCACTGACACCCAATACTGGATGGTCACTGACAGGCCAATACTGGATAGTCACCGACAGCCCAATACTGGATAGTCATTGACAGCCCAATACTGGATAGTCACTGACAACCCATTCCTGGATAGTCACTGACAACACAATACTGGATAGTCACGGACAGCCCTATACTGGATAGTCACTGACAACCCAACACTGGATAGTCACTTGACAGCCCAATACTGGATAGTCACTGACAGCCCAATACTGGATAGTCACTGACAGCCCAATACTGGATAGTCACTGACAGCCCGATACTGGATAGTCACTGACAACCCAATACTGGATAGTCACTGACAGCCCATTACTGGATAGTCACTGACAGCCCAATACTGGATAGTCACTTACAACCCAATACTGGATAGTCACTGACAGCCCAATACTGGATAGTCACTGACAGCCCAATACTGGATAGTCACTGACATCCCAATACTAGATAGTCACTGACAACCCAATACTGGACAGTCACTGACAGCCCAATACTGGATAGTCACTGACAGCCCAATACTGGATAGTCACTGACAGCCCAATACTGGATAGTCACTGACAACCCAATACTGGATAGTCACTGACAACCCAATACTGGATAGTCACTGACACCCAATACTGGATAGTCACCGACAGCCCAATACTGGATAGTCATTGACAGCCCAATACTGGATAGTCACTGACAACCCATTCCTGGATAGTCACTGACAACACAATACTGGATAGTCACGGACAGCCCTATACTGGATAGTCACTGACAACCCAACACTGGATAGTCACTTGACAGCCCAATACTGGATAGTCAATGACAGCCCAATACTGGATAGTCACTGACAGCCCGATACTGGATAGTCACTGACAACCCAATACTGGATAGTCACTGACAGCCCATTACTGGATAGTCACTGACAGCCCAATACTAGATAGTCACTTACAACCCAATACTGGATAGTCACTGACAGCCCAATACTGGATAGTCACTGACAGCCCAATACTGGATAGTCACTGACAGCCCGATACTGGATAGTCACTGACAACCCAATACTGGATAGTCACTGACAGCCCATTACTGGATAGTCACTGACAGCCCAATACTGGATTGTCACTGACAGCCCATTACTGGATAGTCACTTACAACCCAATACTGGATAGTCACTGACAGCCCGATACTGGATAGTCACTGACAACCCAATACTGGATAGTCACTGACAGCCCAATACTGGATAGTCACTGACAGCCCATTACTGGATAGTCACTTACAACCCAATACTGGATAGTCACTGACAACCCAACACTGGATAGTCGCTTGACAGCCCAATACTGGATAGTCGCTGACAACCCAATACTGGACAGTCACTGACAGCCCAATACTGGATAGTGACTGACAACCCAATACTGGATAGTCGCTGTCAACCCAATACTGGATAGTCACTGACAACCCAATACAGGATAGTCACTGACAACCCAATACTGGATAGTCACTGACAACCCAATACTGGATAGTCACTGACAGCCCAATACTGGATAGTCACTGACAAACCAATACTGGATAGTCACTGACAGCCCAATACAGGATAGTCACTGACAACCCAATACTGGATAGTCACTGACAAACCAATAATGGATAATCACTGACAACCCAATACTGGATAGTCACTGACACCCAATACTGGATAGTCACCGACAGCCCAATACTGGATAGTCATTGACAGCCCAATACTGGATAGTCACTGACAACCCATTCCTGGATAGTCACTGACAACACAATACTGGATAGTCACGGACAGCCCTATACTGGATAGTCACTGACAACCCAACACTGGATAGTCACTTGACAGCCCAATACTGGATAGTCACTGACAGCCCAATACTGGATAGTCACTGACAGCCCAATACTGGATAGTCACTGACAGCCCGATACTGGATAGTCACTGACAACCCAATACTGGATAGTCACTGACAGCCCATTACTGGATAGTCACTGACAGCCCAATACTAGATAGTCACTTACAACCCAATACTGGATAGTCACTGACAGCCCAATACTGGATAGTCACTGACAGCCCAATACTGGATAGTCACTGACAGCCCGATACTGGATAGTCACTGACAACCCAATACTGGATAGTCACTGACAGCCCATTACTGGATAGTCACTGACAGCCCAATACTGGATAGTCACTGACAGCCCATTACTGGATAGTCACTTACAACCCAATACTGGATAGTCACTGACAGCCCGATACTGGATAGTCACTGACAACCCAATACTGGATAGTCACTGACAGCCCAATACTGGATAGTCACTGACAGCCCATTACTGGATAGTCACTTACAACCCAATACTGGATAGTCACTGACAACCCAACACTGGATAGTCGCTTGACAGCCCAATACTGGATAGTCGCTGACAACCCAATACTGGACAGTCACTGACAGCCCAATACTGGATAGTGACTGACAACCCAATACTGGATAGTCGCTGTCAACCCAATACTGGATAGTCACTGACAACCCAATACAGGATAGTCACTGACAACCCAATACTGGATAGTCACTGACAACCCAATACTGGATAGTCACTGACAGCCCAATACTGGATAGTCACTGACAAACCAATACTGGATAGTCACTGACAGCCCAATACAGGATAGTCACTGACAACCCAATACTGGATAGTCACTGACAAACCAATAATGGATAATCACTGACAGCCCAATACTGTATAATCACTGACAGCCCAATACTGGATAGTCACTGACAACCCAATACTGGATAGTCACTGACAGCCCAATACTGGATGGTCACTGACAACCCAATACTGGATGGTCATTTACAATCCTATACTGGATGGTCACTGACAACCCAATACTGGATAATCACTGACAACCCAATACAGGATAGTCACTGACAACCCAATGCAGGATAATCACTGACAACCCAATACAGGATAGTCACTGACAACCCAATGCAGGATAATCACTGACAACCCAATACTAGATAATCACTGACAGCCCAATACTGGATAGTCACTGACAGCCCAATACTAGATAGTCACTGACAGGCCAATACTCGATAGTCACTGACAGCCCAATGCTGGATAGTCACTGACAGCCCAATACTGGGTAGTCACTTGACAGCCCAATACTGGATAGTCTCTGACAACCCAATACTGGATAGTCATTGACAGCCCAATACTGGATAGTCACTGACACCCAATACTGGATAGTCACTGACAGCCCAATGCTGGATAGTCACTGACAGCCCAATACTGCGTAGTCACTTGACAGCCCAATACTGGATAGTCTCTGACAACCCAATACTGGATAGTCACTGACAGCCCACTCCTGGATAGTCAATGACAGCCCAATACTGGATAGTCACTGACAGCCCAATCCTGGATAGTCACTGACACCCAACACTGGATAGTCACTGACACCCAACACTGGATAGTCACTGACAACCCAATACTGGATAGTCACTGACAACCCAATCCTGGATAGTCACTGACAGCCCACTCCTGGATAGTTACTGACACCCCAATTGTTGATAGTCACTGACAACCCAATCCTGGATAGTCACTGACAGCCCACTGCTGGATAGTCACTGACAGCCCAATACTGGATAGTCACTGACAGCCCAAAACTGGATAGTCACTGACAGCCCAACACTGGATAGTCACTTGACAGCCCAATACTGGATAGTCACTTACAACCCAATACTGGATAGTCACTGACAGCCCAATACTGGATAGTCACTGACAGCCCAATACTGGATAGTCACTGACAGCCCAATACTGGATCGTCACTGACAGCCCAATGCTGGATAGTCACTGACAGCCCAATACTGGATAGTCACTGAAAGCCCAATACTGGATAGTCACTGACTGCCCAATACTGGATAGTCACTGACAGCCCAATACTGGATAGTCACTGACAGCCCAATACTGGATAGTCACTGACAGCCCAATACTGGATAGTCACTGACAGCCCAATACTGGATAGTCACTGACAACCCAATACTGGATAGTCACTGACAGCCCAATACTGGATAGTCACTGACAGCCCAATACTGGATTGTCACTGACAGCCCAACACTGGATAGTCACTGACTGCCCAATACTGGATAGTCACTGACAGCCCAATACTGGATAGTCACTGACAGCCCAATACTGGATAGTCACTGACTGCCCAATACTGGATAGTCACTGACAGCCCAATACTGGATAGTCACTGAAAGCCCAATACTGGATAGTCACTGACAGCCCAATACAGGATTGTCACTGACAGCCCAATACTGGATAGTCACTGACAGCCCAATGCTGGATAGTCACTGACAGCCCAATACTGGATAGTCACTGACAGCCCAATACTGGATAGTCACTGACTGCCCAATACTGGATAGTCACTGACAGCCCAATAGTGGATAGTCACTGACAGCCCAATACTGGATAGTCACTGACAGCCCAATACTGGATAGTCACTGACAGCCCAATACTGGATAGTCACTGACAGCCCAATACTGGATCGTCACTGACAGCCCAATACAGGATAGTCACTGACTGCCCAATACTGGATAGTCAATGACAGCCCAATACTGGATAGTCACTGCTTGCCCAATACTAGATAGTCACTGACAGCCCAATACTGGATAGTCAATGACAGCCCAATACTGGATAGTCACTGACAGCCCAATACTGGATAGTCACTGACAACCCAATACTGGATCGTCACTGACAGCCCAATACAGGATAGTCACTGACTGCCCAATACTAGATAGTCACTGACAACCCAATACTGGATAGTCAATGACAGCCCAATACTGGATAGTCACTACCAGCCCAATACTGGATAGTCACTGACAGCCCAATACTGGATAGTCACTGACAGCCCAATACTGGATAGTCACTGCCAGCCCAATACTGGATAGTCACTGACAGCCCAATACTGGATAGTCAATGACAGCCCAATACTGGATAGTCACTGACAGCCCACTCGTGGATAGTCACTGACACCCTATACTGGATATCACTGACAGCCCAATACTGGATAGTCACTGCCAGCCCAATACTGGATAGTCACTGACAGCCCAATACTGGATAGTCAATGACAGCCCAATACTGGATAGTCAATGACAGCCCACTCCTGGATAGTCACTGACAGCCCAATAGTTGATAGTCACTGACAACCCAATCCTGGATAGTCACTGACAGCCCAATACTGGATAGTCACTGACAGCCCAATACTGGATAGTCACTGACAACCCAATCCTGGATAGTCACTGACAGCCCAATACTGGATAGTCACTGACAGCCCAATACTGGATAGTCACTGACAACCCAATACTGGATAGTCACTGACAGCCCAACACTAGATAGTCACAGAAATCCCAATACTGGATAGTCACTGACAGCCCAATACTGGATAGTCACTGACAGCCCAATACTGGATAGTCACTGACAGCCCAATACTGGATAGTCACTGACAGCCCAATACTGGATAGTCACTGACTGCCCAATACTGGATAGTCACTGACAGCCCAATACTGGATAGTCACTGACAGCCCACTCCTGGATAGTCACTGACAGCCCAACACTAGATAGTCACTGAAATCCCAATACTGGATAGTCACTGACAGCCCAATACTGGATAGTCACTGACAGCCCAATACTGGATAGTCACTGACAACCCAATCCTGGATAGTCACTGACAGCCCAATACTGGATAGTCACTGACAGCCCAATACTGGATAGTCACTGACAGCCCAATACTGGATAGTCACTGACAGCACAATACTGGATAGTCACTGACAGCCCAATACTGGATAGTCACTGACAGCCCAATACTGGATAGTCACTGACAGCCCAATACTGGATAGTCACTGACAGCACAATACTGGATAGTCACTGACAGCCCAATACTGGATAGTCACTGACAGCACAATACTGGATAGTCACTGACAGCCCAATACTGGATAGTCACTGACAGCCCAATGCTGGATAGTCACTGACAACCCAATACTGGATAGTCACTGACAGCCCAATACTGGATAGTCACTTACAAACCAATACTGGATAGTCACTGACAGCCCAACACTAGATAGTCACTGACAGCCCAATACTGGATAGTCACTGACAGCCCAATACTGGTTATTCACTGACAGCCCAATACTGGATGGTCACTGACAGCCCAATACTGGATAGTCACTGACTGCCCAATACTGGATAGTCACTGACAGCCCAATACTGGATAGTCACTGACAGCCCACTCCTGGATAGTCACTGACAGCCCAACACTAGATAGTCACTGAAATCCCAATACTGGATAGTCACTGACAGCCCAATACTGGATAGTCACTGACAGCCCAATACTGGATAGTCACTGACAACCCAATCCTGGATAGTCACTGACAGCCCAATACTGGATAGTCACTGACAGCCCAATACTGGATAGTCACTGACACCCAATACTGGATGGTCACTGACAGGCCCAATACTGGATAGTCGCTGACAACTCAATACTAGATAGTCACTGACAGCCCAATACTGGATAGTCACTGACAGCCCAATACTGGATAGTCACTGCCAGCCCAATACTGGATAGTCACTGACAACCCAATACTGGATAGTCACTGACAACCCAATACTGGATAGTCACTACCAGCCCAATACTGGATAGTCACTGACAACCCAATACTGGATAATCACTGACAGCCCAATACAGGATAGTCACTGACAGCCCAATACTGGATAGTCACTGACAGCCCAATACTGGATAGTCACTGACAGCACAATACTGGATAGTCACTGACAACCCAATACTGGATAGTCACTGACAGCCCAATACTGGATAGTCACTGACAACCCAATACCGGATAGTTACTGACAGCCCAATACTGGATAATCACTGACAGCCCAATACAGGATAGTCACTGACAGCGCAATACTGGGTAGTCACTGACAGCCCAATACCGGATAGTTACTGACAGCCCAATACTGGATAATCACTGACAGCCCAATACAGGATATTCACTGACAGACCAATACTGGATAGTCACTGACAGCCCAATACTGGATAGTCACTGACAGCCCAATACTGGATTGTCACTGACAACCAAATACCGGATAGTTACTGACAGCCCATTACTGGATAATCACTGACAGCCCAATACAGGATAGTCACTGACAGCCCAATACTGGATAGTCACTGACAGCCCAATACTGGATAGTCACTGCCAGCCCAATACTGGATAGTCACTGACAACCCAATACCGGATAGTTACTGACAGCCCAATACTGGATAGTCACTGACAGCCCAATACTGGATAGTCACTGACAACCCAATACTGGATAGTCACTGACTGCCCAATACTGGATAGTCACTGACAGCCCAATACTGGATAGTCACTAACAGCCCAATACTGGATTGTCACTGACAGCCCAATACCGGATAGTTACTGACAGCCCAATACTGGATAGTCACTGACAGCCCAATACTGGATAGTCACTGCCAGCCCAATACTGGATAGTCACTGACAACCCAATACTGGATAGTCACTGACAACCCAATACGGGATAGTCACTGACAGCCCAATACTGGATAGTCACTGACAACCCAATACAGGATAGTCACTGACAACCCAATACTGGATAGTCACTGACAGCCCAATACAGGATAGTCACTGACAGCCCAATACTGGATAGTCACTGACAACCCAATACCGGATAGTTACTGACAGCCCAATACTGGATAGTCACTGACACCCAATACTGGATAGTCACTGACAGCCCAATACTGGATAGTCACTGACAGCCCAATACTATATAGTCACTGACAGCCCAATACTGGATAGTCACTGACAACCCAATACCGGATAGTCACTGACAGCCCAATACTGGATAGTCACTGACAGCCCAATACAGGATAGTCACTGACAGCCCAATACTGGATAGTCACTGACAGCCCAATACTGGATAGTCACTGACAGCCCAATACTGGATAGTCACTGACAGCCCACTCCTGGATAGTCACTGACAGCCCAATACTGGATAGTCACTGACAGCCCAATACTGGATAGTCACTGACAGCCCAATACTGGATAGTCACTGACAGCCCACTCCTGGATAGTCACTGACAGCCCAACACTAGATAGTCACTGAAATCCCAATACTGGATAGTCACTGACAGCCCAATACTGGATAGTCACTGACAGCCCAATACTGGATAGTCACTGACAGCCCAATACTGGATAGTCACTGATAGCCCAATACTGGATAGTCACTGACAGCCCAATACTGGATAGTCACTGACAGCACAATACTGGATACTCACTGACAGCCCAATACTGGATAGTCACTGACAGCCCAATACTGGATAGTCACTGACAGCCCAATACTGGATAGTCACTGACAACCCAATACTGGATAGTCACTGACAACCCAATACTGGATAGTCACTACCAGCCCAATACTGGATAGTCACTGACAACCCAATACTGGATAATCACTGACAGCCCAATACTGGATAGTCACTGACAGCCCAATACTGGATAGTCACTGACAGCCCAATACTGGATAGTCACTGACAACCCAATACTGGATAGTCACTGACAGCCCAATACTGGATAGTCACTGACAACCCAATACCGGATAGTTACTGACAGCCCAATACTGGATAATCACTGACAGCCCAATACAGGATAGTCACTGACAGCCCAATACTGGGTAGTCACTGACAGCCCAATACCGGATAGTTACTGACAGCCCAATACTGGATAATCACTGACAGCCCAATACAGGATATTCACTGACAGCCCAATACTGGATAGTCACTGACAGCCCAATACTGGATTGTCACTGACAACCAAATACCGGATAGTTACTGACAGCCCATTACTGGATAATCACTGACAGCCCAATACAGGATAGTCACTGACAGCCCAATACTGGATAGTCACTGACAGCCCAATACTGGATAGTCACTGCCAGCCCAATACCGGATAGTTACTGACAGCCCAATACTGGATAGTCACTGACAGCCCAATACTGGATAGTCACTGACAGCCCAATACTGGATTGTCACTGACA
The DNA here is from genome assembly GCF_047496885.1 of Scyliorhinus torazame. NCBI lineage: Eukaryota > Metazoa > Chordata > Chondrichthyes > Carcharhiniformes > Scyliorhinidae > Scyliorhinus > Scyliorhinus torazame. The sequence goes on along the minus strand of NC_092707.1, from coordinate 152,600,134 downwards.
ACCCAATACTGGATAGTCACTGACTGCCCAATACTGGATAGTCACTGACAGCCCAATACTGGATAGTCACTAACAGCCCAATACTGGATTGTCACTGACAGCCCAATACCGGATAGTTACTGACAGCCCAATACTGGATAGTCACTGACAGCCCAATACTGGATAGTCACTGCCAGCCCAATACTGGATAGTCACTGACAACCCAATACAGGATAGTCACTGACAGCCCAATACGGGATAGTCACTGACAGCCCAATACTGGATAGTCACTGACAACCCAATACAGGATAGTCACTGACAACCCAATACTGGATAGTCACTGACAGCCCAATACAGGATAGTCACTGACAGCCCAATACTGGATAGTCACTGACAACCCAATACCGGATAGTTACTGACAGCCCAATACTGGATAGTCACTGACAGCCCAATACTGGATAGTCACTGACACCCAATACTGGATAGTCACTGACAGCCCAATACTGGATAGTCACTGACAGCCCAATACTATATAGTCACTGACAGCCCAATACTGGATAGTCACTGACAACCCAATACCGGATAGTCACTGACAGCCCAATACTGGATAGTCACTGACAGCCCAATACTGGATAGTCACTGACAGCCCAATACAGGATAGTCACTGACAGCCCAATACTGGATAGTCACTGACAGCCCAATACTGGATAGTCACTGACAGCCCAATACTGGATAGTCACTGACAGCCCACTCCTGGATAGTCACTGACAGCCCAACACTAGATAGTCACTGAAATCCCAATACTGGATAGTCACTGACAGCCCAATACTGGATAGTCACTGACAGCCCAATCCTGGATAGTCACTGACAGCCCAATACTGGATAGTCACTGATAGCCCAATACTGGATAGTCACTGACAGCCCAATACTGGATAGTCACTGACAGCACAATACTGGATAGTCACTGACAGCCCAATACTGGATTGTCACTGACAGCCCAATACCGGATAGTTACTGACAGCCCAATACTGGATAGTCACTGACAGCCCAATACTGGATAGTCACTGCCAGCCCAATACTGGATAGTCACTGACAACCCAATACAGGATAGTCACTGACAGCCCAATACGGGATAGTCACTGACAGCCCAATACTGGATAGTCACTGACAACCCAATACAGGATAGTCACTGACAACCCAATACTGGATAGTCACTGACAGCCCAATACAGGATAGTCACTGACAGCCCAATACTGGATAGTCACTGACAACCCAATACCGGATAGTTACTGACAGCCCAATACTGGATAGTCACTGACAGCCCAATACTGGATAGTCACTGACAGCCCAATACTATATAGTCACTGACAGCCCAATACTGGATAGTCACTGACAACCCAATACCGGATAGTCACTGACAGCCCAATACTGGATATTCACTGACAGCCCAATACTGGATAGTCACTGACAGCCCAATACAGGATAGTCACTGACAGCCCAATACTGGATAGTCACTGACAGCCCAATACTGGATAGTCACTGACAGCCCAATACTGGATAGTCACTGACAGCCCACTCCTGGATAGTCACTGACAGCCCAACACTAGATAGTCACTGAAATCCCAATACTGGATAGTCACTGACAGCCCAATACTGGATAGTCACTGACAGCCCAATCCTGGATAGTCACTGACAGCCCAATACTGGATAGTCACTGATAGCCCAATACTGGATAGTCACTGACAGCCCAATACTGGATAGTCACTGACAGCACAATACTGGATAGTCACTGACAGCCCAATACTGGATAGTCACTGACAGCCCAATACTGGATAGTCACTGACAGCACAATACTGGATAGTCACTGACAGCCCAATACTGGATAGTCACTGACAGCCCAATACTGGATAGTCACTGACAGCACAATACTGGATAGTCACTGACAGCCCAATACTGGATAGTCACTGACAGCACAATACTGGATAGTCACTGACAGCCCAATACTGGATAGTCACTGACAGCCCAATGCTGGATAGTCACTGACAACCCAATACTGGATAGTCACTGACAGCCCAATACTGGATAGTCACTTACAACCCAATACTGGATAGTCACTGACAGCCCAACACTAGATAGTCACTGACAGCCCAATACTGGATAGTCACTGACAGCCCAATACTGGTTAGTCACTGACAGCCCAATACTGGATGGTCACTGACAGGCCAATACTGGATAGTCACTGACAGCCCAATACTGGATAGTCACTGACAGCCCAATACTGGATAGTCACTGACACCCAATACTGGATGGTCACTGACAGGCCCAATACTGGATAGTCGCTGACAACTCAATACTAGATAGTCACTGACAGCCCAATACTGGATAGTCACTGACAGCCCAATACTGGATAGTCACTGCCAGCCCAATACTGGATAGTCACTGACAACCCAATACTGGATAGTCACTGACAACCCAATGCTGGATAGTCACTGCCAGCCCAATACTGGATAGTCACTGACAGCCCAATACTGGATAGTCACTGACAGCCCAATACTGGATAGTCACTGACAACCCAATACCGGATAGTTACTGACAGCCCAATACTGGATAATCACTGACAGCCCAATACAGGATAGTCACTGACAGCCCAATACTGGATAGTCACTGACAGCCCAATACTGGATTGTCACTGACAACCAAATACCGGATAGTTACTGACAGCCCAATACTGGATAATCACTGACAGCCCAATACAGGATAGTCACTGACAGCCCAATACTGGATAGTCACTGCCAGCCCAATACTGGATAGTCACTGCCAGCCCAATACTGGATAGTCACTGACAGCCCAATACTGGATAGTCACTGACAACCCAATACCGGATAGTTACTGACAGCCCAATACTGGATAGTCACTGACAGCCCAATACTGGATAGTCACTGACAGCCCAATACTGGATTGTCACTGACAACCCAATACTGGATAGTCACTGACTGCCCAATACTGGATAGTCACTGACAGCCCAATACTGGATAGTCACTAACAGCCCAATACTGGATTGTCACTGACAACCCAATACTGGATAGTTACTGACAGCCCAATACTGGATAATCACTGACAGCCCAATACAGGATAGTCACTGACAGCCCAATACTGGATAGTCACTGACAGCCCAATACTGGATAGTCACTGCCAGCCCAATACCGGATAGTCACTGACAGCCCAATACCGGATAGTTACTGACAGCCCAATACTGGATAGTCCCTGACAGCCCAATACTGGATAGTCACTGCCAGCCCAATACTGGATAGTCACTGACAACCCAATACAGGATAGTCACTGACAACCCAATACGGGATAGTCACTGACAGCCCAATACTGGATAGTCACTGACAACCCAATACAGGATAGTCACTGACAACCCAATACTGAATAGTCACTGACAGCCCAATACAGGATAGTCACTGACAGCCCAATACTGGATAGTCACTGACAACCCAATACCGGATAGTTACTGACAGCCCAATACTGGATAGTCACTGACAGCCCAATACTGGATAGTCACTGACACCCAATACTGGATAGTCACTGACAACCCAATACTGGATAGTCACTGACAGCCCAATACTGGATAGTCACTGACAGCCCAATACTATATAGTCACTGACAGCCCAATACTGGATAGTCACTGACAACCCAATACTGGATAGTCACTGACAGCCCAATACCGGATAGTTACTGACAGCCCAATACTGGATAGTCACTGACAGCCCAATACTGGATAGTCACTGACAGCCCAATACAGGATAGTCACTGACAGCCCAATACTGGATAGTCACTGACAGCCCAATACTGGATAGTCACTGACAGCCCAATACTGGATAGTCACTGACAGCCAAATACTGGATAGTCACTGACAGCCCAATACTGGATAGTCACTGACAGCCCAACACTGGATAGTCACTGACAGCCAAATACTGGATAGTCATTGACAACCCAATACCGGATAGTTACTGACAGCCCAATACTGGATAGTCACTGACAGCCAAATACTGGATAGTCATTAACAAAACAATGCGGAATTCTTTTTTTTAATAAATGTTTTTTATTGGGTTTTTGAACAAAGTATAATTACAGTTATGTACACAGAATAAAATATGTATATATAGAAGAGATGAAAAAAAACTTTTTTAAAAAGCTGGTAGGATATTGTGCACTCGCTAAACAACAGCAACTCTGTACAGTTAGCTATATTATTTTTGCCATGTAAGTAGGCACCTGTTTGTGGTGGTGGGGGGGAACTAGGGAGGTACATACACATTTTGGTGCCGGAGAAACACTTACATTGGTTATGTCCGACACAGAGAGGGCAATACGAGAATGGATCTTGTGTTGGTGTTGTTACTTGCTTCTCCCGGACAGTTTTCGCTGCCGTTGTCGTCTCGCGTTCACCTCCGCATCGGCCGTTTGTCCCGTCTTTCGCCCATATTTTCCTTGCTCTCTGTTACTGTATTTGCCAAGTTTATTGTCGTTTCCTGTGCTCTCCTTCCGGCTATCATTCCCTTGTCTCCCCCCCCCCCCCACCGGGTCCTCTCTATTGTTCCCTGTCTCCTCTCACCCCTTCTGCCACCCCTTTCCCCTCCCTCCTCCCCTTCTCCTGTGGTTCGCCTTTCTTTTTTATTAGGTTTAGCAGTTCCCACTACCCCCGCCCCCCCCAACACCCTGGTCCATTCCTCCCTCTCACGCCTTGGCTACTTTCGCCTGATTCTTGGCTACCTGGCTATTCTTCTGTTTGTTCGTTGGCCACAAACAGGTCCCGGAACAATTGGGTGAATGGCTCCCACGTTCTGTGGAAGCCATCATCTGGCGAATTTGATTTTCTGCATTTGGAGAGATTTTGAGAGGTCAGGCAGCCAGTCTGCAGCTTTGGGTGGTGCTGCTGACTGCCAGCCAAATAGGATTTTACGGTGGGCGATCAGCGAGGCAAAGGCCAGGGCATCTGCCCTCCTCCCAGGAATAGATCTGGCTGGTCTGATACCCCGAAGACCACCACTTTCAAGCATGGCTCAACCCTCATGCCCATCACTTTGGACATTGCCTCAAAGAAGACTGTCCAATACCCTGCAAGTCTGGGGCAAGACCAGAACATGTGGGCGTGGTTGGCCAGGCCTCCTTGGCACCGCAATAAGGAATTCTTGAATAAACTTTACCCTGAGAGTGGTGAGAATATGGAAATTGCTGCCACAAGGGGTAATTGAGGGGAGGAGCAGGTGCATTTAATTTAGGGGCAGCATGGTACCACAAGTGGAGAGCACTGTGGCTTCACAGCACCTGGGTCCCAGGTTCGATTCCCCGCTAGGTCACTGTCTGTGAGGAGTCTGCATGTTCTCCTCATGTCTGCATGGGTTTCCTCCGGGTGCTGCAGTTTCCTCCCACAGTCGAAAGACTTGAGGGTTAGGTGGATTGGCCATGATAAATTGCCCCTAGTGACCAAAAAGGTTAGGAGGGGTTATTGGGTTATGAGGATAGGGTGGAAGTGAGGGCTTAAGTGGGTCGGTGCAGACTCGATGGGCCGAATGGCCTCCTTCTGCACTGTATGTTCTATGTTCTATGTAATCTAAAAGAACACACAAGAGAAAGAAATAGAAGAATATGCTGATAGGGCGAGTAAGCTTAATGTAATGGTTGTGTGCAGCTTTAAACATCACATAGGTCTTTCAGTTCGCCTGGCATGCCTGTGCTGTTCGATCGATGCAACTCACTTCTAGGCTATTTTCACTTTCTAGTAATGAAAATGAAAAATGTCAATGCACATCTTTGAAGTCAGAGTTTCACAATGAGAAACAACTCTTGTTTTGTAGATTTTCATGACACTAAATATTAAACTGGATTTGACTGAGAAAGCAAAGCATCAAATAGTTACATCAATAACACGGAACAAGAGAAATTATGTGTGGGTGAGGAGTTTCTTGGTATTCTGTATAAATGGTTTTACAATCTACTTGCACACTATGTATCACTATTACTATATTGCAGGTCTGATATTCCAGTCTTAAGGGCAATTAGTCACTTTTTAGTGCATTATGTGAGTATTGCTGATGAAAAGAGAATATAATCCTTGACATTAAATGTGATTCCAAGATTGGACAGCACTTGTTGAATTATCCCAAATGTCATAAGAATTACACTAACAACCAAATCAAAATTATGAGTTGGGCTCCCAAAGCTGCATTTAGGGGTGCATGGCGATGTAATGGTAATGTCGCTGGACTGGTTACCCAGAGGTTCAGGATAGTGCTCTGGGTATGTGGGTACAAATCCTACCATGGCAGCTGCTGGAATTTAAATTCAATTAACAATTTTGGAATATCAAGCCAGTCTCAATACTGTTAACCATGACATCTATCATTGATTGTTGTAAAAATCCATTTGGTTCCCTCGTGCTCTTTAGAGAAGGAAGTCCGTACCTGGTCTGAGGTACTTGGCACTCCAGGACCACAGCAAGGTGGCTCACTCTTACCTGTCCCTCTTAAATGATCTCGGGAGCCAAGCGTAATTGGGGATGGCAACAAATGCTGACCTTGTTATTAATGCCAATAACCCATGAAAGAATTGCATTCATTTGCAGGGACCTTTCCTGGGCAGACAAAAGGAATATGTCCAGCCATTGTTCCTTTAAAAAAAAAATAAACAAAAGCATGAGGAATGATAGATCCCTGGTACATTCTCCATGGTAATATCTCAATCAATCAGAGATAACTTGCCAACCAAGCAATGTGCGTTTCTCATGCAGTATAAATTGTTGCTCCTTTTGAAATTTGGCATTCTTGCGTCTGTCCTGATGAACTCAAAATTATAACCTTTTATAATTTGTCCCTTTTTTATGTAATATTCATGGGCAGCAATGGATGTGCAATGAATGTTGGCCTTACCAGAGACACACACATCCCATGAAAGAATAAAACAAATGGCCAACAATTGAGGCTTACAATGCATCTGAGGAGCCCAACTATGTAAGTGACCATATGCAGGTGACCAAAGAAGACAGAAAGCAAAGAAGTTGCATTGACAGAGCGAGGTACCAAGGTGAAGAAGGTCCAGGACACAGTGGGTCATTTAGGTTGGCAAACCAGAGCTTAATTTTCAAATTAATGAGGCTCATTCAACCACGGCAGCTATGCCTTTATGTATTATGGTGAACAAAACAATAACCCAAATTAACTTTCTGCCCATAAATCCTCTCTAACTGAGCTATTTCCCTGACTTTTATTCTTCCAGGCTGCAAATCATTCCTGATTAGACTTAAATGCCTCAAAAGAGATATCTAGTCATCTTCAACATTCCAACATTTTACACAATTTCTTAAATTTGTACCCCTATTGCGGAGCCTGTGGCTCATGCATATCATCAAGCTACCTTAATTTGTTACATATCACCACCCCCACCCCTATTCTCGCCAGGCAAAGAGACAGGGCTCGAGTGATTTCTGTCCAGGATTTTCAGGAATGGACGATTGCATTCCCATCTACCAACCCAGCACAATGATAAACAGTGAACAAGTATGTTGGAGAGACAAAATTCAATGTGTAACAATGGCATTCTTTTCTTTATTCACCTGCAGCCAGTTTAGTTCCGCATGATCTATTACCAGCGAAAAGACTTTCCCTAATATATGGGACTTCAATGTCTCCGCCAGCCATTAGAATTGCTAAACACTGCCTCTCAACAGTTGCAGGAAGAATCTGGTTTGGGCATGAGGTATCCCGTAGATCCCCAAATACTGTTTCCCCCTCCAGGTGTCCATATTTTGCTCCAGAGAGTTCATTGGATTAATTGAAGGGGCCATTGTAGTGGATAAATGAATGATATCAAAGAGGACCAGAAAGGCTAACAAAGCTCAGAAAATTTCTCCCCCCCCCCCTCTTCCCCATAATTCTGGGTTTAGCACACTGGGCTAAATCGCTGGCTTTTAAAGCAGACCAAGCAGGCCAGCAGCACGGTTCAATTCCCATACCAGCCTCCCCGAACAGGCGCCAGAATGTGGCGACTAGGGGCTTTTCACAGTAACTTCATTGAAGCCTACTTGTGACAATAAACGATTTTCATTTTTCATTTATAGCCTCAATTTGTTTGTCTTTGATGACATGCCCCAAGTAACACACCTGCAATAAACACAAATGGTATTATTGCCTTGGGTTTGTCACCAAACGTGTTCTACTTCAGCTGTCCTGCAACACTTCTTATTTTTATTGCTGTTAACTGTATGGATTAATACTCCTGATCAAGGTTCAGGGTGGACAAGCAGCTGGTATTTATAAGACGTTAGTAGCATGATTGCCCTAAGAATGGGGTAATAATCAAACTTCAAAACCTTTTGAATTCTCTAAAATAATTATATAGGCCTGAACAGCCTTCCAGCTGACACTCTTCACCGGCCCCCTCACCCCCCACATATTTCTCAGGCCCCATCCATGCCAATTCATGAGCCCACCCTCCATGACCCCCCCCCCCCCCACTACCCTCCATGCCAACCTATGTCCTTCTGTCAAATCCCATGGTCCCTCATAACATCCACATCAATGTTATGCTCTTCTAACTACTCGCATTGCCCTTTATAGCCCCATTACAACACAATGGCAACATGTGCATGCCCCACCTACCAAGCGTTCCCCTTACAGTTACCTTGTCAACTCACCCATTATCCACCAAGGGCAGACCTCAGGACCTATGCTGAGATTAAATAAAGTTCTTATGTGTCTATTGATGAATTTAAAGTTTAAAAAAACACCCTCATTGATAAAAAAAACCGATTCATCACATTTAGCTTTCTTTTATCTCTTATAAAAATAAGCACTGGAACTCAAAGTCCCATGTAAAGGAGTTTATAACCACATGGAGCTGTCAATCAAACTGTGAACTGACAGGCACCCCATTGTGATAATAACAGCTGTGAAATCAGTCATGTAGCATTAATTCTGTAATGATATCCCTCACATTTATGTCAACTGACAGAATGAATTGGCAAGCACTGATTTTTCAAACACTGCAGACAGTTTTTCAAATATGTATCGCTCAGGGGTTTTGAATGCCTTGATGGCTTGACAGCTCCCTTTGACAGCTCTCTTGACAATTCCTTTTGACAGTTCATTTTGACAGTTCATTTTGACAGTTCATTTTGACAATGCTGTTTACAGCTCGATTTGTCGGCTCCTTTTGACAGCGCTATTGACAATTTCAATGAACTTGACAATTGCAATGAGTTCATGCATTTTCTTACGCACATTCATGACTAAGTTTAACAATACCAAAGGGCACCGTTACCTCTCCCAAAGGGTTCCTGACTTGCTTCAAAGTTGTCCTGGGGCTACATTGAAAAGAGTGCCTTACATTTCTCCTCACTGCTCCAGAAAGCTCTGGCAGTTTAGACCTTCTCCTACCAGGTCTTATGTGCACAAGTTGTGTTTTGGACATCACACTAGCAAAAATGAGGTCAGCCTGAGGCAGCTGCACTTTAACATGTGTAGCTGCCTCTACAAACCAAGGATGTACAACTTAGAACACTCTTCCATTCAGCCCCATCGCCCCTGTTCCAACCTCCGCAAAAATGGTAGCTGCCGTGTTCAGGGTGGGATTTCAGGATTCAACACCCTGCGCCATTTTCATAATAATGGAAAGGGTTTCCATCTTTATGAAAACTTAAACGTAAAACTATTGGGCGGGATTCTCCACTCCCACGCCGAAGTGGCCGCGCCGTCGTGAACGCCGTCGAGGTTCACGACGGCGCGGAACGGCCCCGGTCCCGACCGATTCAGGCACTGACAATGGGACAGTATCGGGGCCCTGTCATCTACCCGCGCCAGGCCTTGTCGCCCGCGTAAAAGCGGCGCCGAATAGATGACGCGGCCGGCGCCGCATAACGGACATCATCCGCGCATGCGTGGTTGCCGTCCTGTCCAAATCCGCCCCGCAAGAAGATGGGGGATGGATCTTGCGGGGCCGCAGAAGGAAGGAGGTCCTCCTTCAGAGAGGACGGCCCGACGATCGGTGGGCACCGATCGTGGGCCACCCCACATTCAAGGTGAAGCCCGGTGCAGGATCCCCCCTCGCCCCCCCCCCCCCCCACTGGCCGCCCCCTCAGCGTTCATGCACCGCCCACGACTGTAGCGACCAGGTGTGGACGGCGCCGGGGGGAACCCGCCGTTTTGGCCTGGCCGCTCGGCCCATCTGGGCCTCAGAATAACGGGGGTGCCGGAGAATCGCCATTTTGGGTATCTCCGGCGATTCTCCGGCCTGCGGTCCGCGAAACTCGACCAGCCCATTCCCGCCGCTTGGGAGAATCGCGGGAGGACGTCGGACCGGCATCCCCGGAAATTTCGGCGGCCCAGGCGATTCTCCCAACCGGCGTGGGAGTGGAGAATCGCGCCCATTGTGTTTGGCCATTCACAGTCAAACTAGGGCAGGATTTGTCCATGGGCTTGCCAGGAATCAGACCAGGGGAGTTATTTTCCTGCAGGCAGCCTCCCTATTGGCTGCCTCCAAGATAATACATCTATTCAAGGCTCCTGGGTCTGCTGGCCCAATCACATGCCGGCAGCTCCTGACAGCATAGGAAAACGCAAGGGTGTCTCAAAATGGAGGCACCCTGGAAGAGTCACAATTAATGGTCATAGTAATCCCTCCAGTGCAGATCAAGGCCATTTGGCCCATCAAGTTTGCACCAGCCCTTGGAAAGAGCACCCTACTTAAGCCCAAGTCCCCAGCTATCCCTGTAACCCAGTAACCCCAACTAACCTTTTGAACACTAAAGGGCAATTAAGCATGGTCAATCCACCTAACCTGGACATCTTTGGATTGTGGGAGGAAACCGGAGCACCCAGATGAAACCCACAGGGAAAAAATGCAAACACCACACAGTGACCCGGGACAGGAATTGAACCCGGGTCCTTGGAGCTGTGAGGCCGCAGTGCTAACCGCTGTGCCACCAAGCCGCTCATTGAGCCTTTGTTCAAGCTCTGATGGTTCCCCCAGACCACCTCCAATAAGCTGGTTGCCTCCGAATGCGGTGGAGGGGTGGCCACTCTGATGTCAAATTTTTGGCGACCACTCAAAATGGCCCCGAATTAGGGTCTTAAATATGTTGATCCCAACAATGAATTACATCAAGGTGACTTTCCAAAGCTATTTGTCAGTAATCCTGTTGACCTGTCTGGTGATTTACCTGATCTGAGCTATTACTGAACAGCTCTCCTCAAGTACCACAACCCTCCGAGATTCTGAACACCTTTACATTTAGTCTCTTCTGCACCCCTTATTTTAATCATTCAACATTGGTGACCATACCTTCAACAACTGAGACCCTAAACTCTAAAATTCCCTTCCTATACCAGCCCACCTCTCAACTTTATTTTTTTCCTGTAAGACCTTCCTGAAAACCTATCTCTCTGACCAAGCATTTGCTAATAGCGCCAATATCTCCGTAAGTGTTCTGTGTCAAACCTGGTTCTCTAACAGTCCTGTGAAGCACCTTGGGATATTTTAGTAGGTGAAAGGCACATATAGGAGCAAGTTGTTGTTGGGCAATGGGAACAACTATTCTAGTGCAACATATGGAAACTACGGGCAGCACTGTAGCACAGTGGTTAGCCCAGTTGCTTCACAGCTCCAGGGTCCTAGGTTCAATTACCGGCTTGGGTCCCTGTCTGTGTGGTGTCTGCATGTTCTCCCCGTGTCTGCATGGGTTTCCTCCGGGTGCTCCGGTTTCCTCCCACAGTCCAAAGATGTGCAGGTTAGGTGGATTGGCCATGATAAATTGCCCTTAGTGTCCAAAAAAGGTGAGATGGGGTTACTGGGTTATGGGGATAGGGTGGAGGCGTGGGCTTAAGTAGGGTGCTCTTTTCAAGAGCTGGTGCAGACTCGATGGGCCGAATGGCCTTCTTCTGCACTGTAAATTCTATGATTCTAGATAGGAAAAGCACACTGTCAAGATATCCACTTTTGTGCCCTTTTGCTTTGAGTTTCTGATGGTGGGATTCGCATTGTTCCACTGTACCATATCACCCCTTTGCTTCATTTTCTTTCCAGTTTCAGCATTGCAGTCCTAATAATCAGTGGCTGGGAAGTTAATTGGACAGGAGATCTGTCCAGATTCTATCAATGTCATATAAACACTGGGTGCGAGTTGGTGTAGCTGTGAGTAGCTTCATGGGACCATAGCTCCAGGTTGGTCTTCTTCCTTCTGGGAATGTGCCTAACTTACAGTCAATGCCACAGACAAGATTCAGGGTTCTGTTGTAATCTACCATTAAGGGGTATTGGTATGACATCACTAGAATAGAAATGTGTCATGTGATCCACTCTTGGTTTCACTTTTGCTTTGAGCAGAGCACACACACACAGCTCTGATGCTTCAAGCTTTATTCCTATGTATAACTGTTCTCATGTACCGAGTCTTAATAAATTAACCCACAATGAGTTTCAGCAATCTGTTTTTAAAAATAAATTTAGAGTACCCAATTCATTTTTTCCAATTAACGGGCAATTTAGCGTGTTCAATCCACCTGCCCTGCACATCTTTGGGTTGTGGGGGCGAAACCCACGCAAACACGGGGAGAATGTGCAAACTCCACATGGACAGTTACCCAGAGCCGGGATCGAACCTGGGACCTCGGCGCCGTGAGACTGCGAGTTTCAGCAATCCCTTATGAGTGATTCATGCCTTATGTCTTGCACAGTCAATAAGCCCAAGGTATTGCATCATTATGATAACATGATATGGTGATCAACGATAGTGAAACACCGTAGCAGCAAGATTAATATAGGTACGACATGGTGAACAGCCTTAGATTGTGCTATATGCCATGAGAAGATCCTTGACATATTGGGCAGACCACTAAAAGATAGGAGTATGAGGAGTGTTGATTCAATGTAGTGACTGTGAAGAAAACCTTTGGAGAAACAGTGCCGAGCGAGAGCTCAAGTAAAGAGTTGGTAAGCAGATGGGTCCCTTCTGGTGAGATTGGAGCACATAGCCTGTCAGTAACATGAGTGGGGGACAGCACGTCGAGAGGATCAGCACTGGGTTAGATCAGTAGGGAATGGCGAGAACGTAATAATAATAACCTTTATTAGTGTCACAAGTAGGCTTACACTGCAATGAAGTTACTGTGAGAATCCCCGCGCCTTCACACTCCGGCGCCTGTTCGGATACACTGAGGGAGAATTCAGAATGCCAAATTCACCTAGCAGCATGTCTTTTGGGATTTGTGGAAAGAAACAAACTGGAGCGCCCGGAGGAAACCCACGCAGACACAGGGAGAAAGGCAGCACGGTAGCACAAGTGGATAGCTTTGTGGCTTCACAGCTCCAGGGTCCCAGTTCGATTCCCTGCTGGGTCACTATCTGTGCGGAGTCTGCACATTCTCCCCGTGTGTGCGTGGGTTTCCGTCGGGTGCTCCGGTTTCCTCCCACAGTCCAAAGACATGCAGGTTAGGTGGATTGGCCATGATAAATTGCCCTTAGTGACCAAAAAAAAAAGGTTAGGAGGGGTTATTGGGTTCCGGGGATAGAGTGGAAGTGAGGACTTAAGTGGGTCGGTGCAGACTCGATGGGCCGAATGGCCTCTTTCTGTACTGTATGTTCTATGTTCTAACGTGCAGACTCCGCACAGACAGTGATTCAAACCCGGAATCGATCCCGGGTCCCTGGCATTGTGAAGCAACATAATCTCTCAGCTTGAATTGGGATGCAGCTGTCTACTGTCCAAATTCAAAATGTTTAAACAGCCTACTGAGCTACTGAGGGTTCTCTGTTTCTGAGACTAAGTGTTGATGCCGATGCAGAATTCGTGGACTTCCACGACAGCAATACCTGCACCGCACCTGGACCAATTCATCTCCTATTAAGGGGCTAGCATCGGCACCACGTGGATCACAATCGAGTCCAATGAGAACTGATGCCGGTTTCACGATTGACATTCAGGAGGCTGACAAGCTGCAGCCGCATGGACACACTTCACTCTCCACACACGCCATCCCAGCCAACAAGATGACAGGAAGATGCACGGCCCAACATTTGGCGGACGCATAGCTTGAGGCCCTCCTGGAAGTCATGGCGGTGAGGCGGATGACCCTGTACCCAGGCCGGGGAAGGAGACTGCCAGCCGCCATTTGCCGTGCCTGGGTGTAAGTGACAGAGGCCTTGGGCACCATGGGCAACATATCCGTACCGGCCAGCAGTGCCGAATAAAACTGCACAACCTCCTCAGGGCGGTCAGGGTGAGTAGACAGCACTGTGCCTCGGCATCAAACCCATCCCACACACACCCTCCAACCAGAGGGTGACCAAACCCCCACCCTGCACCACATGCCGGCACCCATACCAGCTGACGTGGCCGGGTCCCCTGGTCACTGAGGCCATCAGCTACACACCTCTGGGCTGCATTTGTCGGACGGTCTAACACTGTTGTTTTCTGTTTCCCCCCCCCCCCCCCAAAGTGAAGGTCGCCCAGAACTGCTGGGAGTGGGAGAAGAGACCTGTGGCCACTAACCATGGCAGAGCAGAGGGCCCTGGATGTGGTCAGTGGCCCGGAGGAAGTGAGACCCTGCTGAGTTGCGGTGTCCCGTGACACGTGTGTGAACCTGCCCTCTCCAACACCACCTCACCCCCACTCTCACCCCCACACAACCCTCACCCCCAGACCACCCTCACCCACACCACCCCGACCCTCACCACCCCCCACGCAGACGCTCACCCCTACCATCCCGGCCCGCGTTCTAATCATGCATCCTGTCTTGTGTCTTGCAGGAGCAGCTGGAGATGGGCTGCTCCATTCGGTGTCCCCCGCCCACAGCCAGTGTCACAGCTGAAACCCCCCCATGAGCCGAGCAGCGACGAGGATAGCAACTCGGATGGTAGCTCCCCGCCCGAGACTCAGGAGACCCCGGAGGTCAAGTCGGAGGATTATCATAGATTATCATAAAATTTACAGTGCAGAAGGAGGCCATTCGGCCCATCGAGTCTGCACCGGCTCTTGGAAAGAGCACCCTACCCAAAGCCAACACCTCCAACCTTATCCCCATAACCCAGTAACCCCACCCAACACTAAGGGCAATTTTGGACACTAAGGGCAATTTATCATGGCCAATCCACCTAACCTGCACATCTTTGGATGACACAGGATGACACTGACTTTCCATCATAGCTGTCTCCAACACCCTCCACCATCCCTCGGTTGGGCACTTTCGTGAAGAGGCTCCTGGGACACTCTCTGGTGCTCACCACACAGCTGCTCTAGTACATCAGGTGGAGGTAGGAACTCCTGAGGGGGTGGGCTGTCAGAGGGCCAACAGCAAGGACTAGCTGCATCCAGACGGGCTTCTGGAATGGACAGTCCCATCGATTGTGGAGATGCAGTCGCAGAGCCAGGGACTACATGACGGGTTGTCGGCGAGCATCCTGCATCCAATACCTGTAGGTGCAGCCGGAGGACTCCACCCGTGTGCAGCAGCAGGAGGTGGTGCTGATAATGTGTGCCATCCAGGCCAACACCGCACGGGTGGCGTTCGCGGTGGAGGCCTTGGGCACGACAGTTTTGACTATTGATTATCATGACCAAGGCCTGGGGCACTCTGTGCAGGTGGTGGCCGAGGTCCAGGGCAAGGTTGCTTCCACACAGGCAGCCATGTGCCAATGCCACCTGGAAATCTCAGTGGTGTTCCTGAGCGTGGCCCACTCACAGCGGGCGTCATTGCCCAGGTGCTGGCCAACGTGGCAAAGATGGTAGCACGGTGGGACAGTGGGTTAGCCCTGCAGCCTCACGGCGCCGAGGTTCCAGGTTCGATCCCGGCTCTGGGTCATTATCCGTGTGGAGTTTTCTCCCCGTGTGTGTGTGGGTTTCGCCCCCACAACCCAAAGATGTGCAGGCTAGGTGGATTGGCCACGCTAAATTGCCCCTTAATTGGAAAAAATGAATTGGGTACACTAAAATTTAAAAATAATAACATAAAAAATTATTTTACAAATTAAAAAAACATGGCAAAGATGCAGAGGGAGATAGCCCAGTCCCAGAGGGAGATGGCGCAGTCACTGGCCAACACGGCATGGGTGGCGTCCGCGCTGGAGGCCTTGGGGTCGAGAGTTTTGTCTATGGATCAGCATGTCCGAGGCCTGGGGCACTCTGTACGGATGCTGGACGAAGCCCAAGACAGGACTACCCACTCATAGGCAGCCATGTGCCCGAGCCACCTGGACATTGCAGCGGCGCTCTTGAGTGTGGCCCAGTCACAGCAGGCCATAGCTGAGAACTTCGGTGGCATTGCCAAGGCACTGGCCGAGATGACAAAAACGCAGAAGGAGGTGGCCCAGTCCCAGAGGGAGATGGCTCAGTCACTGGCTGATGTGGTACAGACCAAGAAAGCAGTGGTACAGTCGCAGCGTGATGTGGCACAGTCCCAGACGAGGATGGCACACTCCCTGTGCTCCATGGCCGTGAGCAGGTCAAGACCAGAGCGGGCCTTCAGGACTGGCAGCTCCAGGTTGTGGGGGTGCCTCAGGGGATAGCTCCGCTCACACCCCCGTTCTATGGAGTAGCCCGGGGGTCATTGGGCATCGCGAGGGAGGAAGAGGTGATAGGGCCAGTGCCGTGACTCCAACAGGGGAGGTGCCGGAACACCGCAGCACCTTGAACTCCCCCCTTTCTGTCTCTGGTGCATCTGGTGGGCAGTGGGCAGAACAGGGTGGCATCATGCCACCTGGGACACCCGAGCAGCAGGTGTGGGATTGGGTGCGATATCCATGCCTCTGGTCAGTCCCCCCACCCTACTCGGTGAACGTAAAGGCGATCAGAGCGTTCCGTCCGTTTTGGCCCTGGCACACCCATTTTGTGGCCTCCCATACTTGCCTGGGCCCCATGTCCTGTCCATCCTCCCCCTCCCCTGCATCCTCCTCTTCAGAGGAGGAGGTCTGGTGTTCCTCCTCGACCTCTGGCATGTCGCCCCTCTGCTGTGCGATGTTGTGGAAGATGCAGCAGGCCGCCACGATGCGGGCGATCCTCTCAGCGTCATACTGGAGGGCCCCTCCAGGGCGGTCCAGGGACCTGCACCGCACCTTCAGGAGGCCAAAGCACTGTTTGATCACACCCCTGGTCGCTGCTTGAGCGGTTGTTGTAACAGGTCTCCGCGTCGGTCTATGGTTTCTGGATAGGCGTCAGCCACAACCGCAGTGGATAACCCCTGACGCCCTGGAGCCAACCCCCCCCCCCCCCCCCCCCCCCCCCCGCCCCCCCAGCCGGGGTGTGCCTCAAAGATGCCAGGAATATGTGAGTGTGCCAGGATGAAGACGTCGTGCACACTGCCCGGATTTCAGGCACAGACGTGTATGATGTGCAGCTGATGGTCACATATCAGCTACACATTCATCGAGTGAAATCCCTTTCGGTTTGTGTAGAGCGACCTGTCATCTGCAGGCTCGTAGGGTGACATGCATCCAGTCGATCACCCCCTTGACCCGGGGCATGTCTCTGCTGCCCGCACGTCCTAGTGGGCTCGTCCACATTAAAATGGATGTATTGTGCCGACTGTGCATTTAGGGCCTCTGTGACGGTGTGCATGCACCTGTGGACCAAGGTTTGTGAGATCCCGGACTGGTCCTCACTCAGCTCCTAGAAGGACCTCATGGCGGAAAAGTTGAGGGCAACCGTAACCTTGACAACTATTAGGTGCAGGAGTCCTCCTCCATACCCCTGTGGTGCCAGGTGTGCCATGATCCGGCAGATATGTAGCACTGTCTCCCTGCTCAGCCAGATTCTTCGACGGCATGCCCGGTCCAGAAGGTCCTTAGTAACAGGCGGTGCCAATACACATGAGGCCTCATGAGGTGCCTCTTTTGCACCTCCTCCTCCTCCTTGGCCTATTGGGCAGCCTCCTGCTCCGCTGCTGCACGCTCTGCTGCTGCAGCTTCTCCTCCTCAAGTAGCTCTTACAGCCACAGAGCGTCCCCCAGGGCTGCAGCGACTAGCAGGAAGGCCACCATTGCTGGTTCAGTTCCAATATCCTTTGGCAAGGGGTGGAAGGCTGACATGTTAGCTTGGTGCATACCCCCATGTCCAACCAGGTCCAACGGGCCACACGGTGGCCCCAATTGGCACAGCGGACTCTGCCCCCCCATGTCCCTCCCTCCCCATCCCCGCACCCCTTGCTCCATCAGTGGCCGGCACCGTGGGGGCCTCTGGCCCTGGCACCTATCCCTGATGCCAGGGGTACCGTCGGCTGACACTGCCCTCGCCAGGGATATGCACCATGGCCCCCATAGGGGCTACTGTGGATGTTGCCCTGGGTGGGTCGGTGGGTAGTGGCTGGTGAGGGGCTGGCAGAATGTCTGATGCAGGGCTGGGGGCACCCGTATGGCCGGTGTCACTCTGCAGAACCAGGGGCCAAGGTGGGTGGTCAGTGGGAGCACAGCAAGATGGCTGCGGTAAGGGTGGTCCCCGGCCACTCAGCCCTGTTTCCCCCGTCCCCTCCTTCCCCAGCCCTGGCAGGGCCCCCCCCCCCACTCCAGCCAGTCCAGCCAATATCCGGCCCGGCAACCCGCAGTCACTCCTCTCTGTGTCCTACCTCCTCTCTCTCTCCCCCAGCAGCCACCACGTCGGTTTGAGTTTTGAAAGCACAGGTGAACAGTGCCGACGGGAACTTGACCCATCGGAGGAGGAGAAAATACCGGGCCGGGCCCACTAATGACATGCAAATGGTGTTTACTCTACGTGCATTCCGGTACGCATTGATGCCGTTGTCGAGGTGACGGAGAATCGCAATTTGGTGTCAAATCGACACCCTTCGCGATTTTGCCATCAGAATCTATTCTCCGCCCAATTGCATTTCGCGATTTTGCCGTCGCCAAACGGAGAATCCTGCCTATTAACTCTACTTTGAGGAACCATGCATTTTCTGCCTTTCTCTTTGGCAAAATATTTGTGGAGGCGACCGACCATGAGTCACTGGAGATGACTTGGTGAAATATCTCCTGACAAAAATTCAAGGTTACGAGTGTGAGATTAGGTACAAGCTCTTTCAATAGTCACTTTCCAAAGAGAAATGGATAAATACTTCAAAGGAAAAGAATTGAAGGCTGGGGAGAGCGACTCATTGGATAGTTCTTTCTGAGAGCTGGCAAAGACACGATAAGACACCATAGAATTCCTACAGTGCAGAAGGAGGCCATTTGGCCCATGATGTTTGCACCAACCCTAGCTAGGCCCATTCACCCACCCTATCCCTGTAAAACCCCCAACCTACATATCCTTGGACACTAAGGGACAACTTATTATGGCCAACTCGCCAAACCTGCACATCTTTGGGCTCTGGGAGGAAACCTGAGCACCTGGAGGAAACCCACACAGTCACGGAGAGAAGGTACGAACACCATGCGAGTCTCCCAAAAAATCTCAAGTTAATTTGTGGAGGGTTTATCTCTGCCGGCGAGTTCTCCACAGCTATTCAATGACTCTAAGTCACTTTTTTGGGGCCTGGGAAGTTTCTCACCAGTTTAGCCCACGTTTAGAATTTTCTTTAGCATTGGGGAGCTGAACTCCGAGATCGGGCCACCATTTTAAAAGAGTACCCCGATCTCTAAGTGGGTCCACCACAGCCCCCGCCCATAGGCAATGTTACCCCCACACACACATGGGCACTAACAACACCCCTCAAGTGAGGACATCCCACTATTGGATCCCTGAGGGTGTCCCCCTCTTCAGGCCCCCAAAAGGCCCCTACAGCATCCCCTCCTTTTCAGCACCCCCATTCTTCAAGCCCCCCCCCACCCTCTTTTCATTGTTATGGCCCCCCTTTGAGTGGACAAATGCTGAAGAGTGCCTGGCTGTGGCCTTGCTGCGAAGGCCAGTGGATCCCGTGATGCCGGTGGATGTCGGGTAAGTTCACCAAAGTTTGTTTAATACCGGTTTCGGTGCGCGCCGTTTTGTCCCGCCACTTGTGGGTGGGATTCTGACTCGGATGCCTCGTGGGACTTGGGTGAATCCCGCGAGGCGTGAAGACTTCCGGGAAACCCGCGAGAGAGCTCACCTGGCATCCACCGGCTGCACCGAGCAAGAGCGCAACGTGGCCAGTGGAACGCGCCCAGAGAGTCACCCAGGCTGGAATTGAACTCGGGTGCCTGGTACTGTGCCACTGTGCTGCCCTTTGGCCTTAAAGCCGAAAGGCCTTTTCTGTGCTGTATGATCCTAAGACTCAATGGGAAAGTCAAATAAAGAGGTCAATGATTTTTTTTTAAAGTAGAATATTGCAGCCGCTTTCGTTCTCCTTCTACCTTCATTCACTCAAAACAAAGCACAGCTGTTGAAGGACAGTTTTGGGTTTTCATTCATCGGCTCAGGGCATTCAAAGAGGCCACTGTCGTTGTGGAATAAACTTACAATACAAGCATACAAATTGCATGAAAACATTGTTTTGTAAGCTGAGCTCGATTGGTCTGTCTGTCACCTGCCATCTGATGGTTGTGGGTTCAAATCCAACTGGCTTGTGGGTTAGTAATTAAAGTTAAAAGTGCCAAAAATACAAGCAGGCTTGTCAACATCTGGATGACTAAAAACAGATTAATGTTTCAGCACAGACCTTGAGACCACCATTGTACATTCAAACCGCACATGTCCCGTATTGCTCTTTATATAAGCAAGATTGAATCTCTCACCATTAACTATACATTAACTTCACTGTTGAAAAATGAAAATCGCTTATTGTCACAAGTAGGCTTCAAATGAAGTTACTGTGAAAAACCCCTAGTCGCCACATTCCGGCGCCTGTTCGGGGAGGTTGTTATGGGAATTGAACCGTGCTGCTGGCCTGCCTTGGTCTGCTTTCAAAGCCAGCGATTTAGCCCTGTGCTAAACAGCCCCTATGTTCTTAGCACTGCTGCCTAAGGCATAGAGGACGCGGGTTCGATCCCAGCCCTGGATCACTGTCTGTGTGGAGTTTGCACATTCTCCCCATGTCTGCATGGGTCTCACCCCCACAACCCAAAGATGTACAGGGTAGGTGGATTGGCCACGCTAAATTGCCCTTTAATTGGAAAAATGTAAATAATTGTGCACTCTAAATTTATTTTTTAAAACTTCACTGTTCTAATTGAAAGAATAAACTTGCATTGATATAAAGAAATAACTTGCATTCATCTCGCTCTTTTCCCAACCACAGGATGTCACAAAGCTCTTTACCATCAACGAAGGATGTTTTTTGAAGTGTAGCCCCTGTTGTAAGGCAGGAAATGCGGCAGCCAATTTTATCACAGCAAGCTCCCACAAACAATGACCAGCCAATATGTTTTTATTGTGTGACATCCGTTGATGGATAAATATTGGCTAGG
The DNA here is from genome assembly GCF_047496885.1 of Scyliorhinus torazame. Classification (NCBI taxonomy): domain Eukaryota; kingdom Metazoa; phylum Chordata; class Chondrichthyes; order Carcharhiniformes; family Scyliorhinidae; genus Scyliorhinus; species Scyliorhinus torazame. Next base: position 152,578,790 of record NC_092707.1, on the reverse strand, counting down.
ACACCCCTGCTCATGTTTGAAATAGTACTGTAAGATTGTTCACACCCACCCGAGCAGGAAGATGGGGCCTCATTTTAATGTTGCACCCAAACGACCGTGCAGCACTCCCTCAGTACCGCGTCGGAGCGTCAGCTTTGATTTTTGTACCCACGCCCTGGAATGGGTCTTGAATGCAGAATGGGAGAGGGCACCAAAATCTCCCACAAGCAACAATGTGATAAATGCCAGATTATTGAAGTTGGTTGAAATTGACCAGGGCACCAAGGAGACCTCCTTCCCTTATTGAAATAGTGCTGAGGATCTTCTACATCCACCTGAGGGAGCAGACAGGGGCTGGTGGGGTGGAAGCCGAAACAGGCTGGAGCTCCGAAATCCCTCACTGGCTGCCATGCCAATTCCCTGCCTCCATCAAGCATCCGGACCATTTCTGCTGAGGCAGGATCGAGGAATGGCAGGGCTGTCGACCCGCACACAGTGGATAAATGATGTGGCTTGTGAAGAACCAGGAGATGCCAATTAAAGGAGAATTCTACAGTCAGCCTCCAGATTCTCAGTTGAGTTGCCCAGAGGTGGCCTCCATTCGGCATTGTCTCGCCCTCCAGGTAGGCTTAGAGGCCATCTCTGCCTGTCTGTGCAAAAGCAGGCACAGGCCAACTTGTGCTGGTACCCCCCACCCCCCCCACTGCAGCACTCCCCGCCAACCACCAGCACCCACCCCGCTCCTCCATCCCACCACCCATCGCCCCAGCATTCCCTGACCTCTCCCACCCCTGGAGAGAAAATTCATCCAGAACCTCCGTTATACTCTTGGACATATTCTCTGAATATATAACAGATGCTGCAAAAAGTAATAGGCTCGAGAATTGTTCTCAGCCACCTACAAAAATAGAATCTTATCATTATCAGAACAGATGGGAACTCTTCCACCTTAGAACTGAGAGCCTTGCACAGGGACAGCCTGATAAGGCCTGCGCTAATTTAAGCAGGACAGAATCGATGCTGAAGCTGTGCTGAAATTTCAATGTTGTAAAATGTGTCGAGGCATAAAGATGGAGGATAGCTAAATGTTAGGCAGTACGTGAAACCTGCGGTACAAATCGATTTGGGCTGTGCCTATTTCTTGGCTGTAGAATAGGGTAGGGCAATCGATTTGCGCCAGTGTTAGCTGCACTGCTAAATTCATTGGGCCCGTTTTATGGATGCACCCAGGATGCCGAAAACAATAACTTGCAGTGGCCCTCGCACTATTAATATCATTGTCTGTAAAAAGAAAACAAAGGAAATGTCTTCTCAATGGCTCCGCTCTGCAGCTCTGACTTCTGCAATGTATTTGTCATAGTTTCAAAGAGCTGGGAGCCTGGCAGTTGCTGCATCAACCACAAGTGCTTGGTTGGTTTCAGTCAGTTTCACACTGCACCGGCCAACTGACCATTCGTAACCGCTATCAAATGTCCTCATCTCTTCATGGCAACTGAGACAGCAGAGCCCACAGTGGGGGGAGATGTGCAAGGACAAAAACCATGCCAGACACAGCAGTCAACATTTAACACTGACAACCTTAAATTCAATTGACCTAAAATCTATATGAAGGTGATGGGAGGAGGGGGGGGGGGGGGGGGGGGGATTTTTGATTTGCTTTGATTCAATCTAGTTTCCGAAGCAGGAGTGGTATTGAGTGTCAAAATATTTGGAGCTACAGAGTTACAGGGTAAGATGTAGGTTCGATCCCCTCTCTGCTCACTTCCTCATTTACGTTGCACTGGATCCCTGTGCTCCTCCAATTCTGCCCTCCTGTCCCCCCCCCGATTTTCATCACCCCATGATTGGTGCAAGCAAACGTTTCCCAGCTTCTCCTGACTCTCCATGTAACTGCAATCCCTCAGCCCTGCTACCTTTCAGGTGAATCTCTCCTACACATTCTCCAAAGTCTTGGCATCAATCTGAGATTTCTGTGCTCGAAATGGACACAAAACTCTCGCTGAGGTCAGACCAGCCATATGTAATGGTTTATCATACCTTGTTGTGTTTGTGCACTTGCATTTTTTTTTCTCGAAAACCAAGGTTTTCAAGGTATGTGCTTTTACAACAACTTTATCAACGAGTTGGAGGCCAATCCTCACAGAGAGGGTTTTGCTGGTTGGAGTGGATTTGCTGTTGGACTGGATTTAAACCATCTTGGCAGGGAGATGGGAACCTGACCGTGGATTCAAAAGGGAGGGAAGGAAAGGTGGAACTGAGTAAGCATGTTTGCAAAGTGTAGCAAACAAATAGGCAATAAGGGAGCAGCGCTAAATGATGTGTACTGCAATGCATGAAGCCTAGGGAATAAGATACCTGAGCTGAGATTGCCATGTGGGGGCATGATTTTATTGCTGTTACTGAGCCATGACTAAATGAAGGATAGGAATAGCAACTTAACATTCCTGGTTACAAGCTTGTCAGGAGAAATCGAGATAGGAGTAAAAAATGGACAGGAATGAGTAGACTTCTGGTGGCAACCATGGAGTGAGTGGTCGCACATTTGGTGGCTCCTGCTTGCGGCAGAATGTTTTGGTCCTTGTTACCCGTTTACGGGATGTTTGCTGGTACAAAGTACAGCAACAGACAGAGCTAAGAATTCTCCTTCTGGTGGGAATGTCTCAGCCTTATCAAATAAGGAATGTAACTGCCAGGGGCAAGTCAGGCCAGTGGCTTTCAAGGAGTGCGGAAGAAGGAAAGATGACAGAGAACTCTGCGGATGAGGCGAGGGTGCAGGGATCATACCACCTGATATCGTTGTTAAATGTGGACGCAAAGCTATTGGCGAAGGTGCTGGCATTGCGGTTGTAGAATTGCATGCTGGGGGCAATAGGGGAGGACCAGACGGGGTTTTGGAAAGGGGCGGCAGCTGTCGGTCAAAGTTCAGAAGTTATTGAATGTGATAATGATGCTCTCGACGGGCCGGGAGGTGGTTGTGTCTATGGACCCAGACAAGGCGTTTTATTGTGTGTAGTGGCCGTACTTATTTGGGGCGGTTCGGGTTTGGGCAAGGATTTGTCAACTGGGTGAGATTGTTGTCCAGGACTCCCTAAGGTGAGTGTGCGGACCAATAGTGTCAATTCGGAGTATTTTGGGTTGCATTGGGGGATGAATCAGGGGTTTCCGCTCTCCCCTTTGCTCTTTGCCCTAGCGATTGAACCGTTGGCAATAGGGCTTTGAGGGGGTGGAGGGGCAATGGGGGGGACGGGGGAGCGCTGAGTCTCTTTATATGCTGATGAAGTCTTGTTATATGTTGTGAACCCGGTTGAAAGTTTTGATAGGATTATGGGGATCTTGGGGAGTTCAGTCTTTTTTCGAGGTATAAGCTCAAACGTGGAGAAAAGTGAGGTATTCCCAATCAATGCACGGGGACAGGAGAGGAGTTTAGAAAGGTTGCCGTTTTGTTTGGTAGGGGTGAGCTTTCGGTATCTTGGGATACATGTGGCGCAGAGCTGGGCCCAGCTGCACAAGCTGTATCTGGTAAAACTGGTGGAGGGAATGAAGGACGACAAGGGGAGTTTAGGAGGTGAGATGTGTTGCTTTTGACATTGGCTGAAAGGGGCCAGACGGTAAAGACTACGGCACTCCTGAGGTTTTTCTTCATGTTTCAGAATCTTCTGATTTTCGTGCCCAAGTCTTTTTTTAATAGGGTGAATAACATGATACTGGGGTTTGTGTGGGTGGGTACGCTTCCCCGGACCAGGAGGGCGTTTCTGGAAAGGTATAGGCGAAGGCGGGGGGGGAGGTTGAGGTGTGGTATCAATGTTGGCAGCACTGTAGGATGGAAGGCAAGTCCCTGTGGGTGCCGATTTGTAGCAAGCACAGGTTTCTACTGGTGGTGCTGGATGTGAGGTTTCGGGGGTGGGGGCGGTTGGGGGATAGAGTGTTTTCAGAACCTGGTGGTGGGGGTCTGTTTGCGGAATTGGAGGAGCTTGAGGAGGTGTACTTGCTGTTGAAGGGGAATGGGCTCAGGTACCTGCAGGTGAGGGACATCTTGAGGAAGGACATGGGTTTCTTCCCGTGGCTGCCACCTCCAGCGCAACAGGACACGCTTCAGTCCAAGAATGAGTTAGGCCAGGGTAAGGTGGCATATAAATATATATATATGGGGAGTGGATGGAGAGAGCGGGGTCTCTGGTGAAGGAGGCCCGGAGGAGGAGTTGGGAGGGGCGATGCAAGCCAGGGTGTGGATTGATGCGCTGTGGAGGATAACTTGTCTTTGTCGTGTGCAAGACTGAGTCTCCTACAGTTTAAGATGGTGCATAGGGCTCATAGGACAGGGCCTAGGATGAGTTGATTTTTCCAGGGTTGGAAGATAGGTGTGGGCAGTGTTCAGGGAGTCCGGCGAACCATATTCATGTGTGTTGGGCAAGTTGGAGGAGTTCAGGAAAGAATTTGCAAACGTAATGTCGAAGGTATTGGGAGTGGAGGTGGCGCTGAGCCCGTGGATGGTGATATTTGAGGTGTCAGATGGTCCAGGAGTGCAGGTGGGGAGAGAGGCTGACGCGGTAGCCTTTACCTCCCTGATATCCCGGAGATGGATCTTGTTGTGCTGGTGGGACTCGGAGCCGCCAAAAACGGGGACATGGGTGAGTGACTTGGCGGCTTAGAAACAAAATCATGTTTGTCATAAGAGGTGCGAGGAGGGGGTTTTCCACGAGGTGGAGGTTGTTCATTCACTTATTTAAGGGACAGTAGCACGTCAGTGGGTGGGGTGGGGGTGGGGGTGGGGGTTGTGTTTTGTTTGGGTTTTGGGAGCTGGGTGCAAAAGGAAGGGGGAATAGGGGCAATTGTACATGGTTAATTGTTGCTGTTGTTGTTTGCCTATTTCTGTTCTGTATATATTTGAAAATACCTCCAATCAAATATTTTTCAAAATAAGAGTAAACAATGATAATTAAAGAAACAAAAGTAATGTAGCCCTAATCCCAGATGACCATAGGCAGTTTCCCCATTTGAGGGGGAGAGCTGACTGGTGGTGATTTAATCTGAGGATCACCACACCTCAGGCGAGGGACAAGGTTGAGAAGGTGGGGCCTTCACAAATAATCTCAGCTGGTATGGAAATTGTTGGTGTCGCTCGGCATTGTGAATCAGCTGTCCAGCCAACTGAGCTAAACAGGCCCACTGTGGGGAGGGGTGATATGGTAGAAGGACCATAAAATGAGGCCATATGGGTTGAGCTGAAGAACAAAATGGGACAATCACAATTTACAATTTTGGATGCTATTCCTTTCCCTCTAATGGAATTGTGCCCACCAAATTAAATGGGCTCAATTTCAAAGGTAGGATTTGAACACTTAACCTCTGGATTGTTGGTCCAGTACCATAAGCCTCTGGGTACCAAAGGAGACTTGGACTGAGTGCATTTTGGGCCATCAGCAGAAAATCGGGAGCTGCCCAGTCCAATTTTGAGAGGCAGAGTCCCAGCTTGTGACACTCCTTGCAGGAAGCACCAGCTCACAAAGTTATAGCAGCTGGTCAAAACTTCATGTGAAGACTGAGGGAAGTAGGGTTTGAGGAGGTTAATCCCCGAAAGAGATTGTTTGCTTCAGGAGAGAAGAGAAAATGAGCAAAAGGCCAAAAGGGCAAAACAAACACAAAACGTAAAGTGAACTCCAAATCATTGAGAGCAGCATGAAACAGGTTTTTTTTCGTATAAATTGCCAGTTTGGGGTTATGTACAGGTTAAAACACAAGCTGTTATTAGGCAGTAACACTGAGGGGTTCATGAAAGGGAGCTTAAGTAATTATCAATCCAGTGCCATCTGATCCCCTGATGTGTTACATCCTGAGACTGTGCTCTAACTAACAGTTCCCTTTATGACAGAGACTCAGTTCACAGGGAGAGGGCGGTTATATTTCTGCTCAAACTTTTGTTGTATTCTTAACCGTGGGTGTTATGGTGGAAGGCAACTGGCACGGGCTTGTTTGACTGAATCACGAGACTTGGACTAAAGTGGTTGTGAGTTCCAGGCTTTCAGCGTTTGAGTTTTATTTCAGTACTTGATACAGGCAATCGAATGCTCTGTTAATATAGATCCAGAAGCTCCTTCTGTATAGACAAACACAGAATCTCACCATGTACAGGCCCATTGATGCTCTCTGTAAACACAGGGCCACCAATTCTTTCTGCACATACAGACCCGTCAACTCCATATGTCAAATCTGGGACAGCAGGGTGGCGACGTGGTTAGTACTGCTGCCTCACGACGCAGAGGACCCGGGTTCGATCCCGGCCCGTTGGTCAGTGAGGAGAGTGAATCTCCTGCCGGCCAGGTAATGCCTCCAATGTCGCACAGTCTCAACAATAGCCTGGGCCTCCTTTTCGACGGATGAGTGACGAATTTCGGAGGCATGGAGGATGCGGGAAAAGAATGCCACGGGCCTGCCTGCCTGGTTGAGGGTGGTAGCACGGGCGACGTCCGATGCGTCGCTTTCTACTTGGAAAGGAAGTGTTTTGTCTACAGCGTGTATTCCAGCTTTGGCAATATCAGCTCTGATCCGGGTGAAAGCCTGTTGGGCCTCGGCCGTCAGGGGGAAATGAGTGAACTGTATGAGTGGGCGGGCATTGTCCGCATAGTTTGGGACCCACTGAGCGTAATACGAGAAGAACCCCAGGCAGCGTTTGAGGGCCTTGGGGCAGTGGGGAAGGGGAAGCTCAATGAGGGGGCGCATGCATTCGTGATTGGGCCCCAGAACTCCGTTCTGGACCACGTAGCCGAGGATGGCTAAGCGGTTTGTACGGAACACACACTTTTCCTTGTTATACGTGAGGTTGAGGAGAGTGGCGGTGCAGAGAAATTTAGCGAGGTTGGCGTCGAGGTCCTGCTGATCATGGCCGCAGATGGTCACATTGTCTAGGTACGGAAACGTGGCCAGCAAGCCGTAACGGTCAACCATTCAGTCCATCTCCCTTTCGAATACCGAAACCCCATTGGTGTCGCCGAAGGGGACCCTAAGGAAGTGATATAGCCGGCCGTCTGCCTCCAAGGCGGTGTATGGCCAGTCCAATTTACGGATGGGGAGCTGCTGGTAAGCGGATTTTCGTCAGCTGCTGTACGAGGCCACACATCAGACACTAATAAATTGAGGCACGATCAATTTGGCTAGAGACAAAGTTGAATTCAAACTGAGGCTTTATTAGTATCTGAAGTGTGGCATCCTACAGCAGCTGATGAAATGGCTGCTAGCTGAAGGCCACTCATATTTATAACACGGCTCCTCGGCGGAGCCAGCAGGCAGGGGCCACAGATGAACCTGTAGCGCAGGTTTTACCATACAACCTTTAATATAAGAACACAGTGGTTTACCTGGGGCTGAGGCAACACGGTCGGGGGCATATTGAGGATACTATCCTGGGACTGAAGCCACACTATCGGGGGCATATTGAGGATACTGTCCTGTGACTGAGGCCACACTGTCGGGGACATATTGAGGATACTGTCCTGGGACTGAGGCCACACTGTCGGGGACATATTGAGGATACTGTCCTGGGACTGAAGCCACACTGTCGGGGGCATATTGAGGATACTGTCCTGTGACTGAGGCCACACTGTCGGGGACATATTGAGGATACTGTCCTGGGACTGAGGCCACACTGTCGGGGACATATTGAGGATACTGTCCTGGGACTGAGGCCACACTGTCGGGGACATATTGAGGATACTGTCCTGGGACTGAGGCCACACTGTCGGGGACATATTGAGGATACTGTCCTGGGACTGAGGCCACACTGTCGGGGACATATTGAGGATACTGTCCTGGGACTGAGGCCACACTGTCGGGGACATATTGAGGATACTGCCCTGTGACTGAGGCCCCACTGTCGAGGACATATTGAGGATACTGTCCTGGGATTGAGGTCACACTGTTGGGGACATATTGAGGATACTGTCCTGGGACTGAGGCCACACTGTCGGGGACATATTGAGGATACTGTCCTGGGACTGAAGCCACACTGTCGAGGACATATTGAGGGTACTGTCCTGGGATTGAGGTCACACTGTTGGGGGCATATTGAGGATACTGACCTGGGGCTGAGGCCACACTGTTGGGGACATATTGAGGATACTGAGGCACGATCAATTTGGCTGGAGACGAAGTTGAATTCAAACTGAAGCTTTATTCGTATCTGATGTGTGGCCTCCTACAGCAGCTGACGAAATGGCTGCGAGCTGAAGGCCACGCATATTTATAACCTGGCTCCTGGGCGGAGCCTGCATGCAGGGGCCCAGGTGAACCTGTAGTGCAGGTTCTACCGTACATCCCCTAATATAAGAACACAGTGGTTTACCACATGCACTGCCTGTTAAAATTCAGTCCGGCGGGGGTGGTGGATAACTATATACAATTCGCAATCTTTAATATTTACAGAACAGTAAAAAAATGTCTCTGGTCATCCGGCGGGCCGGTCAGAGGTTCAGCCGGTCCGGCGCCTTAATCGTCCTCTGAGATCGACGAAGTGGAGCCGGCGATGTTGGTGCTGTCGTGGTCGAAGTTGACTCCGGGAGCGTGCCGAAACCTTCTTCATCAACGGGGGTGGGCAGGGGGAGGACGGTCAGTCCTGGGGGGGTGATGGGGGCGGCGGGGGAGGGGAGGGTGGCACCGGGGTCGACGGGTGTGGTGCGGGGGTGGAACCTGCTGGTGCCAGGTCCCTGAGGGAGACGGTACCCTGGCAGCCGTCGGGGAACGCCACGTAGGCGTACTGTGGGTTTGCGTGGAGCAGGTGCACCCTTTCCACCAACGGATCTGCCTTGTGGAGCCGCACATGTTTACGGAGAAGCACGGTTCCCGGAGCTGTGAGCCAAGTTGGGAGTGATACCCCGGATGTGGACTTCCTGGGGAAGGCAAAAAGACGTTCATGTGGTGTACTGTTAGTAGCAGTGCAGAGTAATGAGCGAATGGAATGTAGTGCATCAGGGAGGACCTCTTGCCAGCGGGAGGCCGGGAAATTTCTGGACCGTAGGGCCAGCTGGACGGCCCTCCATACCGTCCCATTCTCCCTTTCTACCTGTCCATTTCCCTGGCAGTTGTAGCTCATCGTTCTGCTGGAGGCGATACCCCTGCTGAGCAGGAACTGACGTAGCTCATCACTCATGAATGAGGATCCCCTGTCACTGTGGATGTAGGTGGGGAAGCCGAACAGAGTGAAGATAGAATGAAGGGCTTTAATGACGGTGGCAGACGTCATGTCGGGGCATGGGATGGTGAAGGACAAATGGGAGTATTCATCGATCACATTGAGAAAATACGTGTGTCGGTCGGAGGAGGGGTGGGGGCCTTTGAAATCCACGCTGAGGCGTTCAAAGGGGCGGGAGGCCTTCACCAGGTGTGCGCGGTCGGGCCGGTAGAAGTGCGGTTTGCACTCCGCACAGACCTGGCAGTCCTTGGTGATCGTCCTTACTTCCTCGACGGAGTAGGGCAAATTTTGTGCCTTAATGAAGTGGTACAACCGAGTGACCCCTGGGTGACAAAGGCTGTCGTGCAGGGCCCGGGGTCGGTCTACCTGTGCGCTGGCACATATACCTCGGGATAAGGCGTCTGGGGGCTCGTTGAGTTTGCCAGGGCAATACTTAATCTCGTTGTTATAGGTGGAGAGCGCGATTCTCCACCACAAGATTTTGTCATTTTTGATCTTGCCCCGCTTTGTGTTGTTGAACATGAAGGCAACCGATCGTTGGTCAGTGAGGAGAGTGAATCTCCTGCCGGCCAGGTAATGCCTCCAATGTTGCACAGTCTCAACAATAGCCTGGGCCTCCTTTTCGACGGATGAGTGCCGAATTTCGGAGGCATGGAGGGTGCGGGAAAAGAATGCCACGGGCCTGCCTGCCTGGTTGAGGGTGGCGGCAAGGGCGACGTCCGGTGCGTCGCTTTCTACTTGGAAAGGAAGTGTTTCGTCTACAGCGTGCATTCCAGCTTTGGCAATATCAGCTCTGATCCGGGTGAAAGCCTGTTGGGCCTCGGCCATCAGGGGAAACTGGGTGGACTGTATGAGTGGGCGGGCCTTGTCCGCATAGTTTGGGACCCACTGAGCGTAATACGAGAAGAACCCCAGGCAGCGTTTGAGGGCCTTGGGGCAATGGGGAAAGGGAAGCTCCATGAGGGGGCGCATGCAGTCGGGATTAGGCCCCAGAACTCCGTTCTGGACCACGTAGCCGAGGATGGCTAAGCGGTTTGTACGGAACATACACTTCTCCTTGTTATATGTGAGGTTGAGGAGAGTGGCGGTGCGGAGAAATTTAGCGAGGTTGGCGTCGTGGTCCTGCTGATCATGGCCGCAGATGGTCACATTGCCTAGGTACGGAAATGTGGCCAGCAAGCCATACCTGTCAACCATTCAGTCCATCTCCCTTTCGTAGACCGAAACCCCATTGGTGTCGCCGAAGGGGACCCTAAGGAAGTGATATAGCCGGCCGTCTGCCTCCAAGGCGGTGTATGGCCGGTCCGATTTACGGATGGGGAGCTGCTGGTAAGCGGATTTTCGTCAGCTGCTGTACGAGGCCACATCACCATACTAATAAATTGAGGCACGATCAATTTGGCTAGAGACAAAGTTGAATTCAAACTGAGGCTTCATTAGTATCTGATGTGTGGTCTCCTACAGCAGCTGACGAAATGGCTGCTAGCTGAAGGCCACTCATATTTATAACACGGCTCCTGGGTGGAGTCAGCAGGCAGGGGCCACAGGTGAACCTGTAGTGCAGGTTTTACCGTACAACCCTTAATATAAGAACACAGTGGTTTACCTGGGACTGAGGCCACACTGTCGGGGACATATTGAGAATACTGTCCTGTGACTGAAGCCACACTGTCGGGGGCATATTGAGGATACTGTCCTGGGACTGAGGCCACACTGTCGGGGGCATATTGAGGATACTGTCCTGGGACTGAGGCCCCACTGTCGGGGACATATTGAGAATACTGTCCTGGGACTGAGGCCACACTGTCGGGGGCATATTGAGGATACTGTCCTGGGACTGAGGCCACACTGTCGGGGGCATATTGAGGATACTGTCCTGGGACTGAGGCCACATTGTCGGGGACATATTGAGGATACTGTCCTGCGACTGAGGCCACACTGTCGGGGACATATTGAGGATACTGTCCTGGGACTGAGGCCACACTGTCGGGGACATATTGAGGATACTGTCCTGTGACTGAGGCCACACTGTTGGGGACATATTGAGGATACTGTCCTGGGACTGAGGCCACACTGCCGGGGACATATTGAGGACACTGACCTGGGACTGAGGTCACACTGTCAGGGGCATATTGAAGATACTGTCCTCGGGCTGAGGCCACACTGTCGGGGACATATTAAGGATACTGTCCTGGGACTGAGGCCACACTGTCGGGGACATATTGAGGATACTGTCCTGCGACTGAGGCCACACTGTCGGGGACATATTGAGGGTACTGCCCTGGGACTGAGGTCACATTGTCGGGGACATATTGAGGATACTGTCCTGGGACTGAGGCCACACTGTCGGGGACATATTGATGACATTGACCTGGGACTGAGGTCACACTGTCAGGGGCATATTGAGGATACTGTCCTCGGGCTGAGGCCACACTGTCGGGGACATATTGAGGATACTGTCCTCGGGCTGAGGCCACACTGTCGGGAGAATATTGAAGATACTCTCCCTTGGCTGAGGCAACTCTGTTGGGGGCATATTGAGGATACTGTGCTGGGACTGAGGCCAGACTGTCGGGGACATATTGAGGATACTGTCCTCGGGCTGAGGCCACACTGTCGGGAGAATATTGAAGATACTCTCCCTTGGCTGAGGCAACTCTGTTGGGGGCATATTGAGGATACTGTACTGTGACTGAGGCCAGACTGTCGGGGACATATTGAGGGTACTGCCCTGGGACTGAGGTCACATTGTCGGGGACATATTGAGGATACTGCCATGGGGCTGAGACCACACTGTCGGGGACACATTGATGACACTGACCTGGGACTGAGGCAACACTGTCGGGGCATATTGAGGATACTGTGCTGTGACTGAGGCCAGACTGTTGGGGACATATTGAGGATACTGTCCTGGGATTGAGGTCACACTGTCGGGGACATATTGAGGATTCTGTCCTGGGACTGAGGCCACACTGTCGGGGTCACATTGAGGATACTGTCCTGGGACTTAGGTCACACTGTCGGGGCATATTGAAGATTCTGTCCTGGGACTGAGGCCACACTGTCGGGGACATATTGAGGACACTGACCTGGGACTGAGGCAACACTGTCGGGGACACATTGAGGATTCTGTCCTGGGACTGAGGCCACACTGTCAGGGGCATATTGAGGACACTGTCCTAATAATAATCTTTATTGTCACAAATAAGCTTACATTAACACTGCAATGAAGTTACTGTGAAAAGTCCTTCGTCGCCACATTCCGGCGCCTGTTCGGGTACACAGAGGGAGAATTCAGAATGTCCAAATTACCTAACAGCTCGTCTTTCGGGACCTGTGGGAGGAAACCGGAGCACCGGAGGAAAGCCACGCAGACACGAGGAGAACATGCAGACTCCGCACAGATCGTTCCCCAAGCCAGGAATTGAACCTGGGACCCTGGAGCTGAGAAGCAACAGTGCAACCCACTGTTCTACCGTGCTGCCCTATGGGCTGAGGCCACACTGTCGGGGGCATTTTGAGAGTACTGACCTGCGACTCGGACCATGCGGTTGGGTACATATTGAAGATACTGACCTTGGGCTGACACGCAGTCTTGGGAATATTGAAGGTGCTGTAATGGGGCTGAGGCTACAGTGTTGGGAGCATATTGAAGATACTCCCCTGGGGCTGAGGTCTCGCTGTTGGGCAGATTGAAGAGACTGCCTGGGGCTGTGCTGGTGTTTTCCATTGTGGGAGGAAGACACAACGTCTATGATCAGCTTTTAAAAATGCCAGCAGCGACGGACTTTTTGTGATTGCTGGCCATTCTGCGCATGTGTGCCGGATCAAGCAGTGCGAAGGCCCGGAACACTGCGTGGTGGACCTCCTCCTGATGTCAGCGTGCTGTCCAGGCCAGTTGTTTTTAGCAAATGATGGAGTAGTCCCAGAAGCGATGACGGAGAGCAGGTCATGCGCCCCATGCGTAGACGTCAGGGGCGGAATTCTCTGATGATGGGGCTACGTCCCCACGCCCGTGAGAAAACGGGCACGAATCAGTCTGGACTTTCCTGGAGAAAGTCCAGAGTGATTCTCCATTTTGCAGGGGATAAGCAGGGCCCCGGAGTGCTTCTGCTAGGGCCCCTGCGCTTCCGGCCGCGGGTCCGCGCATGCATGCGGCGGCCGCCAGTGGCGGAGGCCCCGTGCAACATGGTGGACTCAAGTTAATGTCCACCGACCCCGACAATATAACCCCCCCCCCCCCACCCGAGATCGCCCACGCCCGCTAATCGGTGGCCCCCCATCGCGAGCCTGGCCGTCCTGGAGGCACCCCGCCCCAGTGACGGATCGCCGCGTCCCCCACCAGGGCAGCCGCGGACTGAGTCCGCAGATGCCACTCCGAGCTCCCGCAGAGTGAACCACGCCAGCGGGAACTCGACCAGTTGTCGACGGAGAATTGCCACGGGGGCTTCTTTCACTGGCCCCGACCGGCACCGCATTGATCGCGCATGCGCGATTGGCAGCGATTCTTGGGTCCGACGCCCATTCTCCCCCACCGCGCCGAGCACGATTGCGGCGCGGAGGCTTGGAGAATCCCGGCCCACGTGTTCTGGGCGTGTGAGAGATTCCTCCATTTTGCAGCTGCCAGCAGTGCTGGTGTGAACTCCTGAGCTTCTGGTGAACAATCCATGAAGGAGAAGCTGAAAACAGGAACAAAGCAGCATAAAGATGATAACTTGAGGTGTGGGTTATTAATTTTTCCACTGCAAATAAGGATTCAAAGTTTATGTATGTTATATGCAGGGAATCACTGGCAAATGATAGTTTACAACCCTCAAAATTTCAAAGACATTTGAAGACTAAACATGGCGAATTTCAGGACAAACCTCTTTATTTTTTTCAACGGATGCAGTGAGATCTTAAAACATCAGCGGAAGTCATTATCAGAAATGTAACGTTGAAGAACAAAGCAAGTGAGATCGTGAGGACCAAGCAGGTCGCGTGTCACATTAAAGGTAAGTGAAAATGGTGGGTCACGAAGGTTGGGCGGCATGGGCCGCAAAGGTCAGCCGGCATAGGTCACAAAGGTCGACTGGCGTAGGTCGCAAAGGACGGCTGGTGTGGGTTCTGAAGGATGGCTGGTTGGTGAAAATGGGTGTCGGGCAAAAAAGTTTGAAAAACAGTGTCCAACAGCATTCAAATTAGCTATACTAAAACTTAAAAGGCTTCTCCACCTTACAAGGCCCCAATTGCTAAGCAACCACTGCTGATTTATTTACTCTTCATGCCACAGCCATCTCTAAATACAATAGAATCACAGTTAGAATTGACACCAACCCCCACCCATACAAATACCTTTGTACAGCATGAATCTAACTATAGGTTTACCCTTCCAGGCACAGAAACATTAAATTAAACACACCTAAAACTTTACCTTATTTCTAATGTTTACTCATGCAAATCCATTAAAACTACCTTTGTTTTCCTAACACCGCCATCTTTGGCAGAAATAAATCTTCATAATCATGAAGATTCACACTGGCGTTACATTCACTTTACATTAACTTAGCATAAAAAGGACTTCCAGCGGCGACCGTGGTGTGAGTGGTCGCACATTTAGCAGCTCCCGCTCGAGGTGGTTTTGTTGGTCCTTTTCCCTGATTAACAGGTGGATGGTTTAAAGGAAAAAGGTGCAGAGTGGTGGAGGAAGACTATACTCTACCGGTGAATGGATTTGTGGATCAGAAGTGGTTTTAGAAGAAAGGAGCTGCTAGAGCAAAAAACTCTTCCTGCGACACAGGGAAAGATACCGGAGAGCAAGGGGTAGGCCCTACCAGCCCAATGATCGATGGGGCAGCTGATGGATTTTCTAAATGAAAAGCTCAGCCAGCAGAGGAGGGAAGCTGTGGAGGATTTGGCGGAGACGGTAGACCCGCTGAAAGCGGGGGTTGACCAGGTAGAGTTGAGGTTGGAGACCCAAAGTTGGGTGATCCAGAAGGTTGAGGAGACAGTGGGGGAGCATGAGGAGCAGCGTACTTCGTTGGCGGCCAAAATCGGGATGTTGAGGGACACCTAGAAGCAGCTCAAGGAGAAAATGGAGGATCTGGAAAACCGCTCCCGGAGACAGAATTTGCGGATTGTGGGGTTGCCAGAGGGCATCGAGGTCCATCCCTCTGATGAGGCCACTTCTCAAAGTCAGCACACGGGACAGGGTGGCACAGACTCAGGATCGGTGAGGGTTCAGCACTGAATTTTCCGTCGTAAAATGCCACAGATCCCCCGCCAGTGTCGGCACTTAGCCTCCAAAACAGGGAATCCAGCCGCATGTTCTACCACCGGAGCTGAATTGCACCAGTTTTACGATCACCTTGCGGTCATAAAGCAGGATGAAATTCAGTGTTCCACGTCACGTATATTCATACATGGCACGGAGTACGAGGAAATCTCATATTGGGCAGCCTGAAAGCGAGGTCCCACGGCCAGCCACCACTTCCCCCCCACAGCAAAGCGGCCTGACCCCCTACCCCGCTGCACAGCAGCTCCCCCATCACTGAATTGCTTGGGTGCTCCCCCACCCCAAATACTGGGCGGCCTGACTTACCCCAGGGACCACTGTAATTGATGGACCCCCCCCCCCCGGATCACTGAATTTACTCCACATGCCTTAGCCCTCTCTAAGTACAATAGAATCATAGTTGGAACTGAAACCAATCCCACAGGGACAAACACCTTTGTCCAGCATGAATTTAACGATAGGTTCATAACCTTCGAGGCACAGAAACATTAAATTAAATACAGTTAAAACTGTAGCTTATACCTAATGTTCACCAGTACAAATATGAATCCCTTAAAACTACCTTTGTTTAACTAACATTACTGGCCGCCGGCCCAGTGGTTAGCACGGCTGCCTATGTATTTGGGTTCGATCCCGGCCCTGGGTCACTGTCCGTATGGACATTGCACATTCTCCCTGTGTCTGTGTGGGTTTCACCCCGATAACCCAAAGATGTGCAGGATAGGTGGATTGGCCCTTGATTGGAAAAAAATAATTGGGTACTCTAAATTTATAGAGAAAACAAAATGTTTTTTTCACATTACATAATACCTGTCTAAGATGTAAGGGTTACATATGGTAGGCGGAATGTTCACCTTAGTGTACAGAGTACTGGCTTAGATGGGAAAACCAGCATGTATCTCTCCAGTTGCACAGCTGAATTTTCTCTCCAGATGTTAGTGCAATCAGTTAAAAATAAATGGGGGCGTGGCTATTCCCATCGCTGTGGCAGGGCGGGGCCTGATATAGGCCGCAGCGCCAACAGAGATTGGGGTGCCACCTTTAAAGGGCACCCCGCTCTGCAATAAAAATAAACTCCTCCCCACCCCATCATGGACACGGGGAACGCCCCCTCACAAAAATCAGATCGCCCCCCCCCCCACATGCATTGGGGTGCCTCCCTCCCGCAATTATTTGGGTGCCCTCCACCATACAGATATTGGGACAATCCCGACCCACATAATCATTATACTCCCTCCCTACCACACATAAGGGGAATACCCCCAATAGGGCCATCGAGAGGGCCTGCCCCTCACACTGCCACCCTGGCACAGGTTGGCACTCCAAGGTTGGCACTGCCAGGTTGGCACTGTGAGGTTGGAACTGCCAGCAGCTTGTGCCAGGGGCAGTCCCAGGGCACTGCCTGGGCATGTCTCTCACTCCCCGGGGGCAAAACATACCTGTGCGCCCTGGTCTGGTTCCCCCCAGCTGCTTCAAGTATTTTAAAACATGTTGGAGCCCTTGCTGATGTGATGTCATGTTGGTGAGGTTTGAATGGTCAGTGAGGTGGAATCATACGGCTGGAAGCCCTTTAATGCATGTTTACATTTATTAGAATGAATTGAAATGAGGGAGGGAACCTTGTTATGCCACTGGCGAGGGGCGGAGGAAAGCACAAGACAAGATTTTGCCAGCGAGAATCGTGCTTCCTGACTCTCGTGGGATTTGTGGTCCATGTCGCTGTTTATGCTGACTGCTAACGTGGGCTCAATATTCCACCCATATTGTCCAGCCACTGTTTTCGCACAGGAAGTGCCCTTGTTCACATCGCTAATGTGGATCTAAAGGCTTGGGGCTGGTTTAGCGCAGGGGTCTAAACAGCTGGCTTGCAATGCAGAACAATGCCAGCAGTGCGGGTTCAATTCCCGTACTGGCCTCCCCGAACAGGCGCCGGAATGTGGCTACTGGAGGCTTTTCACAGTAACTTCATTGAAGCCTACTTGTGACAATAAGTGATTATTATTATTATTGACTGGAATGAGATTGAATGATATTTAATGGAATAGAGGGACAAGACGAGAGAAAGCTGGGCAGGGGCGGTTCATTTTGTGCCCTTGAATGAATGTGGGACCTTGCATCATATCAGGACGGCACAGTAGCACAGTGGTTAGCACAATTGTTTGACAGTTCCAGGGTCCCAAGTTCGATTCCTGGCTTGGTTCACTGTCTGCAGAGTCTGCACGTTCTCTCCGTGTCTACATGGGTTTCCTCCGGGTGCTCCGGTTTCCTCCCACAGTCCAAAGATGTGCAGGTTAGGTGGATTGACCATGCTAAATTGCCCTTAGTGTCCAAAAAGTTTGGGTGGGGTTTCTGGGTTACTGGGATAGGGGGGAGGTGTGGGCTTGGGCAGTGTGCTCTTTCCAAGGGCCGGTGCAGACTGAATGGGCCGAATGGCCTCCTTCTGCACTGTAAATTCTATCATTCTATGATTAGCCATTTAATACCTAAGATTTAGAAAGAGCTAAATGTGAAATCTATTTACAATACTGTAGATTACATATAGTTAGTAAACATCGATGCCATCATTGTGCATTCAAAACTTCTTAATTTTTCTTACTCTATTGATTTATCTCGGTGCAGCCTCTACATCCGCAACAGATGTGAGGGAAAGCTTCTGACCATTGTGCCCTGTTGTCTGAGATTTCTATGGTGGGCATTCTCTGGAGGCCTGGGCTTGCCTGGACCCTGTTAAGAATCTCCTGCTCTGGGGCACGTGAACCGTCCTCCGCCTGACCTTCTGGAGTTGATGGGATTACAGGTCGATAGGATTTGGAGTGACAGTGTTGGGTGAATGCTCCAGTACGTCTGGCTGGTGCTCCTCCTCCTGTTGGGCGCCTAAGTCCCCTTTCTGACTCCTTGAGGAAAAGGGTCACATGGAAGTAGATTGAGGTTCCCCATGCCCTCTACCCTAGCCACAGCTGGCACACATCCATGGCTATACCGATAGAGTGCACATCAGAGTGCAAATCCAGAAGAAATTGTGATGGCTACCACGCTTCCCATTGAAACTTCAATGCATCCACATGCCAGAACAATTACATAATCAGAAAGTGGATGGTCTCCTCCATTCTTCATTCCAGTCTGTTGACCGCATCTGACAACCCTGCCTCATGTTCCCCTGTATGTCTCTGCATCTCCAGAGTTTCTCTCAGGACCAATTCCAGAGCTTGTCATTGGACTCGGACTCTGCAGCAATGTGGTGTCTACCAGTCCCCTGACGGTCAGAGACGTCAGCTGTAACTGCCCCCACCTGTTGTGGACATATGTTTGTGAGGTGATCATCAGTTTGTGACCCCAAGCCTACTCTAGAACAAGGACCCCGTAGAGTGTATGTATCTGCACTGCTGGAGGGAGCAGATGGGTTTTTGTTCGAAGGTTCCTCAGCATCCTCATTGGAGGTTGTCTGGGAGCTGGGTCTAAGGCACTTGCACGAACTCTTCCTCTGCATTTTCTTGCTGGTAGCTGGAATAGAGAAGAGAGGTCATTAATGATTGACCAGGTAGACTTATACACAATACATCATTCAGTCATTGTCCATATTTGTTGATGTATACTGAATGGATCCTCACAGGCTTGGTGAGGAGTTTGATCCTGTCTTCAGTGGTGGAGCGATCCCTGTTGTCGTCAGTCAGCTCTGCCACCTGCTGATCATGGAGGGAAGCATTCTCAGCTCCGGGAAACCCTCTTCAGTCTTTGTTCTCGTCTATCGATTGTGGGCGATCTTGTCCTGTATAAAAACAGATGGATTGACTGTGGGTGAAAAGCAGTTCAGAAGCATGCTCATTTGCTGTATGCGCTGTGGCCTCTCCAATAAAGAATTAAAACCCAGTTATGCAGGATCCCACATGAGATAGTGAGCTTAAAGTGGCTGGCATACATGAAGTGCTGATGTTCCATCTGCTGATCATGTGTGATATCCATTTGGAATCTAATCCTTAGACTGACTGATGCCCTTCTGAGACTGTGAGTTTGCCTGTGTGGGAGGGCAGTCCTTTTTTGTTGCTGTCTGAAAATGGCACCAGGACCTTTGACTTCATTAGACAATGGAGTGGGGATGAATCCCTGCCTGCTCCATCACAAGGTTCAACAAGCTCCTTACTGATGTATAATTAATGAGCTGAAAAGGGGTGAATGGGATGTGAATATCTTTCTTTGAAGTATTTTAATTGGTTTTGCATTTATAACAACATTGCAAGGAACATCACACAATACTAAAGAAATATCTACAGAGTGGGTATATAAGGGGGAAAAAAGGGAATAACACCATTACAACATAAACAGGTAGTATACAAAGATAACAGGCACGATCGAACGGCCACGCTACACCTGGAAAGCAGCGCTCCGTGGCGCAGCGTGGCCGATACAAGACGGGAGATCCCGCTCCCGGGATCAAACGTGATCTCGCAAGATGTTGCGATGTAAATCCCGTCCATTGTGGGTGGGATAACATTTTGGCAAATCTGCATATTAAAGTGAGACAGTTAGTCTCACTTTAAACTGTGAGACAGTTAGTCTCACTTTAGTATGCAGCTTCCCGAGGCACCAGGGGCCTGGGGATCTATCCCTTTCGCCTCAGAGACCTCGGCCAGCGCTGTTCAGTACTGGTCTCCACAAATGGGGACCAGATGGAACAGCACTTGTGAGGGTCTCCAGGAGATTGGAGACCCCAGGTGCATACCCTTTGGGCACGGTGGTATCCTGGCACTGTTGGTGCCACCTGGGTGCCAGCCTGGCACTGTCATGGTGCCCTGGTAGTACTGCCAGGGTGCCAAGCTGGCATTTTTAGTGCAGTGGCAATCAGGCCGGAGGTGCCCTCCGTTGGTGTTGGGGGTGTACAGGGGGGGAGGTGCGGGAGGGCGGGGACCCTCCCAGAGTGCGTGGGGGGGTCGGGGTTCTCGCTCGCTACATTGAGGAGTTCCAGCAAGTGGAGCTCTTCAGTGCTGAAAATGGGGCTATGTGCGGCCTCGGCCGCACGTCCCCTGCTGAGGCCCCTTATTGAACCCGAGTGCCGTTTAATAGTGTGTGTTCCTCAGCGCTAGGAGTGCCGGGAAATACATGGCTAAATGCGCTAGCTATGGGACTTTAGTTAAATCATACCCAACGATGTTGAGCTATGGGCCCCCAGTGATTGGTTACCACAATCATGCCGTATTAACTGTATACGTGTTGCACTTTGTATTAAAGCATTCCAGGTTTTAAGGGAGACAGAATGGGGGTGGGGGGGGCGGTGGGGTTGGGGGTCTGTGGGGGCAATGGCGGCAGTTGTCTGAGATTATCGGGCATTGCTTCTTCAAAGTGCTCCCAGAAAGTGAACTGATAATTTGAATATTGTAACCAAGCTGTGCGCCTCAGAATTAATCAACATTTTAAATGTAACCCATAAGAGCATAAGACATAGGAGCAGAATTAGGCCATTCGGCCCATCAAGTCTGCGCCGCCATTCAATCATGGCTGATATTTTTCTCAGCCCCATTCTCCTGCCTTCTCCTCATAACCCCTGATCCACTTATTGATCAAAACCTATCTATCTCTGTCTTAAAGACACTCAGTGTTTTGGCCTCCACAGCCTTCTGCGGCAAAGAGTTCCACAGATTCACCACCCTCTGGCTGAAGAAATTCCTCCTCATCTCTGTTTTAAAGGATTGCCCCTTTAGTCTGAGATTGGGTCCTCTGATTCTAGTTTTTCCTACAAGTGGAAACATTCTCTCCACGTCCACTCCCCCCTCATCCTTCTGAACTCCAACGGGTACAGACCCAGAGTTCTCAACCGTTCCTCATACGACAAGCTCTTCATTCCAGCGATCATTCTTGTGAACCTCCTCTGGACCCAACAGCTAAAGGGACGCGGGGCTCTGGATCCAGGAGGTAATGTTTTTCCACTTAACTGTAGGATCTTTTTAATTCTTCAAACATCCCTCCAATTGGACATTGCCCAACACATCTGATCGCCCCTGCAATGGACCTTCACATCTCCTCCCAACTTTCTGATTTCCCTCCCAATCTTTCCAGCCTCCCCTCTGTTCTACACACTGGTCTTCCTCCCATACCCAGCCTCCACATCCTTCTCTGACCTCCAAGATTCTCCTTCCCCATCATCTCTGGCCATTCTCATTCCTCCGTCCCTCCACTTTGCACCCCAGTTATCATCTGGTACTGAAGGCTGAGTCACCAGTCTCTCAATCTGGCTGATTCTGTTCAGAAAGCAGAGACTAAAATGATAATTCAAGTCCTACTAAATCGCTGGCTTTGAAAGCAGACCAAGGCAGGCCAGCAGCACGGTTCAATTCCCGTAACAGCCTCCCAGAACAGGCGCCGGAATGTGGCGACTAGGGGCTTTTCACAGTAACTTAATTGAAGTCTGCTTGTGACAATAAGCGATTTTCATTTTCATTTTAAATTCGTTCTTCTGGGTTTACAGACCGCAAAGTTGCACCCAATCTCTCCCGGCACCCCTTTTTCCTCCCTTCCTCCCAAATATGATTGTAATCATGGTTTCTTTCTGGAATGTTCATGCATTAGGCTACATTGCATAGCAACACTGAAACAGGAATAGGCCATTCGGCCCATCAAGTCTGTTCCATCCCATTCAAATAGACCACGACTGATTTGTAACTTCATTATATTCCCCCACCTTACTTCCATAATCTTACTATACTTGCCATAACAAAAAGGCTTAATCACTTCCTGTTTTCAAATTTCCAATTGATTCCCAGCCTCTCTTTTGGGGAGAGTGTTGCAGGTTTCCATAGCCCTCGGAGTGTTGGGACTCTGCTTGTTTGTTCCAAGTCATGTGAGCTCAAGAAGGCTGAGGAAACCTGATGATTTTTCTCCTGGGTTGCTGGCAGGAGATTCATCTTTCACTCCAGTAGGATTGACAAACCCTACAGGGAAGCCGTCTGAATCAACAGGGGGAACTTGCATCGGGTGGTGGAGGAGGAAGGAAGCTCATCATGGAAACTTCACTCCCCTGTCTAATCTCTAATCTGACCTGCGGGCACATGAAGGTCTATAAATAAAGATGTGAGATCGCCTTGGCCTGTGGCGGTCATTCCAGTCCCGTGACCCTGAGCCATAGCAGAAAGCAGTCCCACCTTTTTATTAACCTCTCGCGCTAAATATTGGGCCAAAGTAAAAGCACTGTAGGGTTTTTCTCAATCGAGTGTGGACTGAATCACCGCTCGGGGAGGTTTAGGTGAAAGGATGTGGTTAACTTTGAAGCTACAAATGCACTGAAAGCAAAGCGCTCAAAAATAGTAGCAGTGGTATTGTCACACTGAGAGCTGCAAGCCCATTTGAAGTTCGGCAAGATTCAGGCTGCTGATAATCTTTATTCACTTTGCCTTGCAAGCGAATTAACATCTGTGCTCCCAGATACTGCCACCTCACATCATTCTATTTCATTCTTTGCCAAAGATGCTCTCTCTACTTAATTGAGGTTCTTGAATTTTTATGACAATTTCAGAGTTTCGTGATCCTCAAAGTTTATAGTAAATGGGGGCATTCAAAAAATGGATTTAATATCAGCTTGTTTCCTGTTAAACTGTCTTTCTTTGATGTAGCTTTTGGCCACATGCTCTAACATCTCCTTAAGCCTCGATTTCCAATCTGATTTGACAATGCTTCTGGGAAGCACCTTCGACTGTTTTGCCAGTTAAAAGCACTGTCTAAATGCAAGTTGTTAATCATCTTCTTGTTTTCTCAGTCCTGTTAGTCCCTTGTTTTCTAATTGTGCCCTTCAATCCTGGCCTTTCCTACATCTCCAATTTTCATCATTCCACCAGTGTTTTAGCTGCATAGGTCTTAGTTTCTGGAACCCTCTGGAACCTCTCCAGCTTTCTCTAGTCCTTTAAGAATAGGCATCTATGACTGAACTTTTGACTAAATGTTGTCACATCTCCTCATGTGGCTCAATGCCAGATTTTGTTTGATTAGGTTCCTGTGAAGCATCGTGGGATGTTTTTGCTACCAGTTGCCACTGTTCAACAAAGGCCAAGCTGGAATATGGTTGATTTTGGCCAGCTGGAAGGGCCTCATCGCATATGCCTTTCAAACCGCAGGGGAAATCTGTAATAAGATGTGGCTGGCAACTGTCCTTATGGAAGGAACATTGACACATATTTTGGGTGCTCACTATACTCCCAGTTATATCCATGACATTTCTCAGAGGCTTTGGTGAGCAATGTGTTGAGTAATTGTTTCCTCTGGCTGGCGAGTCTGGAACTAGGTGTCATGGTCTCAAGATAAAAGGTTGGCCATTTAGAATTGTGATGAGGAGAAATTTCTTCGCTCAGAGGGTTGTGATTCTTTGGAGTTCTCTATTCCTGAGGGTTTAAGATGCTCAGTAATTAAGTATATTCGAGTCTGAGATCACCATGGGGATGTGGTGGGGCTGGAAAGTGGAGTTGAGGGGGGCGGTTGCAGTGGCGGAGTGGTATTGTCGCTGGACTAATAATCCAGAGACTGGGTAATTCTCCAGGGTCCCATGGCAGATGGTGACATTTGAAAAATGATGAACATTGTGCAGCGAACATCCCGACTTCTTTTGTTATGATGGAAGGCAGGTCATTGATGAAACAGCTGAAGATGGTTGGGCCTAGGACACTATCCTGAGGAACTCCTGCAATGATATTCCAGGAGCTAAGATGACTGACCTCCAACCTCCATAACCATCTTCCTTTGTGCCAGGTATGACTCCAACTGGTCGATAGTTTACCCCCTAATCCCCATTGACTTCAGGGCTTCTTGACGCCACATTCGGTCAAATAGGGCCTTGATGTCAAGGGCAGTCACTCTCAACTCACCTCTTGAGCTCAGCTCTTTTGTCATAGTCAGTCTTTATTATTGTCACAAGTAGGCTTATGTTAACACTGCAGTGAAGTTACTGTGAAAATCCCCTAGTCGCCACACTCCAGCACCTGTTCGGGTACACTGAGGGAAAATTCAGAACTGAGGGTGAACCAAGGCTGTAATGAAGTCAGCAGCTGAGTGGCCCTGGTGGTACCCAGATTAATCGTCAATGAGCAGATTTTTGCTGAATATGTGTCACTTGATAGCACTGCTGACGGCATTTCCATCACTTTGTTGATGATTGAGAGTAGACTGAAGGGGTATTAATTGGCCGGGTTGGACTTGTCCTTTTATTTTGCGGACTGAACATATCTGGGCAATTTTCCACATTGCCGGGTAGATGCCAGTACTGGAACAGCTTGACTATTCCACCAGCCATTGGGATCAAGACTGATCTGTGACCCAAATCTATATATGTTTTATTGCCATATTCCTTTATACCCTTGCTTAACAAAAGCCTTTCACTAAAATTAACAATTGACCCAACATAAATTAGCATTTGCGAAAGAGAATTCCAACCATCTGCCACTCTTTCTATGTATAGGTGTTTCCCAACTTTATCCCTGCAAGGACTGGCTCTGAATGTTAGGCTATGTCGCCTCGCCCTAGACTCCGCCAGCAGTGGAAATAGTTTCTAACTAATCACTCTGTCAATTTCCCTTAATATCCTGAAAACATAAATCAAGTCACCCTTAATAAATCTGTTTGTTTATATCCAACCCAAGCAGCTCACTGATAACTTCAGCCTCTGAAACGTGTCGACTGAATGTAAACTGCCACTGTCACTCTCAGTGTCAGCAGCAATACCAATGTAAACTTGCCGGATTTAGTAACTCCGGCAGCTCATTAAAGCCCAGTAAACACGTTATTTACCGACAAGTTTAGTTTGGCGATCTGACCAGTTGCGTACAGTAGCAGCTCACAGCACCAGCATGGCCCCATGAACAATAATAGAAAGGCAGCTAGCATAAGGACAAGGAGAGAGCTCAAAAGGTCCATATACGTTATATAAAGGCTGAATGCAGTGTCCTGTTCAAATATACGTCCCTCAAACAACATCACTCAACATCACATTCCTGTTTGTGGGAGGTGGCGTGAGCAAATTGGCAACTGCTTTTCCCATGTTATAACAGTTGACTGCATTTCATAAGCCATTTATTGGCTATATAGCTTTTTAGGAGGTCCTAAGTATTGTGAGATTATTTTGCCTCACTAAGAGGCCTGGCGTCTTGTATGGTTGAACATCAACTGTTCATTCTGCACTGTAAATTCTATGATCTATGATCATTGCCATTGTAGTCAATGAGGAGCCCCGAAAAGTTAAGTCACAGTTAGGGAATGCAGCAACTAAGCAACACTCAAAGTCCCAGCTGGGATCATCCTGAGATGCTGGCTCCCTCGTGCGCCAACTTTTATCTCGGGGAATTAACTGAGCCTCTGTCCTTCAGCGGGAAGCTCGTATTCCACGGGTCCCACGGAGAGATCAATCAAGTTGACTCATGGGTCTCGAGGGGGTTATAACAATTGGTAACTCCTAACTATATACACCTTCAAGGTGCTGCCCTGTATTGGTGCTGTCTCCATGCTGGCTTCTTCCAGACTTTTTCCAGCGGCCCAAATTTTAGGTCCGATAAAATTGAGCACTCTAAATTAAGAATTGGACATTTTAAATTAAACCTGTAGTCAGATCCAGGCAGGCCTGCTGGGAATTCGAACTTGGCCAAGATCAAACACACAACACAGACAGACTGTAGGCCATGTCTGGACCTGTCCTGCCAACAACACATCAGGAGATAATCGGTCCCATTCTTATGGATTGATTGTTTTGGATTGCCCAGGTGAAACCAGACTTTCTGGCACCTAGATCATCTTATATCGAATAAGGTTATGTGCAGACAGTACACCTAGGAATAGACTCCTGTGGCTGGGTTCCTGGTGATGTGCAGAATTGTAATCGGTAACACCATTGGGTATTCTGACCCCCACCCGGAGGCCCCATTGGCTGAGGACCGGAGAACATTCTGGCAAGGCGAGAAGAGGGGTATAAAGATCGACCACCAGGACCCTCCCCAGCAAAGATTCACAGAGATAGCAGAGAAGACTGGACGACCGACCAGCGTGTGAGGCCCACCTTCACGGAAGAAGGCCCTGAGGAAATCCGAGACTCAGAGAATTGGACCCGTAGCTCGACCTCGTTCATTGGCATGGTAGTATTAAGAAGCTTGGGAGTGTTTGGGGATAATTTAAAGGCGGTGACTGTTTTACTGTGTTTAATAGTAAACTTGGTTGAAATTTGCTTCATCTGACAACTAAGTGCACCTGGATAAAACGTTTGAGTAATAAACTGGTCAAACTGTCTGAGAATTTTACAGATAACAGGCAGTACCATTCTCCAGGCCCATATTAACTCTTGCACTGCCCAAACATCATAATACTACACTAAGGTTGTGAAAGGCACTGGATGAGTGCAAGTTCTTTCTTTCCTTAGATAAGGAATTGTGTAATGCAGAAGGTTCATGGATTTAAAGTCTTTCAGAATGCATTCAGATCAAGAATAGAAGTTTAAAAATTAGGAAAGTTTTCTCAGCGTACAAGCTTCCACATAGAAGACTCATAAAAAAGGCAAATACACGTGGGATATAGGTGAACTTAATAAGATGGATTCTGAATTGACTTAGCTGCAGGAGACAGAGGGTGATGAGAGACTGCTGATTTAGTGAAGTCAGTGTCCACAGGGATCTGTGCTAAGTCCCCTATTGTTTTTCTTTTATATAAACAACATAGATGACTATGTGGGGGATAGGATCAGTACATTTGTGGATGACACAAAGGTTGGCCGGGTGGTTAACAGTGAGGATGACTTCGGGTGGCGACCATGGAGTGAGCGGTCGCACATTTGGTGGCTCCCGATCAACGTGGATTTTTGGGGTCTTTTCCCTGCCTGAAGGGTGAAACATTTGAGTGCAAGAAATGCAGGAGTGCCTGGGGAAGATTTTACTCCTCTGGTGTGGCTGGTGGATGGATTCACGGACTAGGAGTAGAGCAAGAAGAAAAGAGCTGCGAGAACAGGAGAGTCTGTGTGATGTGCCACAGGATAAGATGGCGGAGGGCAAGGGGACTGCTCTGCCTGCCCAGTGGTCAACGGAGCAGCTGATAGAGTTCCTCAATGAAAAGTTTTGTCAGCAGAGGAAAGAGGCCCTGGAAGACCTAGCCAAGGTGGTGGAGGCGCTTAAGTTGGGGATCGAGAAAGTGGAGCAGAGGCTGGAATCCAGGGCCGGGTGATCCAGAAAGTGGAGGAGGTGGTGGGGGAGCACGAGAAGCAGTTGGTCTCGTTGGGGGCTGAGATGGGGGTGAAGTGGGAGACCCAAAGAGGCTGAAGGAGAAGGTGGAGAATCTGGAGAACCGCTCCAGAAGACAAAACCTCAGGATCGTAGGTATGCCTGAAGGCATTGAAGATGCGGAGGTCAGCGTGTACGTGGCTAAGATGCTGGAGAAGCTGATGGGGGAGGGTGCCTTTGACTAGCCTCTGGAGGTAGACCGAGTGCACAGGGCGCTGATGAGGAGGCCGCAGGCGGGCGAGTTGCTGAGGGCGATGGTTGTGCGGTTACACCGCTTTCTGGACAAGGAGAAGATTCTCCGATGGCCGAGGCAGACCAGGAAATGTGCCTGGGAAGGGAATGAGCTGCGGGTGTACCAGGACCTGGGAGCAGAACTCTTAAAAAAGGGGGTGAAGGTTGGAGTATTGTACTCGGCCCACCTGTGGGTGACTTTCCAGAAGAGGGTGCACTATTTTGGCATGCCAGATGAGGCAGTGGAGTTTATGTGGGACTATGGACTGGGAGGAGAGTGAGGACATTGAACTTTAGAGCAG
This sequence comes from Scyliorhinus torazame, assembly GCF_047496885.1. Lineage (NCBI taxonomy): Eukaryota > Metazoa > Chordata > Chondrichthyes > Carcharhiniformes > Scyliorhinidae > Scyliorhinus > Scyliorhinus torazame. The sequence continues at coordinate 152,550,599 of NC_092707.1, read as the reverse complement.
TTTGTGTGTTTTTAAAAAAGTTTTCCATGGTTGATTTTTAGGAAGGCAGGTTTTCATCGAGGGAAATCAAGGGTGAGTAATAATAATAATAATTTTTAAAAATTTTTTTTAGAGTACCCAATTATTTTTTTTTCCAATTAAGATGAAACCCACGCAGACATGGGGAGAATGTGCAAACTCCACACGGACAGTGACCCAGGGCCAGGATTTGAACCCGGGTCCACAGTGCCGCAGTCCCAGTGCTAACCACTGTACCACACGCCGCTCAGTAATAATAATCTTTATTATTGTCACAAGCAGGCTTGCATTAACACTGCAATGAAGTTACTGTGAAAAGCCCCCAGTTGCCACATTCCGGCGCCTGTTCGGATACACTGAGGGAGAATTCAGAATGTCCAATTCACCTAACAGCACGTCTTTCGGGACTTGTGTCTGTGTGGGTCTCACCCCCCACAACCCAAAAAGATGTGCAGGGTAGATGAATTGGTCATTCTAAATTCCCCCTTAATTGGAAAAAAAAGAATTGGGTACTCTAAATGTATTTTTAAAAACATTCAAGGCTATGGGCCAAGTGCTGGCAAATGGGATTAGGTGGGCTGGTTTTTCATGAGTCGGTGCAGACTCGATGGGCCGAAGGGCCTTTCTGCACTGTATTATTCTGTGATTCTGATACTACTGAGGCAGTTCTGTGCTGGGGATTCACGCCCATGCGGAATTGGATTGAAACTACCCAGAGCAAATTTCCTGATGCAAGTTTCTTTTTGTGAGCTTTGGCCGGAGATCAACCCAGAAAAGTTAGAAAAGGCAGACTTGCATTTCCAAAGCAGCTGCTATGACCTCAGGATAACACAAAGCACTTTGGAACTAATGAATGCAACAGTCACTGTCACAACGTTGCAGCTAATGGGTACAGAGTAAGATCCCATAAACAGCAGTGAGCAAATGTCCAATTTTTAATATCAGTTTAGGAATAAATATTGGGCAGGACACTGTGAGAAAAGCTCTCCTGCTCGTCTTCGAAACCTGGGGTCTGTGACAGAGTGCGAAAGGGCTTTCATCTGACCCACTTTGTGATCTGAAGATGAGTTTGATCATTCAGCTCTGGCATAAAGGAAGAATGTTCAGATCTAGAGGGACAGAGCAGAGGGAGTGGGATAAATTGTATGGTTCCTTCCAAGAGACGGTATATGCATGATGAGCTGTACAGCGTCCTTCTGTACTGTGTTATTCTCTGATTTTATGATAAATCAGATCACATTGTAGGTTGAATGCACTCCCTGCTGACTGTCGGTCTCAACAGAATTTCTGGGCCATAGTCAAGCATCTGTTTATTTTGAAAGTTACCCACAGCCATGGAAACACACCTGTTGATATTTCTGAGTAAGGGGTGTCTGCCTTTGAGATTATTTTAATCACATGCTTTCCAACACAGCCTGGAGGGTCACTGATAAGCAGAACCAGGATTCAAGAGACACCAAATGATTACATTCAGCCATGCGAATCATAGTCTTTTTTTGAACTAACACGCACTTGTCATTCACAAAAGCATCGAGGTGTCGAGTTGATTCCCAGCAAGTCTGACCTGGGTTTGCTGCCCTTAACAGAGGCAGTGGTTGATGGTGCTTTGGAGGGCAGCACGGTAGCATAGTGGTTAACACAATTGCTTCACAGCTCCAAGGTCCCAGGTTCGCTTCCCGGCTGGGTCACTGTCTGTGTGGAGTCTGCACGTTCTCCCCGTGTGTGCGTGGGTTTCCTCCGGGTGCTCCGGTTTCCTCCCACAGTCCAAAGATGTGCGGGTTAGATGGATTGGCCATGCTAAATTGCCCTTAGTGTCCACAAAAAATGGTTAAGTGGGGGTTACTGGGTTATGGGGATAGGTGGGCTTGAGTGGGGTGCTCTTTGTAAGGGCCGGTGCAGATTCAATGGGCCGAATGGCCTCCTTCTGCACTGTAGATTCTATGATTCTCTGGTTGTCACAGCTCCCAGGGCGTGAGATGGACTGTCAAAAAGTTTAGCAGATTCCTGATGGCTATCCAGTGAGCCACTGCTTCCAGAGAGCGAGAGAGTCAGATTCAATCATTAAATTACTCCCTGACATTCAACAACAAAGGCAGACTGCTTTTAAGTGGGGCCTCTCAGGCCTGGGAAATCTACACCCATCCACCACGGAGTACAAAATTCAGCACCTTTGGAGGGATAGGGTGGACACAGGAGAACAAACTAGAGGCTTTAATTGCTTTCTCAGGAGTATCCTCTTTGCCCGGAACATTGTTAGAATGTGGAACTCACTACCAAATGGAGCAATTGAGGAAAATAGCATGAACGTATTTCAGGGGTAGCTAAGTAAATACAGCGGGGAGAAAGGAATTGAAGGATATGGCGATATGGTTAAAGCAAGTATGATGGGAGGTGATTCATATGGAGCATAAACCACCAAAGACCATTTGGGAAAGGCCTCTGTCCGCACTGCAAAGCTCTATGGCAAAGAATAACCCTGGACTTCGAGCTCGGATCAGCTTTTTGTCAGATGTACTTTATATTGAACGCCAAAGACTATCTGTTATTTGTTGGGATATTTTCTTTCTCCGAATGTCTTATATTTTAAATAGAGAGGACAAAGCACGGGTCCCTTTCACTCAGTCTGTATCAGGTAGGATATGGTGACTCCCCCTGCACACAACCCTAAATAAAAATAAAATACGGATTTAGAAACCAGCATCGACCTCATTACAAACACTGTATTTACAATTTCCTGTTCTTTCTGTCAGAGCCACCTGGTCCTCACAGCTGCAGGCACTGCAATTGGGAGAAAAAAAGACAAATTAGGTGTTTGTCATCAACAATTGTCAATGGAGTGATGTTTGGAAATTGCAGAGAAAGAATGTGTTTGGGTACACAAAAGGGATTGCAGCTGATATCAGTGTTCTCTGGCCACCTCCCCCTCCCCCTCAACAATTCCCAGCACTACTGCCGTATCATTCCAGCCTTAAAAAGGAAATAGGACATTATAGATTAATACAGCCTGTTTGGAGGAGTGTTTTGTCTAAAGAGAGCAGAGCAGAGCCATCTCTGCTTTGCCACATTTTCCAGCCTTTCTCCCCCCAACCCCTTGCAATTCGCATCTCCTTTGGATCCATCATTTTATTGTCTCATTCTCCAACGCCCCTCTCCCTCCCCACTTTTCCATTGCTCCATCTTTCCTTTTGTCATCTAATTACGCCTTCTCATCATCCCCCACCACTGACCTTTCCCTCTTTGTTATTTCCCAGGCTCTGTATTGGCTGGATGTCCATCTCCTTTCTTCAATAATGGGTCAGCGGGTGTTGGGTGCATTTTCAATATAGCGTCTGATACGGCGGCTGACTATGTGCCATCAGGCCTGACTCACTACAGAATATGGCGCACAACCCCTGGCTGCAAAGTTAATTAGGTCAGGGCTGGAAGATGTGCTGTGTTTCCTGCCAGCCTCCGCAGCAGGAAACACTCCGCGATCCCACCTGTGCCTGGGGAGTTAGTCCCAGGATGATCCTGCCCAATGCTTTTCTGAATGATGAAGCCAAGACACAGCATGTAGCTGAGGAATAGGAGAACAGATCCTTGGGGAACTACAAACGTCACTGTGGGGCTGGGAGGCTTGGAAGAGAAGCCATTGCAGGTGATTCACTGACTATTGCACAACAGGCAAGAGTGGAATTAGATCAGCCTACACAATGTAGAGATAAGTTTGGACTGGTTCCTGTCAGATACCAGTGTAGCCACCTGAGTTGGCCACTTCCCGACTTAAAATGGAGAACCGCAAAGGCTGAAGGGAAATTCAGCCAACACAGGCAAAGACTAGCAAATACAGAAATCATGTACATTGGAACCTGCAAAACAACCAGACAGCACCGAAACCAGCAGCCATCTGCATAGTAATGCAGCAGCCATCTACATAGTAATGTGCGATTCCCAGGCACAATGGCAACAGTAAAGGTAAACAAAGCCAAGCCAGACTCCTCGGCGCCAGCAGGAGCCAAGACAAAGGAAGGCCAACGGACACTTAGGGACCGCCCAGCGATCAGGGAACCGCTCCAACATTGGAGAAATCGATCCAAGTGATCGGAAAGTAGTCCAATCACTTGGAACCAGGTACGGGGTCCGCCCCGAAGGGCGGGAAGCCCCTGGGGACTATAAAGTAAAGCCCCCAAGTTCAAATCGTCCTTCTTGGCAGGGTCACTCAGCAGCGAATCAACCCTTGAGAGTGAACTGCCCAAGCTGCCTCCAAGCAAGTAAGTCTCAAGTCAACGCTCGGTACGAGATAGGCGCTCCTAGCTACCAGTCCATACCAGCTTTTGAATCCCGCAGACTCATGGGTCTGAATGAGTCTGAATACAGGAGTGAGATAGAGAACCTAGTGGAGTGGTGTAGCGACAACAATCTCTCTCTAAATGCCAGCAAAACTAAAGAGCTGGTCATTGACTTCAGGAAGCAAAGTACTGTACACACCCCTGTCAGCATCAACGGGGCCGAGGTGGAGATGGTTAGCAGTTTCAAATTCCATGGGGTGCACATCTCCAAAAATCTGTCCTGGTCCACCCACGTCGACGCTACCACCAAGAAAGCACAACATCGCCTATACCTCCTCAGGAAACTAAGGAAATTCGGCATGTCCACATTAACCCTTACCAACTTTTACAGATGCACCATAGAAAGCATCCTATCAGGCTGCATCACAGCCTGGTATGGCAACTGCTCGGCCCAGGACCGCAAGAAACTACAGAGAGTTGTGAACACCTCCCAGTCCATCACACAAACCTGCCTCCCATCCATTGACTCCATCTACACCTCCCGCTGCCTGGGGAAAGCGGGCAGTATAATCAAAGATCCCTCCCACCCGGCTTACTCACTCTTCCAACTTCTTCCATCGGGCAGGAGATACAGAAGTCTGAAAACACGCACGAACAGACTCAAAAACAGCTTCTTCCCCTCTGTTACCAGACTCCTAAATGACCCTCTTATGGACTGATTTCATTAACACTACACCCTGTATGCTTCATGCGATGCCTGTGCTTATGTAGTTACATTGTATATGTTGTGTTGCCCTATTATGTATTTTCTTTTATTCCCTTTTCTTCTCATGTACTTAATGATCTGTTGAGCTGCTCGCAGAAAAATACTTTTCACTGTACCTCGGTACACGCGACAATAAACAAATCCAATCCATTCCAATCCAGTATGGAGTTTTGTTCTTCATTGCTAGAGGGATGGAGTTTAAGACTAGGGAGGTTATGCTGCAACAGTGTAAGGTGTTAGTGAAGCCACACCTGGAGTATTGTGTTCAGTTTTGGTCTCCTTGCCTGAGAAAGGATGTGCAGAGAAGATTATGGGTTAATCCCAGAGCTGAGGGGGTTTGGACTATGAGGAGAGGTTAAGTAGACTGGGACTGTACTCGTTGGAATTTAGAAGGATGCGGGGGCGGTGGGGGAATCGAATAGAAACATATAAAATTATGAAGGGAATAGATAGGATAGATGCGGGCAGGTTGTTTCCACTGGCTGGTGAAAGCAGAACTAGGGGGCATAGCCTCAAAATAAGGGGAAGCGGATTCAGGACTGAGCTTCGGAGGAACTTCTTCACCCAAAGGGTTGTGAATCTATGGAATTCCCTGCCCAGTGAAGCAGTTGAGGCTCCTTCATTAAATGTTTTTAAGATAAAGATAGATAGTTTTTTGAAGAATAAAGGAATAATGGGTTCTAGTGTTTGGAGGGAAAGTAGAGCTGAGTCCACAAAGGATCAGCATGATCTCATTGAATAGCGGAGTAGGCTCGAAGGGCCAGATGGCCTACTCCTGCTCCTAGTTCTTATGTAATCCCTGTGGTACCCCACTAGTCACTGCCTGCAGTTTGGAAAAAGACTTGTTAATTCCTACTCTTTGTTTCCTGTCTGCCAACCAGTTTTCTATCCATCTCAATACACTACCCCTAATCTCCCATCAGAGGAAACCGTTCCCTCCATCTATCCCATCGACTCCTTTAATCATCATAACCACCTCAATTAGGTCACCGCTTAATCTCCTATGGAGGTCTTGAGGCACAGTGACGCTCTGGGTTTGAGTCCCACCCCAGGAGTTAAAAGCCAAGGAAGGTGCCTTCTTAACGCCATGAAACAGGTTGAGTGTGTCAACCTGTAAATCACCCAACACAGCCATGGCAGCTGGTAAGAGTGGGCGAGACTCCTCATCAACCATATGTGATGTGGAGTGGTGCCGCTCAAGCTTATAAGCCTCTGGTGACAAGTTAGCGGCCTATTCCAGGAATAACTAGCTATGGAAACAGACAAAAGTCTGCAGTAGTGCACCACTAGATGCAGGGAGAGAATTGGAATTCATCTTCCAAACTCAAATAACCTGTCCTCAGAATTTTACCCACTAATGAATTTGCACAGCACCCATTCGAAGAGCAACATTTCCTTCTTGATCTCCAGTGTCCAGAACACAGTACTGCAGATGAGATCTGACTCTGCTGCATCGGTCGGTAGGTCATTAGCAATAGTCCACAAGGATCTGTAGGCATCTACCTCTATTAGAGAGAGACAATTGGTTATATTGCTCGAGGGGCATCACTCTGCATCAAGCATTGGGCAAGGCAAGGAGACAGAACCCAAGGGTAAGTCAGTCAGGACAGGAATAGAACCTGCACTGTTGCCATTATTCTGAATCACACACTGACCATCAAGCCGAATGAGCAAACCAGCCCCCAGTGTTTTATATAATAACATAAATTTCGCCCCTTTGCATTCCAGCTGTTGTGAGATGATGATCAATATTCCATTGGCTGTTTAATGTTTTGTTGTATCTGACCTCCATCTTTGAGTGATGTGCTGTTCTTTCCATATCCACTCAGCTTCATTTGGTGATGCCGCTGGTTACACGAGACACGCCCATTGGAAACTGTTTGGACAGCGATATGCATAAATGGAGCTCATGAATCCATGTGCTGCTGCCACAGGAAGGCAGTCAAATGAAGAATCTGAATATATCCTATCACACCTTGTTATAGTGACTTACATCTCTTAAATAAATACAGATTTTGGGCAGATTCCCCTGTAATTAGCATGTCGATGACAGGGATACCTTTGTTGCAATATGTCTTGAGCGTTTTCTAATTTGATCATTATTTGTTATAATTACATTGTTTGTCACAAAAATGTCACAAAACACGATGCAGTAATAAAGGTATTATTGTCATAAAACACAGTTATTGGCTTTTAATTACACCATTATTTATAGAATCCAAACAAAGAATAAAATTAAAACATCGCCAACACAAAAAAGGCTGGGGAATCATCTGTTCTTCTCTTCCCAAAAACTGAATCAAGGAGGTTTTTCAACTTTCAACCATTACATGGCAGTTATTTTATTCTTTTCATTCCGCGACTGGTTTTCATCGCCCCGCTATTTGTGGCTGCTCCTTTAGATGTCTAGGCCAGCAGCTCTTGAATTCTTTCCCTGAACTTCTCCACTTCTGTTCACCACCTCTTGTCCTTTAAGGCTACTTCTTCTGCCAAATCTTTTGTCAATTGTTCTAATATCTCCTTCACTGAATTGTGTACCCCAATGGTGTGATAGGACCAGGTTTCTCAGTATATTGATAAGAATAGTCTGATGGTATTGGCCACTCTAGTCGGATGTTGGGATCAGGAACCCTTGATTCCAACATTGAAAATATAAATAAGCAACACTCAAAATCAGCCCCGCTGGGTTTTGGTGGGATTCGCTGTCATTTGGAAATAGAGTTTAGCTGAATTCTTTTTCCCTGTGCACAAATAAAATCCAGTAAGGTTACCATTGTGTTGTGCTTTCTGAGTAATTTAGACACTGATATCGTGTGTGGTGATTGTCCCTTTAAGGGCAAAGCAAAGTCAGGGCCATCTGGCTTGCGTGACCAATCAGGAGCCAGAGTAGGACTTACTCAAACTCTCAAAACCCAGGATGTATAATCGACCGAACCACACGTCATTTTAAAAAGGACTTTCAAATTGTATAAGTAGCATGATGACACAGCCATATTTTTTGTTTGCTTTAAACAACAGCAAGAAACTGTTCTGTTCTAACAGACATCATACCAGTTGTGAGTCATTTATTCTTCCGTGGGATGAGGATGTCACTGTCAAAGGCAGCATTTTGTTGGCCATGCCCAATTGCTCTTGAACTGAGTGGCTTGCTAGGCCAGTCTAGAGGGTAATTAAGGGTCAATCCCATTACTGTGGGTCTGGAGTCGCATGTAGGCCAGACCAGGTAAGGATGGCAGATTTCCTTTACTAAAGGGCATTCATAAACCAGGGGCCAAATTCTCCCCCAACGGCGCGATGTCCGCCGACTGGCGCCCAAATCGGTGCCAATCAGACGGGCATCGGGGCCCCAACATTGAGGGGCTAGGCCGGCGCCGGAGGGATTTCCGCCCCGCCAGCTGGCGGAAATGGCGTTTGTTGCCCCGCCAGCTGGCGTGGAAATGCTGCGCATGCGCGGGAGCGTCAGCGGCCGCTGAAAGTTTCCCGCGCATGCGCAGTGGGGAGAGTCACTTCCGCCTCCGCCATGGTGGAGGCCGTGGCGGAGGCGGAAGGGAAAGAGTGTCCCCACGGCACAGGCCCGCCCGCGGATCGGTGGGCCCCGATCGCGGGCCAGGCCACCGTGGGGGCACCCCCCGGGGTCAGATTGCCCCGCGCCCCCCCCCAGGACCCCGGAGCCCGCCCACGCCGCCTGGTCCCGCCGGTAAATACCAGGTTTAATTTACGCCGGCGGGACAGGCAATTTCTGGGCGGGACTTCGGCCCATCTGGGCCGGAGAATTGAGCGGGGGGTCCCGCCAACCGGCGCGGCCCGATTCCCGCCCCCGCCCAATCTCCGGTACCGGAGACTTCGGCGGGGGCGGGGGCGGGATTCACGGCGGCCAACGGCCATTCTCCAACCCGGCGGGGGGTCGAAGAATAAAGCCCCAGTTGTTTTTTTTATAACAATAAACCATGTTGCATGGTCATCATTATTGAGACTGGCTATCATTTCCAGATGTTATAGGAATTGATTTTGAATTCTACCAGCTGCCATGGTGAGATTTGAACCCATACCCCCAGAGCATTAGCCTGGGTCTCTGGATTACTAATTCAGTGACATAAACACCACTGGCTCCTAAGCAGCCAAGGCAACAATCAGCAATACCCTGAAAGCAGGAGAACCAATCTCCTGGAAATTTGACTGGCGTCCTTCTGAGTCCAAAAATTTGATCTGTCGCGCTGACACTGGTAATGGTTTAGCACAAGGGACTGGTTTAGCACAGTGAGCTAAAGAGCTGGCTTGTAATGCAGAACAAGGCCAGCAGCGCGGGTTCAATTCCCGTACTGGCCTCCCCGACCAGGCGCCGGAATGTGGCAACTAGGGCCTTTTCACAGTAACGTCATTGAAGCCTACTTGTGACAATAAGCTATTATTATTATATAATGTATCAGGAAAGTTTAGAGCAAGAACAATTTCCTGTGGTGCTGGGGGAGGCGGTTTACGTTTTGGTTGGGGAAGGCTCTTAAAGCATCCACGTTTGATATGGGTGTGCATGGCCTATTCTGAAAAATATATTCGTAGGCTGCTGACAATAGAGTCCAGCATTGTACCCTAACTGAAGCTATGGAAAGAAGGGCCTTATAAGCCGAACAGGGGTTTGTGATCAGTAACTACTATGAAAGGCCATCCATAAGGGGGTGGTTTAGCACAGTGAGCTAAATAGTTGGCGAACAATGCCAGCAGCCCAGGTTCAATTCCCGTACCGGCCTCCCCGAACAGGCGCTGGAATGTGGCGACAAGGGGCTTTTCACAGTAACTTCATTGAAGCCTACTTGTGACAATAAGCTGTTATTATTATAAACGTATTGATGGAACCTCTTCGCTCTAAAGATTACAGCTAGTCCCTCTTGTTCGATTTGAGAATAAGCTTTGTCAGCATCGGTCAGAGTCCTCGAGGCATATGTCTTTCTGCCCCAAATACCATTTTTTTTGATAGGACCGCTTCAATTCTGTGAGGCGCGTCACAGGTCAGAATAATCTCTTTTGCGGGGTCAAAGTGAACTAAGAGACTGAATGACTGCAAAGCTATTTTAACCTATTTGAAGGCTTTTTTCTGATGCTCTCTCCAATACCACCTCTGGTGCTTCTTGAACAGTATTTGTCGGAGTGTCAACATTGTAGAAAAATTAGGAATAAATGTTCCGGGTCGGCATGGTGAAGCAGTGGTTAGCACTGCTGCCTCACGCCACTGAGGATCGGATTTGATCCCAGCTCTGGGTCACTCTCCAATGTGAATTTGGCACATTCTCCCTGTGTTTGCGTGGGTCTCATCCCAAACCCAAAGATGTAGAGGGTAGGTGGATTGGCTAAGCTAAATTGCCCCTTAATTGGAAAAAAAAAATTGGATACTCTAAATTTATTTTAAAAAGGGAATACATCTTCTGTAATAATTCACCATTGCTAAAACATATTTCAATTCTAACCCATTTGGGGGGTCGATGCTTCCTTAATTGCTGTTCTCTTCTCCTCCACAGGGTGCAGCCCTTGGATGTCCACTCTAATACCCAAGCACATCACTTCATGAGCCTGGAATATGCACATGTCCCTTTTTAGCCTTACTCCAACCTTCTTAAACCTTTAAAAGATTCTTTTGAGATTTAATAGGTGATCCTCTTTGGGCACTTCTGTAATCAGTATATCTTTTAAATAGACAACCACAACGAGATTTCCATCGCGTGCTGGAAAATCGTGCACGCCAATGAGACTCCAAAGGTATCCGGGTATATTAGTATAAACCTTTGCAGGTATTTATAGTAAAACATTCTCTAGCTACCTCGTCTAATTCTAATTTTAGGTACCCATGACTCATATCAAGTTTAATGTAAGTTAAACCTCCTGCTAATTTAGCGTAGAAATCTTCAATTATTGGTAATGGGTATTGGTCCAATTTTGCTGCCTGATTCAGTTAACTTACAGTCCCCACATAACCTAATGGTTCCATGTGACTTAACCACTGGCACGATGGGAGCCGCCATTCTGAAAACTGCACAGGCTTGATGGCACCTAATTCTTCCAACCGTTTGAGTTCAGAGTCAATCTTCTCATGTTAGGCAGAGGGCATGGGTTGGGCTCTGTAAAACTTGGGCGTGGCCTCAGGTTCCACGTAAACTTTTGTTTTAGGTTCTGTATCTTGCCTAACTCATCCTGGAGTTCCTCCTGGTTTTTTTTAAGAAGTCATGAAAATCTCCTTCATTAATTTTGAAGATTTCTAGCCAATTTAATTTAATTTGGCAAAGCCAATCTTCGCCCATCAAATTTGGCACTTGGCCACCCACTACTATTAGAGGCAGTCGAGCTGAATGGTGCTGGTAGCTTGTGGGCAATGTTGTTGGTTCCTCGGATCCTTAAAACTTCCCAAGTGTACATGGCTAGCCTGGTCGTTATGCTTCTTAACTTCAGGGGCTGGACCCCTCCTTACAAATAACAATACTTTTGTTCTCCTACAACTATAGTGGAGGCAACCGTGTCCGCCTCCATTCTGAGTGACTGTCTGCTTACCTTCAACATAATCGTGATTGTGGCCATCTTTCCCAACATAATGTTGTTTAACCTATGCACCTCAGATCCATTTTCAGGGTTATTCTCAATACTGTGCACTGGAATCAGAATTTTCTTTTGGCCCCCTCATATGCTCTACTTAGACTTGCACTCGCTCCTAACGTGCCCCCTCCTATTGCTGGCATACATACAGCTTGCCTGAATTTACATCTTTCCTCAGGGTGATATCCCCGCACTGGTAGCAACCTTCGTTGCTCCTGGTCTGTGGACCAAATTCCCTATCCCTCTGCATTCTCTTTTGCTCCAAGCTCTTTGCTCATGTCTTTCTGCACCCACGCCTACCAGCAGCTTCCCGTCCAACTTGATGGACCTTGCCTGCTTGCATGCTTTGTAGTTCCATAGTTCCAAAGTTCCATCACCCTCCCCTGCTTTCGGCACTTTCTATAGCCTAGGCGATCTCTAATGCCTTCTTTAAGGTAATCCCTATCTCTGCTAATAATTTCTTTTTTATGCCTGTGTCACTGTGTCATTAACACCACAGACTAACCTGTCTTTCAATATGTCATTAAGTAAAGACCCGAACTCACATTGTTCACGCATTTCCCTTAGGCGCGCCACGAACGCTGCTATTGTTTCCCCTGGGGCTCTTGTCATTGAATTAAATTTGTATCATTGCATTATAACTGAAGTTTTGGGTGATAGTGTCCCTTGACTAATTCCACAAGCTCCTCAAACGTTTTGGAGTTGGGGAATCTGGGGAAGTCAGACTCTTTATCAGGTTATCGGTCAAGACCCGACAAGCTGTTGAAAGGATTACATGCTGTTCTTCTTCCCCCACTATTTAATTGGCCGTTAAAAAAAAAGGGCAGGCGTTTGACATGTAGGATGTACTGCACCGTGTCAGGGTTGAATGGCTCAGGTTTCCCACAGACTACTGAATGAGTTTTCTTCAAAATAGGCTTCCACATAAGGCCTAATTTCTTGATTTCTGTAGCAGTAGGAAGGCACTCTGACTGATCCTTGTTACCAAATGTCCTGTAAGACCCTGAAACAGTTCAATGAATAAACGGTTTATTAAGGTAAGTAACTATTTAGAGAGAGCGAGATGAAGACTACCATAGGCCACGTTGGAGGATACCCGGGGGGGGCGGCGTGAATCCCGCTCCGACGCTGGCTGGTGTATTCTCCGGCGCTGGATTTCAGGCGGGGATCATGCCGCGCCGGTCAAGGGCCACTGGCCGAGTGGCCGTCGGTCCCTGGGCAGTCCCGCCGGCGTGAATTGGACATGGTCCATCATGGCGGGACCTGGCTTGTAGGCCGGCTACTGAAGTCCTCGGGGGGGACGTGGGGTGATCTGGTCCTGGGGCGGCCCCACGGTGGCTTGGCCCGCAATCGGGATCCACTGGTCTGTGGGCGGGCCTGTACCGTGGGGGCACTCCTTCCTTCCGCACCGGCCTCTATAGGGCTCCGCCATGGCCGGCGCGGAGAAGAACCCCCTTGCACATGCGCAGGAAACACGCCGACCGGTCTGCCATGCGCGGAACCATGCCGGCCCTTCTGCGCCGGTTGATGCGGCGCCAAGCCCTCCGGCACCGGCCTAGCGCCCAGAAGTGTGGAGGATTCTGCAACTTCCAGTTGGCCCAACGCCGGAGTGGTTCGCGGCGTTCTTGGCGCCAACGTCGGGCCATCCCGCCAATTGCGGGAGAATCCCGCCCCACATCTCTAGACTTCAAACTGCCGGGGGAAACCTGCGCTCATTGCAGGTTTCGCGCACTTGTGTCCGATTGGCAGAACGGGTCACATGACCCTGCGTGAGCCCTTCTCTTAAATGGGCTGCTACCATTTTGACTTTGTGTCTCTTCCCCCATTAAGCTTCATATTTTGCATCATATGATAAAAGTGCACAGTATAAGGTAAATGGCAAAAGAATCAGAAAGAGACACCATGAAGAATAGCATTTACACATAAGAAGTGGTTAGGATTTGGCGTGCACTACCTGATAGGGTGGTGGAAATAGATTCTCTGTTGATGCCAAAATTGGGTGGAAATAGGTTCCATTGCAGCGGGCGCCAATTTGACGCCAAATCACAATTCTCTATCACCTCGACAGCGGCATCAATGTGGCCCGGAACGCACGTACAGTAAACACCATTTGCATGTCATTAGCGGGCCCCACCTGGTATTCTCCGGGGCCTCCGCGATGCTCCCCCTCCGATGGGCTGAGTTCCCGATGGCGCGGTTCACTTGTGCTTCTAAAAATCGTGCAACCAGCGTCATGGCTGCTGAGGGAGAGAGAGGGGGTACGGAAAGTGTCCACCATCGCCATAGTTTGCTGACAGTTGTGCACTGGCCGCGGGGACTCTTCCAGGGCCGGGGAGAGTAGCGGGCGGTGGCCTGGAGGTGGGCTGTGGGGTCGGGGTGGAGGGGGCCAGAACAGCATTGTCGCAGCCGGCAAGGCAGCCAGGCAGCTGTGTACACCGCTAACAGCCCACTGTGAACTTCGGACCATGAGTGGTATAGGTGCCCCCCCCCCCGAATAACACTGCCCACAACCACAGGGAGCGGGAGAGAACTGGCGGGGTCCACCCATACTGCACCCGCTCACCATCCATGAGCAGAAGGCATTGGACCTTGCAGACTGGACAGAGGACCGTGATGTTCCTGTCAGGTCGGAGGCGAACCAGCAAGTGAGACTCCCCTGCCTGACTCCCCCACCCCATCCCCCCACTGCACCCCCCACACCCCCCCCCCCCCCCCACTCACCCCATGCCCCACTGCACCCCCCTCACCGCCGGCCGCCTGTCTAATGATGTGCTGTTTTGTGTCTTCCAAGACCAGCCGCCGGTGGTCCCGGCCCGTCTGGCCTTGCAGGCCCACGGCCAGTGCCAGGCCCTGTGGCTCCCAGGGGCGCAGGCCATGGTGGGGAGGCCAGGCACCATGGAAACCCGTCCACTGACACGGAGACCCAGGACACTGAGACACAGAGGACGGACACCCAGGACACCGAAAGCCAGGACACGGACACCCAGGACCCAGATGCACACGACACCGAGGACATTGACTCACAGAGGACTGAAACACAGGAAACGGACACACAGAGGACGGACACACGGGACACTGACACACAGAGGACTGACACACGGGACACTGACACACAGAGGACTAACACCGAGGACATTGACTCACAGAGGGCTAAGACACAGAGGACGGACACACAGAGGACGGCAACCCAGAGGACTGACAGACTGGACAGTGAAATGCAGATGGGGGCGAATCAGGGCCCATCGGGCCAGGGGTCGACGCAGGGGCAGCCCAGCCCCAGCAACCAGCTGCAGCCCAGACGGGTCCCGGGTTCCTGGACTTACCAGACCCACCCATAGACCCAATGCAGTTAGACACCCAGGGACTAGACAACGGGATGACGGCCGGCTTCCAGCAGCTGCAGACGAAGGTGGAGGAGTCCATCCTCGTCCAGGAGCAGGTCATGGCTGCCACCCAGGCCGACACCGCACGGGTGGCATCCACAGTGGAGGCAATGGGGGCAACGGTGTCGGACATGGGTCAGGTTATGTAAGGCGTGTGGGTTCATGTGCATGCATTATTCGTGGCCCAGGGCAGGGCTGCCCTCTCACAGGCAGCCATGTCCCAGAGCCAGCTGGACATTGCTGCCGCACTCCGGGGTCTGGCCGAGTCTCAGCAGGCCATGGTTCAGTCTCAGCAGGCCATCGCTGAGAGCATCGGCGGCGGCCTTGCCCAGGTTGTCATGATATCCAGATCAGCATATCATGGTGCAATCACACACACACCGATGGACAGGCAGTTGGACCAACCAGCACACACATAACATCGCAGCCAATCACCAGTGAGAGCAGACGCACTATAAAACAGGGAACACCACAGTTCCTGCTCATTCTACCAGGAGATAGCTCAGAGCACAGAGCTCACAGCGCGCCACTCAGACATAGACCACGTGCTGAGTGCCTCACGAAGATAGTGATAGGGCTGGGTCCACAGGTTAGCTGGTGAAGCACGTACCCAAGCCAGTAGTTAGTTGTTACCGTTGTTTAGACAATAAAACAGAGTTGTACCATCTACAGCCGTGTTGGATCATTTGTGCATCAGAACACCCAACACAACATGATACCAGTAGTGGAAGCTAACCAGCGACTGTGAGACCTACCTGCACCCTTTCAGAAATCCGCCATCCTGCTCCATGGAAAACAGCAGCCCACCGCAGCCGCTCCGAATCGCTGGAAATCTTGGTGTAAGCTGGAAGGTGTTTAAACAGCGCTTCCAACTCTTCCTAGAAGCCACAGACAGGGAGAATGCATCGGACACCATGAAGATCACCCTCCTCCTCTCCACGGCGGGGCAACACGCTATCCACATCTATAACTCCCTGGCATTCGCGGAAGGCGAGGACAAAACAAAATATAAGACGGTGCTTCTGAAGTTCGAGAAACACTTCAGCGTGGAAGTCAATGAGAGCTTCGAGAGGTACCTCTTCCAGCAGCGCCTGCAGGGTAAGGATGAGCCTTTCCAATCTTATTTGACACACCTCCGTATCCTCTCGCAGTCCTGCGGCTATGAGGCCACCTCTGACTCCATGATACGGGATCAGATAGTTTTTGGGGTCATCTCGGACACCCTACGTCAGCAGCTCCTTAAAATAAAGCGCCTCACCCTAGCGACTGCCATCAAGACCTGCGTCCTCCATGAGAACGCGACCAGCCGGTACACCCAAATCCAGGCGGCCGAAACGGCACGACACGGGTCCTACGAGGTGGAGCGGGTCCAGTCGATCGAGTTCCTCACGGCCGGCGGCCCGGATGAGGGTGGCCATTTCGCGCGCTTTCCGAGGCCTCCCACGCTTGTACGCGGCAAAAGAGGGAACGTTGATGCAGAGGGACGTGATGCGCAGGCGCGCTCTACGCAGGACCGCACCGCGCATGCACGGTGGCGCAACGAACGCAACGAACGCCATGACGTCACGACAACTGTGGCTCCGCCCACTTAAAGCGGCAATGTCCGGCCAAAGCGCGACAATGCCTCCGCTGTGGCAGGATGGGCCACTATGCTGCCTGCTGTCGAGCAGCTCAACCTGCCAACTCCCAACAATTCCGCCCGCCTCGCAGGGACGTGCGGGCGATTCAGCCCCCCTACACTGAGTCATATCCAGATAGTATGCAGACCAGCGATACCAAAGCCAGGGAGCCCTTCCGCGTTGCGGTAATCCACAAGAACCGGATGTCCCCAAGTCGAAACCAGCCGCTG
This sequence comes from Scyliorhinus torazame, assembly GCF_047496885.1. Taxonomy (NCBI): domain Eukaryota; kingdom Metazoa; phylum Chordata; class Chondrichthyes; order Carcharhiniformes; family Scyliorhinidae; genus Scyliorhinus; species Scyliorhinus torazame. Next base: position 152,533,739 of record NC_092707.1, on the reverse strand, counting down.
CCAGTGCACAGCATTGATCCGGGCGATTGAGTGGTGTGCCACCCTAACGGTCAACCGATCACAGATCACATTTCGCCTGGACACTGGTGCCTCCGCCAATCTCCTCGCATGGTCAGCCTTCCAGACCTTGAAGGTTAAACCACCGATTCTGCCATCCCACTGTCAGCTGGTTGACTACAATGGAAACGTCATCCCGGCCACGGGGTCCTGCCAGCTCGATGTTACACACAACGCACACAAAGCCACATTATCATTTGAAATCGTAGGATCCTCGAAGGACTCTCTGTTAGGCGCACAGGCATGCAAGATCCTCCACCTCGTTCGGCGGGTACACACTCTGTCTCCAGAAGGCACGTCCGATTTCCCAGATGCAGACTTTAGGGCGCAGCTCCACTCACTCCTCGCGCACAACCAGGAGGTTTTCGAGGGCATGGGCACACTGCCCTACACATACACAATACGGCTCAAACCGGACACCACCCCGGTCATTCACGCACCTCGTAGGGTCCCAGCACCACTCAAGGACCGCCTCAAGCAGCAGCTGCAGGACCTGCAGGACCAAGGGGTGCTCTCCCGGGTCACGGAGCCAACACCATGGGTCAGCTCCATGGTGTGCGTCAAGAAGCCCTCCGGCGAGCTCCAGATCTGTATCGACCCAAAAGATTTGAATCACATTATGAGGGAACACTACCCCATACCCAAATGAGAAGAAATCACGAGCGAAATGGCTCGGGCAAAAATATTCACCAAGCTTGATGCCTCAAAGGGCTTTTGGCAGATTCAATTGGATCAGTCCAGCAGGAAGCTGTGCACTTTCAACACTCCCTTTGGCAGATACTGCTACAATAGGATGCCATTCGGCATCATCCCGGCCTCCGAGGTGTTCCATCGCATCATGGAACAGATGATGGAGGGCATCGAAGGGGTACGTGTCTACGTAGACGACGTTATCATCTGGTCCACCACACCACAGGAGCACATCAGTCGTCTCCAGCGTGTCTTTGCACGGATACAGGATCAGGGCCTGTGCCTTAACTGAGCCAAGTGCTCTTTTGGCCAGACTGAGCTAAAGTTTTTGGGGGACCACATCTCCCGGTCGGGTGTGCGGCCGGATGCCGACAAAGTGACAGCTATTGCAGCCATGCCGCAGCCGTCAGACAAGAAGGCAGTGCTGCGCATTCTCGGGATGGTCAACTTCCTGGGAAGTTCATTCCTAACCTTGCTTTGCACACGACTGCTCTTCGCCACGTGGTCAAAAAGACAACGGAATTCCAGTGGTTGCCCGCACACCAGAAGGAATGGGAGGAACTCAAGATCAAGCTCACCACCGCCCCGGTACTGCCGTTTTTCGATACCACACGGGAAACAAAGATCTCAACTGACGCCAGCCAGTCTGGCATTGGGGCGATACTCCTGCAACGGGACGACACCGCATCATTGGCTCCGGTTGCCTATGCGTCGTGGGCCATGACCCCCACAGAACAGCGCTATGCGCAGATTGAGAAGGAGTGCCTAGGTTTGTTGACTGGCATCAACAAGTTTCACGACTATGTGTATGGTCTTCCGCAGTTCACTGTGGAGACCGACCATCGCCCCCTGGTTGGCATCATACAGAAGGACCTCAACGACATGACCCCTCGCCTCCAGCGCATTCTGCTCAAGCTCCGGAGGTACGACTTCCAACTTGTCTACACCTCGGGGAAGGATCTCATCATCGCAGATGCTCTGTCCAGGGCGGTCACACACCGCCCGACTCGGAGGGGTTCGTTTGTCAGGTCGACGCACAAGTAGCCTTCACTTCGGCCAATCTGCCGGCTACTGATGCACGTCTGGCCCACATTCGCCTTGAGACTGCGGCTGACCCCCTTCTACAGCGTATGATGCGCCATATGATGGAAGGGTGGCTCAAGGGGCAGTGCCCACAATTTTACAACGTCCGGGACGACTTGGCCATCATTGATGGTGTCCTCTTGAAGTTGGACCGGATCGTGATCCCACACAGCATCCACCAGCTCGTCCTCGAACAACTGCACGAAAGCCATCTCGGAGTTGAAAAGTGCAGGCGGAGGGCCCGAGAGGCTGTGTACTGGCCAGGCATCAGCGACGACATCGCCAACATGGTGCTCAACTGCCCCACCTGCCAAAGGTTTCAGCCGGCGCAACCCCCTGAGACCCTTCAGCCCCAGGAGTTGGTCACGTCCCCCTGGGCGAAGGTGGGCGTGGACCTCTTTCATGCGCTCGGCAGGGACTACATTATTCTGATTGACTACTTCTCAAGTTATCCGGAGGTCATACGCCTGCATGACACGACGTCATCAGCTGTCATCCGGGCCTGCAAAGAAACCTTTGCTCGCCATGGAATTCCGCTCACCGTCATGTCTGACAACGGCCCTTGCTTTTCGAGCCAAGAATTGTCTTCCTTTGCCACCTCATACAACTTCACACCCGTGACGTCCAGTCCCTTGCATCCTCAGACGAATAGCAAGGCGGAAAAGGGCGTCCCTATCGTGAAGCGGCTCCTCTGCAAGGCTGCTGATGCCGGATCTGACTTCTGTTTAGCCCTGCTGGCCTATCGTTCGGCCCCACTGTCCACGGGCCTCTCGCCAGCCCAGCTGTTGATGGATCGCACCCTCAGGACCACTGTGCCGTCCATTCATGTTCCTGACCTCAACCATGCTCCAGTATTGCGAAGGATGCAACAACAGCATGCTCAGCAGAAGGTGGCACATGACGCTCGGGCGACTGATCTTCCTGCCCTGGCGCCTGGAGACAACGTCCGCATACACCTACCAGAGGGTGGCTAGTCGGCAACTGCCGAGGTTCTCCGCCACATGGCTCCCCGCTCATTCCTGGTTCGTATGCCTGATGGCTCCATTCGCCGCCGTAAGCGGCGGGCCCTTCGTCTGGTTCTGCGCTTGCTACAAGATCATGCACCGGTGCCACGTCCTCCTGTTGTCCCTGCTGTCGACTTCGTGGAGCTTCCTGCCACTCTGCCTCTTCCTCCCTCACCCGTGGCCAGGCCCATTCCTCAGCCGGTGGATCCTGACCCACCCTTGAGGCGGTCAACCCGAATTCATCGCCCACCTGAGAGACTTGACTTATGAGCCTGTTAGCACATTGGACTCACTGAATTGTTTTACAGTACTGTTAACGAGTTTCTTTTCTTGTTGTTCAGCGTTCCAGAAGTTTTCTCTCGTTGTTTGCTGATTGCATTTGTTCTGTTATTGGTACAACATCGTTGTTCTATTGCACCTGACACCTTCCTCTGTATATAGTTTAGCCTCATGTACATGTTGTAAATATTGCACACACATACTCAAATGCACTCAGTACACATTTCTATTTATTAGCATGTCGGCACATATCCTTTGTGAAAGGGGAGGATGTCATGATATCCAGATCAGCATATCATGGCGCAATCACACACACACACTGATGGACAGGCAGTTGGACCAACCAGCAAACACATAACATCGCAGCCAATCACCAGTGAGAGCACATGCACTATAAAACAGGGAACACCACAGTTCCCGCTCATTCTACCAGGAGATAGCTCAGAGCACAGAGCTCACAGCGCGCCACTCAGACATAGACCATGTGCTGAGTGCCTCACTAAGATAGTGATAGGGCTGGGTCCACAGGTTAGCTGGTGAAGCACGTACCCAAGCCAACAGTTAGTTATTACCGTTGTTAAGACAATAAAACAGAGTTGTACCAATTACAACTGTAATGTTGGATCATTTGTGCATCGGAACAACCAACACGACACAGGTGATGGCCCAGTCTCAGCAGGCCATCGCTGAGAGCATTGGTGGCATTGCCCAGGCGATGGCCCAGTCTCAGCAGGCCATCACTGAGAGCATCGGCGGCATTGGCCAGATGCTGGGTGGCATCGCACAAGCCCAGAGGGAGGTGGCGCAGTCCCAGACAGGGATGGCCCACTCCCTGTGCTCCATCGCTGCTACCATTCAGACCCTGGTCGATACCACAGCAGGCCTCCAGGACTGGCAGCGTCAGGTGTCAGTGGTGCCTCAGGGCTTGTCGCCGCTCGCATCCCCGTCCCATAGAGAGGCCCGTGGGCCACCGGGCACCCCGAGGGAGGAGGAGGGGCTGGGGCTTGTGCCGGTGACACCTGCCGGGGGGGGGGGGGGGGGGATCCAGAACATCGCAGCACCTCGGACTCCCCCCGTTCCGTCCCTGGTGCATCTGGTGGGCAGCGGGCAGAACAGGGTGGCACCACGCCATCCAGGACACCAAAGGAGCAATCTGGCCCATCCAAGCTGGGACGCCCCAGGAAATGAGCGCCAACGGGGAGCCAAGTCGCAGGGCAGGAGCCTCAGCAGTCCACCTCCACTCCTCCTGTACTGTCTGGGGAGACACAGAGACATAGTGGCAGGGCTGTAAGGTCAGGAAGTTAGATACCTAGTAAGTTGGCACGGGTGCAGAGCACAGTTTAGTTATAGGGGCTAGGGCACGTATATATAACCTTTCTAATTAAACTCTCTGTTACACCAATGCAAGCTGCCTCTGTCCGATGCCTGCGGGGTCGGGGAGGGGACTGAGTGCCACTGTGGTCGAGGGTTGAATGAACTTGAGCCCTGGTGTGTGTAATGCCGCCTCCCGGACGTCCACACCACCCCGCCCCCAGCGATTCGACAGGGCCATGCGACAGAGTGTCTAGCACACAGACAGGGACCACCCAGGTGGAGGGCATAAATGTGGCCATGAGTCAGACATTGTCTAACGATTCTGAGCTCACCGATCATCGCAGACCGGGTTGTCATCATCCTCCATGGCATCGAGCACACCCGCTTACACAAGCAACCGTGTGAGCCCAGCCCGATGTGTCGCAGGTGGACGTGTACTGGAGGGGTGTGGTGCATGAGGTTGTGTGGGAGCTCAGGGTGGTGGGTGGTGTGGGTGGTGCGCCTCATGGGTGTTGTGAGAGCTGGGGGTGCGGGGTGGTGAGGTGGTGCCGTACAGTGGGGTCAGTGCCCATGCTCAGCGAGCCCCTACCACCTAGTTGGTGAAACGTGCGACGATCAACGCCTCCCGTGCTCGATGGCCAAGCCATGAAGCCTCCCGTCCATATCCAGCCCCCATGTCCTGTCGATTCCCCCACCCCCTCCCCATCCTCCTCATCTGGAGAGCCATGCCCTTCCCCAGGCTCCCGCTCGGCCTCCCCCTCCTCCTCCAGCACATCGCCGCTCTGCTGGGCTATATTGTGCAGGACGCAGCAGACCACAACGATGCGGCCGACCCACACCGACGGGTACTGGAGGGCCCGTCCAGAGCGGTCCTGGCACCTGAAGCACAACTTCAGCAGCCCAAAGCACCTCTCGACCACACCCCTGGTCACTGCATGGGCCTCATTGTAGCGGGTCTCCGTGTCGGTCTGTGGCCTCCGTATAGGCGTCATCAGCCATGACAGCAACGGATAACCCTTGTCGCCCAACAACCAGCCCCTCAGTCAAGGGGGGTGTCCCTCGAACATGGTGGGGATGAACGATTGTGCCAGGAGAAACGCATCATGAACACTGCCCGGGTACCGGGCGCAGACACGCAGGATCTTCATCTGGTGGTCGCAGACCACCTGAATGTTTATGGAGTAGGTCCCCTTCCTGTTCATGAACACGTCCCTGTTCTCCGTTGGTGGCCGCATGGCAACGTGTATCCCATCGATCGCCCCCTGTACCATGAGTACCCTGTCCACGGCCGCGAATCATGCTGCCCGGTCATTCTGGTAGGCCCGGTCCACAGGGAACGGGATGTAGCGGGCCGCAATGTCGTACAGGGCATCAGTCACTGCACGGATGCACCGGTGCACCGATGCCTGGGAGATGCTGGACAGGTCCCCACTCGCCGACTGGAACGGCCTCATGGCATAGAAGTTCGGGGCCACCGTAACGTTGACGGTCACCGGGATAGCATGTCCTTCCCCTGTTCCACGCGGTGCCAGGTGTGCCATCAGGTGGCAGATATGGGCAACGGTCTCCCGGCTCATCCGGAGTCTCCTCCTGCATGCCCTGTCCGGCAGGTCCTCGAAGGACATGCGGCACCGGTAGACACGAGGCCTCATCGGATGCCTCCGGTGCCATGGCACCTCCTCCTCCACCTCCTCCTCTTCCTCCTCGTCTACCTCCTCCCCCTCCTCCTCATCCACATCAGTATCCTCATCCTGTGCCTCGTCCTCGTCGTTGTCCTCCTCCTTCTCCTGTGCCTGTCGGGCAGGCGGCCCTGCAGCCTGAGCGGGTGCCACCTGGCCCCCTGCAGCCCGTCCCTCTGCTGCAGCCGCCGCCTCTCTGAGTCGCCTGCGCCGACGCTGCCACAGGGCTGCATGCAGGGCAGTGGCCCTGCCACGGCGGCCAACACCGCTGGCTGGTGCCCAAACATTGTGATCTGCAGGGTTTGGGGGGGTAGACAACAGGTTTAATCATGGTGCATGGTCCCCTCCACAACCCTATGACATGGGCTTCATGGCCGCCCTGGTTGGTTGGTTGCACCACGCTTGTACCACCCACACGCATGCATACCCACCTCAGGCCGCACCCTCTGTGCCCTGACTCCTGTTGCCCATCCTTCATGATGGTGCCACCGATGGATGGCAGTGCCCTCACTGGGGGATAGGGGATGGCATGGGTGCGGTCCTGCACCTAGCCGACTGTGGGTGCCACCGGCTGGGTGCTGGGAGGGGGGGAGGGAGGGGGATGTCCGGCACCCATCCGCACGGCCGGGGGGCGCGTGTTCAGCCAGCGCCCAGGGTCGGTGCCCACCAGCCTGGCCGCTGTAATGACGGCCGTGGCTTAGGCACCGCCCTGCCATGGCGGGCCATTACCGGCTGGTGAGGTTGTCCTCCCCACGCCCCCCCAGAACCTGGAGGTCCTCCCCCCACCCCCCCATCACCCCTCGCCCCCCAGCCACAGCCATGCCCGTCCCGCCACCCGTAGGTCTCCCGACGCCGACCCCCTCACCTCCTGCCTCGGGATCGTCAGCCAGCACGACTGGCTCACGATTTTTAAAAGCAGATTAGAACAGCGCCGGTGTGACCTGGGGTCACGCTGTCGGGAGTTCGGCCCGTCCGGGATAGCAGAATCGCCGGGGCCCCAGAGAATCGCTAAACGGACACCCTCCGGCGATTCTCCGGGCCGCGCGACGCCAATCATGACCGTGCCGTTTTGACTTCCTCGGGGAATCGCGAAACGGCGTCGGACCGGCATCGCGCCAAAAACCGGCGGGAACGGGGATTCTCCCAACCGGTGCGGGCTGAGAGAATCCCGCCCGGAGAATCCCGCCCCATAGCTTTAAAAAGCAAACTAGATAAAAACTTAAAGGAGAATACTTGCAGAGTTTGTGTTAAAGTGATGTGGAGTAGAACTAATTGGATTGCTCTTGAAAAGAGCCAGTACAGATTTGATGGACCAAATAGCCTCTTTCTGTTCCAATGTTTTATATGACTCTGTGTTTCTGTCCACCAGATCTGTGCACCACAGTGGAGTGTGCACTTACGGAGCATGCCACTAGGGGAGCTATGAGTCATGTTTACTTAATATGACTTTCAATCCTGCCCTGTGGCAAATTGTGACCCGTATTCAGTCAGTAACCTAATCCCTTGAAGCTCATTTCTCAGCCCTCACCATTCCCCTGGCAGTCTTTCTCTTTTCTAACTCCAACCATATGCAAACACTTTAGGAGAAGGGATCTCTTCCTTGCGTGATGTTTTAACATTAACGTTTCTGCTTTAACTAATTACCATGGTGTGATTCAGGTTTTGCAACATGTGGCAAACACTGTTTTACTCTTCGGAGAATAAATCTGCTGTTCTGACCTACTTAGCCTGAAGTATAAATGATCAACAAGCAACACACAAATAAAATCTCTGTTTGTGTGTCCTAGACCATACCCCAGTCTGTCGTCAGACTTCCCCTCAACTACCTTAAATAGCAGAGACTGAGGGCTGGGGAGATTTATTTGTTGGTTAAATATTTAGCTAGTGTAATACAGACACTCTATAGATAAGACTATGTTGTAGCGACAAGTTAACTATTGATACATTTTTCCAGGTATACCCCTCACATACCTCCCATTAGCTCAGTCAACATCAGCTCTTGAATCTCGCCAGCACCTTAGCTGAGATCAGCAATCTCACCCCCGCGGAGTTTACAATCCTCCAAGATATCTTGATATTGTCATTGCTCTATATCTTCGGCTGCCTCGGCCCTATGCTTTGAAATTCTCTCTCTAACCTTCTCCGCCTCTCTCTCCTATTTTAAGATACACCTTAAAATGTACACCTTCGTCTAAGCTTTTGGTCACCTGACTAATATCTCCCCAACTGGCTTGCAAGCTTCAAGCAAAAATGGATGCTCTGCATGAGGAAGCATTGACAAGAGCTGACAGGTCATCCAGATTATGTAGATGAGGCCCAAGGTTCAAATTAAGGCCACCTTGATCTTCACTGTTTGGGCTTGCCTTACGTTCATGTCGCAGCTGTTCATGCCTGAAGCCTGGGCTTCAACATGTTTCCGCCCAAAGACATGGCCTTGTTTAGATGGTGAAACCAAAGAGACTGGGATGGAGCTTAAAACTGAGAAGGGGAGATTCCTTAGGAGGTGTTCAAAATTATGAAGAGTTTTGACACAGTAAAGGGGAAACTGTTTCCACTGACAGGAGGGTTGTTAACCAGATAAAAACGTGGATTAAGCTAAACTCCAACTGGTTCACTTACATCCACAAATAATTATCCAATAAGTCCCTCACCTCACCTGTGGACATTTAATCTTATACATTATGTCCTTCAGTCACCCTTATGCAGTCTGCCCCTAGTAACACACTACCTGTTTGGCTCTTAAGAAAGCAGCCTAATAAGATAATAGACACCACAAAGCTACATCAGTAGTAATGGGAGAGGTCCACTACTACTTTCTTGGGCATCTCAAGATGCGCAATTTATGTGCCTCAGTCAGCCATCTCCACATCCTGCTAACAAACAATAACGAAAAAACAGGCAACTGGCCTGATGATGTTTTTCTGACACAAGATTGTTGACAGTCCTGCCCTTATGGCGCACTATTGGCTAAGTTGGTGATAGCACAATTAGGTATGACACTGGAACATAATTATTATTATTCTCAGCGTATAAGATTATTCGATTGTCGAAGGCATCATAAAGGTGGCAGAAGCAGATTCAACAGTGGCTTTCAAAAGGGAATTGGGTAAGCACCTGCAGAAGAAAAAGTTGCAAGGATAGGGAGAAAGGACTTCCGGTGGCGGCGATGTGCTGAGCGGGCGCACACCAGGTGGCTCTCCTCCCAAACGAACCCAACAGAGGCAATTTATTGAGAATTTCAGCTTAAAAAGCCCACCAAAACCCAGCCAAAGGCGAAAGACACATAAAAGGAATATGCCTGGTAATAATAAACAGAGGCTACGGCGAGATATTAGGAGCAGCAGCGAAGGAAAGGGGCACGAGCTGCGGACGCGCAGACAGGTGGCCACACGAGACGAGACATAGGTTCAGGCGAACCAGGAAGGGGAAAAGCTGGCGAACCGAACAGCGGAGCAGGAACAGGACGCGGCTACCATCTCCCCACACCCCTGCACAGGGGGAAGAATGGAGAAGTGCTGAAAAGGGAATTAAACGCCATGAAGGAGGCGATCAGGACGGAGCTCCACACGATGATGAAGGAGGTGATGTCGGAGGTGACATACAAAATGCAGCGAACCATAGAAGGCCTGGGCAGGAAGGTGGAGGTGCAGGAGAAAACAATCCTGGAGTTGGAGAAGGCTGTCTCGGACCAGAGCGACAGGATTGTAGCTCTGGAACCCGAGGTGAGAAGGTTGGTGACGACCCAGGGGCGCCTAAGAGGGAAAGTAGAGGACCAGGAAAACAAACAGGTCCAGACGGTAGAACGTCAGAATAGTGGGCCTGCCAGAGAGGATAGAGGGTAGAGACCCAATGGGCTACATCGCCAAAATGCTGGGAAAGCTAGTGGGGAGGGAGGGCTTTCTAAACCCCCCAGAAATGGACAGTGTGCTCAGGTCGCTTCGACCCAAGCCCAAAGCCGGGGAGCAGCCCAGAGCGATTATCCTGAAGCTGCACCGGTTCCAAGACCGGGAACAAAATCTTAAGATGGGCCCGTCAGACAAAATCGTCCACGTGGAAGGGAATGAGATAAGGGTGTACTAGGATATTGGGGCGATCTGGCAAAAAAGAGGGCTGAGTTCAAAGAGCAAAATCAGCACTCTACAAAGGTGGGCTGCGATTTGGGATGTTATTCGCGGCCAGGCTCTGGGTAACAGTCAAGGGAAAGGAGCTGTACTTTAACACCCCAGCGGAGGCTGATGAGTTTGTTAAATCGGACAAATTGGGGGAGGAACAGCCGCAACAGCAATGAAAGCTGCAAGGGTGGAAAAAAGGATTGAAACAAAGAACGGAGGTCAGACTGCAAACAAAGACAATAATATCACGAACTGTATGCATATGTTTTTGTTTTACGTGGGACTGTCCTGCCTCGTTTCCGATGTGATGAGGGGGAGCAGAGCAAGGGGAGCGAGAGTGAGAAAAGCAGACAGGAGGGCGAGATAAGGGGTGGAAGGAGGAGGGTAAAGCAGGGCCAGAGCCAGGCAAGTACTGGGAGTGTAACCAGCGTACTAGCGAGGAGAGCCAACACGGGAGGGCAGAAAGAAAGGAGGGCCGCGGCGCACCTCTCGGGGGAGAGGGAGAGCCTGTCACAAAGACAGATGGGGAAGGGACAGAAGGGAGGGAAGAACCCGGGGAGGGGGGGGGGGGAAGAGGGACAGGGGCTAGGAGGAGGGAGAGGAGTCGGGGGGAGCGCAGACCAAAGAAAAGCAAAAGAAAGGTTGAGGTAGAGAAACAGAATGGACAGAGGCCTCGGCGGGCATGGAGGAGGGCGAGGAACCGAGATGGCGTGGCAAACAGCCACTCGGGAGGGCATCAGGGTGAAGTGAGATTACTGAGTGCAGGGGCACATCCATGTGGCATACACATAGTTGTCGGCCATGTTGGGTGCCCCCTGGACAAAGGGAAAATCCGGAGCGCTGGGGCCCGACCTCATGGTGAAAGCCGCCGGGTAGGGGAGAATCCCGCCCCTGGTATCATGTTGTGTTATTCACCCTGGGGTAACACAGACTGCAACAGGATGCAGATGAACGGTAAAACATACACCAAACGTAGGCGTTGGTTCAATACGATTTATTGAACTTCTGTTACAATGCACACAGTTGACACTCTACAACTCTAAGTGTACTAACTCTAACTTTCTAGACCAGGCTAGCTCTGATCCACGTGTAGAAGGTGCCGACTGATATATACACCCTGACTGTCACTACAGTTGTCACCAGTGGAAAGAGACGGAGTGCTGATGCCTTGTGTGTTTTATAGTTGGAAGCCCCCCTCTGGTGTTCTGTCTAGTGATTGGTTGTGTTCTGTCCTGTATGTTGATTGGCTAACCTAGGTGGCTGTCACTGCCTGTTTTTACCTCATGATGTGCATGGGTCATATTATGACATACCCCCTTTTTAAAAAAAAATTGTCAGTTGCTGAGAACATATCCGACATATTTACAGATATAACTATTTACAGCAAATGGCGAGTGAATGAATATGTACATGTAAGGTGTCTAGCGTGCAGATACAGAACAATATGTACAAAGGAAAGATTTATAAGTCCAATATCTGGAGCTGGCGTTGGATCCTTGTCGACCACCTGAGAGGTGGAGGTGGGTACGATGGCGCCTTGACAGGTGGGATTGCAGCCAGATTGATGGCCTCGTGGAGCGAGGTATCGGAAAAGGCATAACGACAGCTGGGAACGTGAGATCCGGTGGTGGGCAGGCAAGTTTGCGTAGTGCCCTTCTGTTATGCCTGACAATGGAGCCATCAGCCATGCGAACCACAACTGGTATAGCTTCGCAAAGTTGGACCACTCTTGGCTGTAGAAGCAGGGATCGTTGTCGCTCATGACCGTGAGCGGAATACCATGTCTGGCAAATGTCTCCTTGCAAGGCCTTGATGACAGTCCTTGATGTGAGGTCGGGCAGTTTCACCACTCGAGAAGTAGTCAATTATAAGCACGTAGCCATGCCCATTGGCGTGAAAAAGGTCGATTCCCACCTGAGACCACGGAGAGGTCACGATCTCGTGTTGCTGGAGTGTTACTTTGGGCTGAGCAGGCTGGAAACGCTGGCAAGTCGCACAATTGAGGACTACGTTGGATATGTCCTCGTTGATACCAGGCCAATAGACTGCCTGCCGGGCCCTGCGCCTGCATTTCTCGATACCGAGGTGTCCCTCGTGGATCTGTTTGAGCACTAAGCTCTGGAGGTTGCGAGGAATAACGATACGATCCAGCTTGAGGAGGATCCCCTCGACAAGTGTTAGGTGATCCTTGACATTAAAGAACTGGGGGCATTGCCCTTTCTGCCAACCATTTGCAAGGTGATATATGACCCGCTGCAGAAGAGGGTCCTTGGCGGTCTCTTCTCGAATGTTGACGACTCGTTCGTTTGAGGCCGGGAGGTTGCTGGCACACAGTTGCACCTGTGCCTCAATTTGGCGGATGAAGTCGACCTGTCCACAGGGCGAGGTGATGGCGCGAGACAGGGCATCCGCAATGATTAGCTCCTTGCCCGGTGTGTAGACCAATTCAAAATAATACCTGCGGAGTCGAAGGAGAATGCGCTGAAGCCTGGGCGTCATGTCATTCAGGTCCTTGTGAATGGTATGGACTCGGGGTCTGTGGTCAGTCTCTACTGTGAAGGTTGGTAGACCGTAGACATAATCATGGAACTTTACAATACCGGTGAGGAGGCCCAGGCACTCTTTCTCTATCTGAGCATACCTCTGCTCGGTGGGAGTCATGACCCTGGACGCGTAGGCACTGGAGCCCAGGACGAGGAGTCATCCTTCTGGAGGAGCACCGCACCAATGCCGTCCTGGCTGGTGTCCGTGGAGATTTTTGCCTCCCGCTCTGGGTCAAAAAACGCGAGTACCGGAGCAGTGGTGAGCTTTGCCTTTAACTCGAGCCACTCTGCTTGATGTGTGGGTAGCCACTGGAATGTAGTGGACTTCTTCACCAGATGCCTGAGAGCCGTGGTGTGTGAGGCCATGTTGGGAATAAATTTTCCCAAGCAGTTAACCATACCCAGAAAGCGGAGTACCGCCTTTTTGTCTTCTGGGGACTTCATGGTGTTGATGGCCTTGACTTTGTCCGAGTCCGGTTGCACGCCCTGCTGGGATATTTGATCACCCAAAAACCTGATTGATTTGAAATGCTCTCAAAGGAGCATTTGGCCTTGTTCAGCTTGAGGCCATTGGCATGTATGCGTCTAAAGACTTGTTGGAGACGAGATGTGTGTTCCTCTGGGGTCATGGACCATATAATGACGTCATCAACATAAACCCGCACACCCTCAATGCCCTCCAGCATCTGTTCCATGATCCTGTGAAAGATTTCAGAGGCTGAAACAATACCAAACGGCATGTGGTTGTGACAGTACCTTCCGAAAGGTGTATTAAATGTGCAGAGCTTCCTGCTGGACTCGTCCAGTTGTATCTGCCAGAAGCCACGCGATGCATCTAGCTTCGTGAAGAATTTGGCATGTGCCATCTCACTGGTTAGCTCCTCCCGCTTCGGAATTGGGTACTGTTCCCACATTATGTTTCGGTTAAGATCCTTGGGCTCTGTACATATGCGCAGTTCTCCAGAGGGCTTCTTCACACAGACCATCGAGCTGGCCCAATCAGTCGGTTTCGTCACTTTAGAGATTATACCCTGGTCTTGGAGCTCCTGCAGCGGCGCCTTTAAACGGTCTTTCAGAGGAGCCGGCACCCGGCGTGGTGCATGGATCACAGGCGTGGCATCAGGCCTGAGTAAGATTTTGTAGCGGTACGGCAGTGTGCCCATCCCACTGAACACATCCGGGTATTGTGACAGGATTTCGTCAATGTCAGCCTGAAGATTCACATTGGCAGAGGACATGGCATGTACGCGCTGGACGAGATTGAGTAGCTTGCATGCATGGGCACCCAGCAGGGAAGCCTTGTCAGGCTTGACGATTTTGAATCACAGTGTAGCTTTGATGACTTTGTTGGAGACGTGTGGATGACAAGACCCTAACGCAGTGATGGCATTGCCATTATAATCAAGCAGCTGGCAGGCCGGTGGAAGAATTTTTGGCTGCCTTTGGATGCGAGCAAGATCTGCTTGAGATATGAGATTGGCTGAAGCACCAGTGTCCAGCTTGAACCGGATGCTGCATTGGTTGACTTGTACGACAGCACGCCATTCGTCCGCAGAATCCACGTTGAGGATGGGTAGGCGTGTTGCTGAATTTAAGGAGGCCTAGTCATACGTGGTAATGATGCCCACACGATATGGGGACTCCAGGCAGTCGTCCTCTGGATCCGTGGTTTTACCAGTTTTCTAATCCAGCAGCCCTTGCTGCACACTTCGAACGCGTTTGCGTTGGAACTGGGATCGCTGGCCCACGATCGGAGGTGCAGACCTGCACAAGGCTGCATAATGGCCAGGCTTCCCACAATTTAAACATTGCCTGCCTCTTGCAGGCCATTGCCACTTTAAGTGGGCGGTGCCGCAGTTCGGGCACGTCATGACTTTGGCGTCGTAAAGCTCCGTGCATCGTCACACATGGGCAGTGCCGTCAGCCACCATTCGCACCTGCGCAGTGTGGTCTTCAGCTGCTTCGTTCTCCCGTCTGTGGTGCACATGCGTGGGATCCCGGGAAAAGCGCTCGAAATGGCCGCCTTCATCGATGCTAAGGCGCCGCATTCGGGCGATGGCCTGTACACTCTGCCTCGTGGGAGGCAAGCTGGCCCTGTTCTGCCGATTTAAGGCGGGAGCAGCGACTTTTCGCCTGTTCATGCACTTTACACGTCTCATTGGCTACTGGCAAGGTCATGTTTTTTATTTTTAGGAGCTGCTCCCGCAGTGCGTCGGAGTGGACCCCAAACACGATTTGATCTCTGATCCTGCACCGTAGTTGCAGGATTGCGCTAATATGTGGAGATGAGTTAGAAAGGATTAGAAAGGCTCATCCTTACCCTGAAGGCGTTGCTGGAAGACATAGCGCTAAAAACTCTCGTTCATTTCGACCTCACAGTGACTGTCGAATTTGGCTAACACTGTCTGGAACTTGGTCTTGTCCTCGCCGTCGGCAAAAATAAGCGAATTGAAGATTTGGATGGCCTGGTCCCCCGCAGTCGATAGGAATAGCGTGATCCTGCTGGTATCGGACGCATCCTCGAGGCCTGAGGCCTCAATGTAGAGACTGAACGTCTACTTGAAGACCCGCCAGTTGGCGCTGAGATTGCCGGAGATCCGGAGCTGTGGAGGGGCCTGGATCTTCTCCATGCCGCTGGAAGGCACTTGCTGGTCGTCACTGAATTATTCAAGGTAAATTACTTAGCTGAAGTAGACTCCTGGGGCGAGATTCTCCGACCCCCCCGCCGGGTGGGAGAATCGCCGGGGGTCGGCGTGATTCCCACCCCCGCTGTCCTCCCAATTCTCCCGCCTCCCCATAAACCAGCCCGGCATGAGTCGCGCCACCCGCCTCGGAGAATGGCGGGGTCCGACGCGGCTCAATGGGCCCCGGGGCTGTCTGGATTCTCCGGCCCGCAATGGACCGAAGTCCCGCCCGTTCTATGCCGGTCCCGTCGGCGTAAATTAGAGTTGGTCCCTGACCGGCGGGACCTGGCAGCACGGGCGGGCTCCGGGGTTCTTGGGGGGTTGCGGGGGGATCTGGCCCCAGGAGATGCCCCCACGGTGTCCTGGCCCGCGGTTGGGGCCCACCGATCACCGGGCAGGCCTGTGCCGTGGGGGCACTCTATTCCTTCCGCACCCGAGGCCGTGGTCATCTGCCATTCCCGGTGCGTAAGTGAATGGCGGGGATGACGCCAGCACGCGCTGTAGCTCCCGCACATGCGCCGACTCACGCTGGCCGGCGGAGGCCCTTCGGCGCTGGTTGCCGTGGCACCAGGCCCCTATCCCGCCGGCCGGGGCAGCCCGACACCAGAGTGGTTCATGCCACTCCGTCCCACCGGGACCCCCCGTCCCACCGGGTAGGGGAGAATCCCGTCCCTGGTATCATGTCGTGTTATTCACCCTGGGGTAACACAGTCTGCAACAGGATGCAGATGAATGGTAAAGCATACACCAAACGTAGGCATTGGTTCAATACGATTTATTGAACTTCTGTAACAATGCACACAGCTGGCTGTGGGTTGACACTCGACAACTCTAAGTGTACTAACTCGAACTAACTAGACCAGGCTAGCTCTGATCCACATGTAGAAGGTGCTGACTGATATATACACCCTGACTGTCACTACAGTTGTCACCAGTGGAAAGACCCGGAATGCTGATGCCTCGTGTGTTTTATAGTTGGAAGCCCCCCTCTGGTGTTCTGTCTAGTGATTGGTTGTGTTCTGTCCTGTATGTTGATTTGCTAACCTGGGTGTCTGTCACTGCCTGTTTTTACCTCATGATGTGTATGAGTGCATGTTATGACAATGTACACCTGTATCGACTTCTTTGCAGTGGGAAAATCGGTGCTTCCAGGGATCACGGGAACGGAATATTCCGCGATTGTCATCTCCGACCATGCTCCACATTACATGGATGTGAGATTGGAGACAGGCCGGGCCCAGCGCCCCACATGGAGGATGGACATGAACCGCCTGGCCGACAAAGCCTTCTGCCAGGAAACATCGCGGGCCATAGACAATTACCTTAGTAACAACCAAAACGGGGAGGTCTCACCCTCCACATTTTGGGAAGCATTGAAGGCCGTGATTAGAGGAGATGTCATAGCCTACAAGACAAGCAGAGATAGGGAAGAGAGGGTGCCCAGGCAGCGACTCGTGGACTCCATTCTGGAAGTTGTCAGAAAATACTTTGAGGCCCCAACCGTAGAGCTGCTGGTGGAGAGGAAAAAGCTGCAAATGGACTTTAACCTGCTATCCACTAGGAAAGCAGTGTACCAACTCCACCAGACACGGGGGACCTTCTACGAACACGGAGACAAGGCTGGCTCACCAGCTGAGAAAGCAGGCAGCCACGAGGGAAATAGCGCAGGTAAAGGATGGCAGAGGCAGACTGGTAACAGAACCAAAGGAGGTCAATCGGGCATTTGAGACCTATCTTCTTCAACTTTCAATGTTACAACATTGACCATTTCATTGTAAAGCACTCTGGGATAACTTGAAGAGGTGAAAAATGTTTTAAAAATACAAGTTTTTATTTTCTTACTTTCTTGATCTATCCCATTTAGATTGCATAGTCATATAGCCAGCAAACATTCATTGCATTGCAAATTGACTGTTTGGACAAGATACTGCAAGCTGTCATCGAAACAATCACCTCAGGGTGGTATTGAATGGAAGGGGCTGGGGTCTTACCCTCTGGCTCTGAGAACCCCAGGAACCTCTTTTTGAGAAGGTCCACTGGTTTAAGTGGCAGTCGGGCACACTGGCCTTCCCCAGGATCAAGGATATCTGGGGAAGAAGTCCTGTCTGCTGAGAGCTGCTGGCCAATCAGAGGCCAGAAGCTCTATTTGTTTCCCCTAGAATTTACAGTGCATATTGAATGGTAGCATAACCAGAGAGGTGGTGGTTGCTTGTCGGAATGTACCAACCTGAGGCCTGAGATTCCCGCTGCATCCTAGACCACAGGTGAGTGTTCGTGGGAGTAGAGATCATGGGATGGGGGTCATGAGGGAGGGGATCGGTGGCTAGGTCAGGGAATTACTCTTAATGTTCCCCCCCGCCACCAAATCTGATGCGAGGTGCCTAAATCAGGCACTGACTACCTTGGAATGAGGGACTCCCCTCCCAAACCCCTCCTCGGGAGCCTGCAAGCAACTCCACCTGGCAAGACCCCCCACTCGGTGCTGTGTTAATAGCAGCGGCAGCAGGATGAGGCATTAAGAGCCCGCTTAAGGGCCTCAATTGTCATTGGGGTTGGAAAGCCGTCCATGTGCCTTCCCACTATGGACTTAATCGGGATGGAGGCGGGAAGACGGCAGAGTCCTCACCAGTATGATTAAATGCCCAACCACCAAAAATTCACCATGCAGTATTGGGAAGTCTGTCGTCCTCACCTGTTCTGGCCCATATGCGAACCCAGACCTACAGCAACTCGGAACCGCTTTCTGAAATGACCATCAAGCCGTTCAGTTGTACCGGGATGGACAACAAATGCTTGCAAGCGGTGCCCATATCACGTGAATTAATGCAAAAAAGCAGAGTCTTAGCCAGTGTGCATCTGTTCCATACATTTATAAGCAACTGTTTTCCTGACAGGATAATCTGGTGTTTGTCTGATGCCAGCATCATCTTGCTTAGGAATTCATTTCCTCCCTCCAGCTGTACCACATAGAAACTGGATAAATAATAATAAATAAACTCCCCATTTACAAATAAGCCCAGTCCTAGCCTGGATTTCCATACTCCCCCGGCATCTCTGCAGAATAACTTTCCAGTCAGGGACAGGATGCCTGATCCCAGTGTCTCGGGCACAGAAATGTGATTTCCCATTGGTTTTCCAACCCAGCAGGATTGTCCTGGGGTATCTAGGAATGGAAAATTAATTTCCAGGGCCCTGCCATGAGTAAAACCCGAGAGGAAAATCAAAGGAGTATTTAAAAAGAGAAATCCTGTTTTCATTTTTTTTTCATGCTTTTGGGCGAGATCTTCCGGCCCTGCCCGCCCTGTGGCCAGAACTCCTGCCCGAGGTCAACAGATCTTCCGGTTGTCTGTCGAATTCTCCATCCCGCCCACGACAATTCCCGTGGCAGATGGGATCGGAGGATTATCAATCTTTGTCTGTTAGTTATAACTGTAGGGGAATGAAATGTTGTTTAACTGTCAAGAGTAATCTGCTCACCTTGCAATTGGCCGTGGGAATACCGGGAATTGCCTGGATGTATATATGTCAGGTGACAGGGAGGCGGTTTCCAAGCAGAAGGTCAGGAAGGCCTAACAATCAATTCTGCATTTTATCTAACTGGGGGTTAAACTCAGGGTCACCCAAAAATGTGCATCAGAGCTAAGGGGAAAGAAACTAAAGAGCTGGCACAGGCACAATGAGGTGAATGACCTCTTTCTGTGTTCCAAAATTCCTTGTGGATCCATGAGTGTGTGGACTATTGTGTTACTGAAAGGGCTGCCTCAACATTGGGTCCTTGGTCTGTGTTCAATTAATTGGAACAAAGAACAAATGACCAATACAGCACAGGAACACGCCCTTTGGCCTAACAAACCTGTACCATTCATAATACCAACCTTTGCTGAAACCCTCAGCACTTCCTTGTGCCATATCCCTCTATACCCATCCTATCGCTGTGTTTGTCAAGATGTCTTTTGAATGCCGTCAATATATCTGCTTTCACAATCTCCCCTGGCAACGGGTTCCAGGCACTCACCACCCTCTGCGTAAAAAACTGCCTCGCACGTCTCCTCTAAACTTTGCTCCACAGACCTTAAACCTATGCCCCCTGGTGACTGATCCCTCCACCTTGGCAAAGAGTGCCTGCCCATCTACTCTATCCATGCCCCTCTTGTAGACCTCTCTCAGGTCACCCCTCAACCTCCAGCTTTCTAATGAAAACAGTCCGAGTCTATTCAGCCTCTCCACATAGCTAACACCCCCCAGTCCAGGTAACATCCTGGTAAACCTCCTCTACACCCACTCCAAAGCCACATCCACATCCACATCCTTCTGGTAGTGTGGTGACGGAAATTGTGCGCAATGTGTTGCCTTACCAAGGTTCTTTACAACTGCAGCATGACTTGCCAGTTTTTAGACTCAATGCCCCATCCAATGAAGACAAGCATTCTGTATGCTTTCTCGACTCCTTGTCCACTTGTGTTGCCATCTTCAAAGATCTGTGGACCTGCACGCCCAGATCTCTCTGACTTCCTATATTCCTAAGAGTTTTGCCATTTACGGTATATTTCCCCTCTATGTTAGACCTACCAAAATGCATTACCTCACATTTGTCCAGATTAAACTCCATTTGCCATTTCTCTGTCCTAGTCTCCAACCTATCTATGTCTTGCAGTATCCTCAACACTATCTGCCACTCCACCAACCTTGGTGTCATCCATGAACGTATTAATAAGACCAGCTACATTTTCCTCCAAATCGTTTATATATACTACAAACAACAGAGGCCCCAGCACAGATCCCTGTGGAACACCACTGGTCACAACCTTCCATTCAGAAAAACACTCTTCGACTGCTACTCTTTGCCTTCTGTGACCGAGCCAGTTCTGTATCCATCTTGCTACCTCACCTCTGATCCCGTGTGACTTCACCTTTTGTACCAGTCTGCCATGAGGCACCTTGTCAAAGGTTTTACTGGAGTCCATGTAAACACCATCTTTCAATCATCTTTCATCAATCATCTTTGTCACCTTCTCAAAAAACTCGATCAAGTTAGTGAGGCACGACCCTCCCCTTCACAAAACCATGCTGTCTAATGCTGATGAGTCCATTTGTTTCCAAACAGGTATAAATCCTGTCCTTGAGAGTTCTCTCCAATAATTTACCTACTACCGACATGAGACTCATCGGCCTACAGTTTTCAGGCTTATCCCTGCTATCTTTCTTAAACAGCGGTACCACATTAGCTATTCTCCAGTCCTCTGGGACCTCACCAGTAGCCAATGAGGATACAAAGATCTCAGTCAAAGCCCCAGAAATTTCCTCCCTTGCTTCCCTCAGTATTCTGGGATAAGCCCATCTGGCCTCGGTGACTTATTGAGCTTAATACCTTTTAAAAGACCCAGTACAACGAGCCGCCAAGGGCGGTAGTGGTGAGGTTTCATCGTTTCATGGACAGAGAGTGTGTCCTGAGATGGGCCAAGAAGGAGCGGAACAGTAGATGGGAGAATATTGTGATCTGAATCTATCAGGACTGGAGTACGGAGGTGGCGAAGAAGAGAGCTGGTTTTAATCGGGCCAAGGCGGTGCTGCATAGGAAGGGGGTGAGATACGGAATGCTGCAGCCAGCGCGATTGTGGGTCACATTTCAGGATCGACACCACTACTTTGAAACGCCTGAAGAGGCTTGGACCTTTATCCAAACTGAAAAGTTGGACTCAAACTGAGGGTTCATGGTTGTGGGGGGGATGTCGTTTGTATCCAGGGTTTTAACTATGCATAAGGAATGTCCCACGGGTGGGGCGATGGATGGGGATGGGGGAAGAGATCTGATGGGGAGACTGTGGGGAATGTGGGCGCCGGTGCGGAGGGAGGGGAGGCCCGGGGATGGGGGAATTGGGATAAGGCCGCAACAGGAGCTGCGCCAGAGGGGGCGAGGCTGGCTCAGGAAAGCGCAGGCTTTTTCCCTCGTTAGGGAAGGACGGCGGGGGGGATGGAGGAGCGCACACCGCTGATAACTTGGAATGTGAGGGGCCTGAATGGGCCGGTTAAGAGGGCCCGAGTGTTTGCGCACTTAAGGGGACTGAAGGCAGACGTGATCATGCTTCAGGAGACACATTTGAAGGTGGCAGACCAGGTCAGGTTAAGAAAGGGATGGGTAGGACAGGTATTCCATTCGGGGCTGGATGCGAAGAATAGAGGGGTGGCAATACTGGTGGGGAAGCAGGTGTCGATTGAGGCTAAGAATATAGTAGTGGACAATGGAGGTCGATATGTGATGGTGAGCGGTAGGCTGCAGGGGGTGTGGGTGGTATTGGTAAACGTATACGCCCTGAACTGGGACGATGCTGGATTTATGAAGCGTATGTTGGGGCGCATTCCAGACCTGGAGGTAGGAAGTTGATAATAGGGGGGGGGATTTTAACACGGTGTTGGACCCAGCATTAGATCGTTCCAGATATAGGACGGGAAGAGGCTGGCTGCGGCCAAGGTGCTTAGTGGGTTTATGGACCAGATGGGGGGAGTGGATCCGTGGAGATTTGCCAGGCCCCTGGCCAGGGAATCTTCTTTTTTCTCCCACATACACAAAGCCTACTCCCGGATAGATTTTTTTGTTTTGAGTAGGGCGCTAATCATGAAAGTGGAGGGAACGGAGTACTCGGCCATAGCCATCTCAGACCACGCCCCAAACTGGGTGGAGCTGGAGTTGGGAGAGGAGAGGGACCAACGCCCGCTGTGGCGTTTGGATGTGGGATTACTGGCAGATGAGGAGGTGTGCGGGAGGGTACGGGGGTGCATTGAAAGGTATTTGGAGGCCAACGACAACGGGGAGGTGCAGGTGGGGGTAGTATGGGAGGCGCTGAAGGCGGTGGTCAGGGGAGAGTTAATCTCCATCAGGGCTCACAGGGAGAAGAGAGAGGGCAGGGAAAGGGAGAGGTTAGTGGGGGCGATTTTACGGCTGGACAGGAGATATGCAGAGGCCCCTGAAGAGGGACTACTCAGGGAGAGGCGAAGTCTCCAGACGGAATTTGACCTGTTGACCACAGGGAAGGCAGAGGCGCAGTGGAGGAAAGCACAGGGGGCGACGTATGAGTATGGGAAGAAGGCGAGCCGGATGCTGGCACATCAGCTCCGTAGGAGGATGG
The DNA here is from genome assembly GCF_047496885.1 of Scyliorhinus torazame. Lineage (NCBI taxonomy): Eukaryota > Metazoa > Chordata > Chondrichthyes > Carcharhiniformes > Scyliorhinidae > Scyliorhinus > Scyliorhinus torazame. The sequence goes on along the minus strand of NC_092707.1, from coordinate 152,511,170 downwards.
CAGCGAGGGAGATAGGTGGAATCAGGGATGGAAGGGGAACTACGGTGCGCAGTGCGGTGAAAGTAAATGAGGCATTTAAGGCCTTCTATGAGGAGCTGTACAGATCTCAGACCCCAGCGGGGGAAGAGTGGATGCGACGATTTCTGGACCAACTGAGGTTCCCGAGGGTGGAGGAGCAGGAGGTGGCTGGTTTGGGGTCATCAATTGGGTTGGAGGAGCTGATTAAAGGACTGGGGAAGGCCCCGGGACCAGATGGGTTCCCGGTTGAGTTTTACAGGAAGTACGTGGATCTGTTAGCCCCGTTGCTGGTGAGGACCTTCAATGAGGCAAGGGAGGGGGGGACCCTGCCCCCGACAATGTCCGGGGCGATGATCTCCTTGATTCTGAAGCGGGATTAGGACCCACTGCAATGTGGGTCGTATAGGCCGATTTCGCTCCTTAATGTGGATGCTAAGTTGCTGGCAAAAGTGCTGGCTACGAGGATTGAGGACTGTGTCCCGGGGGTGATTCACGAGGACTAGATGGGATTTGTAAAGGGCAGGCAGCTAAACACCATGTGCGGAGGCTCCTAAACGTGATTATGATGCCATTGGCGGAGGGAGAGGCGGAGATAGTGGCAGCTATGGACGCGGAGAAGGCCTTTGTCCGAGTAGAGTGGGAGTATCTCTGGGAAGTGTTGCGGAGGTTTGGGTTTGGGGAGGGGTTTATCAGTTGGGTTAAGCTCCTATATAGAGCCACGATGGCGAGTGTGGTTACGAATCGGCGGAGGTCGGAGTATTTTCGGCTGTATCGAGGGACGAGGCAGGGGTGCCACCTGTCCCCCCTGTTGTTTGCATTAGCAATTGAACCTTTGGCCATGGCATTAAGGGAGTCCAGGAAATGGAGGGGGGTGGTCCGAGGGGGAGAGGAGAATCGAGTGTCGCTGTATGCAGACGACCTGTTGCTGTAGGTGGCGGATCCAGTGGAGGGGATGGTGGAGGTCATGCAGATGCTCAGGGAGTTTGGAGACCTCTCGGGCTATAAGCTCAATGTAGGGAAAAGTGAGCTCTTCGTGGTGCATCCAGGGGACCAGGGAAGAGGGATAGACGACCTACCGTTGAGAAGGGCGGAAAGGAGCTTTCGGTACTTGGGGATCCAAGTAGCTAGGAGTTGGGGGGCCCTGCATAAACTTAATTTGACGCGGCTGGTGGAGCAGATGGAGGAGGACTTCAAACGATGGGATATGTTGCCACTCTCGCTAGCGGGCAGGGTACAGTCGATTAAAATGATGGTCCTCCCGAGGTTTCTTTTTGTGTTCCAATTCCTTCCTATTATGATCACCAAGGCCTTTTTTAAGAGGGTAGGCAGGAGCATCATGGGTTTTGTGTGGGCAAACAAGACCCCGAGGGTAAGGAGGGAGTTTCTGGAGCGTAGTAGGGACAGAGGAGGGCTGGCGTTGCCGAATCTGGGTGGCTACTATTGGGCAGCCAACGTGGCGATGATCCGTAAGTGGGTGATGGAGGGAGAGGGGGCGGCATGGAAGAGGTTGGAGATGGCGTCCTGCAAAGGAACGAGCCTGGGGGCGCTGGTGACAGCACCGCTGCCGCTCTCGCCGACAAGGTACACCACGAGTCCGATGGTGGCGGCAACGCTAAAGATCTGGGGGCAGTGGAGACGACACAGGGGTGCGATGGGAGCCTCGGTGTGGTCCCCGATCAGAGGTAACCATCGGTTTGTCCCAGGAAGGATGGACGGGGGGTTTCAGAGCTCGTATCGGGCAGGGATTAGAAGAATGGGGGACCTGTTCATCAATGGGACGTTTGCGAGCCTAGGGGCGCTGGAGGAGAAGTTTGGGCTACCCCCGGGAAACGCTTTCAGGTACATGCAAGTGAGGGCGTTTGTGAGGCGACAGGTGAGGGAATTCCCGTTGCTCCCGGCACAAGGGATTCAGGACCGGGTGATTTCAGGTATATGGGTCGGAGAGGGCAAGGTGTCGGCGATATATCAGGAGATGAAAGAAGAGGAGGAGGCTTTGGTAGAGGAGCTGAAGGGCAAGTGGGAGGAGGGGTTGGGGGAGGAGATTGAAGAGGGTCTGTGGGCTGATGCCCTGAGTAGGGTTAATTCCTCTTCCTCATGTGCCAGGCCCAGCCTGATACAGTTTAAGGTTATTCACAGAGCGCATATGACAGGGGCGAGGCTGAGTAGGTTCTTTGGGATGGAGGACAGATGTGGGAGGTGCTCGGGAAGCCCGGCAAAACACGCCCATACGTTCTGGTCGTGCCCGGCATTGGATGGGTCCTGGAGGGGTGTTGTGAGGACTATGTCCAAGGTGGTGAAAGTCCAGGTCAAGCCAAGTTGGGGGCTGGCATTATTTGGAGGGACGGACGAGCCAGGAGTGCAGGAGGCCAAAGAGGCCGGTATCCTAGCCTTTGCGTCCCTGGTAGCCCGGCGGAGGATTTTGCTATTGTGGAAAGATGCGAAGCCCTCCAGTTTGGAAGCCTGGATAAATGACATGGCAGGGTTCATCAAGCTGGAGAGGATAAAGTTTGCCTTGAGAGGGTCTGCGCAGGGGTTCTTCAGGCGGTGGCAACCGTTCCTAGACTATCTCGCGGAGCGTTAGATGGAGGTCGGTCAGCAGCAGCAGCAACCCAGGGAGGGGGGGGAGGGGGAGGGGAGGGGGGTGAGTTCTTTCAGAGGGGGAGTATATGGGTGGGCGGGGAAGGGGGTTTTCCGAGGGGCACTTGAAAAAAGAAAAACATAAACATATGGGAAAGTCAATATGTGCGGGAGGAACCCATTGTACAAGTTCTGTATTATGTTGGATTGATATGTTTACGTCTTGATCTGTTACTTTTCTTTTCTTTTTTGTTACGGGGCGGGGGGGGGGGGGGGGGGGTGGGGGGGGGGGGGCGGGGGGTTGAATGGTTGAAAATTTTTGTTGAAAAATTCTGAATTAACATATTTTAAAAAAAAAAGACCCAGTACCTCCTCCTTTTCGATGTTATCATGATCCAGACTGTCCACACATCCTACCCATGAATCATCTTCCACAAAGTCCCTTTCTCTGGTGAACACTGATGCAAAGTTCTCATTTAGTACCTCACCCATTTCCTCTAGCTCAACACATAGATTCCCCCCAATGTCCTTAAGTGGTCCAATCCTTTCCGTGGCAACCCTCGTGCCTTTTACATATGAATAAAAAGCTTTGGGATTCACCTTAATCCTACTTGCCAAGGACCTTTCATGACGAGGTACTAAATGAATACTTTGCATCAGTATTCACCAAAGAGAAGGAATTGGTAGATGTTGAGTCTGGAGAAGGGGGTGTAGATAGCCTGGGTCACATTGTGATCCAAAAAGACGAGGTGTTGGGTGTCTTAAAAAATATTAAGGTAGATAAGTCCCCAGGGCCGGATGGGATCTACCCCAGAATACTGAAGGAGGCTGGAGAGGAAATTGCTGAGGCCTTGACAGAAATCTTTGGATCCTCGCTGTCTTCAGGGGATGTCCCGGAGGACTGGAGAATAGCCAATGTTGTTCCTCTGTTTAAGAAGGGTGGCAGGGATAATCCCGGGAACTACAGGCCGGTGAGCCTTACTTCAGTGGTAGGGAAATTACTGGAGAGAATTCTTCGAGACAGGATCTACTCCCATTTGGAAGCAAATGGACGTATTAGTGAGAGGCAGCACGGTTTTGTGAAGGGGAGGTCGTGTCTCACTAACTTGATAGAGTTTTTCGAGGAGGTCACTAAGATGATTGATGCAGGTAGGGCAGTAGATGTTGTCTATATGGACTTCAGTAAGGCCTTTGACAAGGTCCCTCATGGTAGACTAGTACAAAAGGTGGAGTCACACGGGATCAGGGGTGAACTGGCAAGGTGGATACAGAACTGGCTAGGCCATAGAAGGCAGAGGGTAGCAATGGAGGGATGCTTTTCTAATTGGAGGGCTGTGACCAGTGGTGTTCCACAGGGATCAGTGCTGGGACCTTTGCTCTTTGTAGTATATATAAATGATTTGGAGGAAAATGTAACTGGTCTGATTAGTAAGTTTGCAGACGACACAAAGGTTGGTGGAATTGCGGATAGCGATGAGGACTGTCTGAGGATACAGCAGGATTTAGATTGTCTGGAGACTTGGGCGGAGAGATGGCAGATGGAGTTTAACCTGGACAAATGTGAGGTAATGCATTTTGGAAGGGCTAATGCAGGTAGGGAATATACGGTGAATGGTAGAACCCTCAAGAGTATTGAAAGTCAAAGAGATCTAGGAGTACAGGTCCACAGATCACTGAAAGGGGCTACACAGGTGGAGAAGGTAGTCAAGAAGGCATACGGCATGCTTGCCTTCATTGGCTGGGGCATTGAGTATAAGAATTGGCAAGTCATGTTGCAGCTGTATAGAACCTTAGTTAGGCCACACTTGGAGTATAGTGTTCAATTCTGGTCGCCACACTACCAGAAGGATGTGGAGGCTTTAGAGAGGGTGCAGAAGAGATTTACCAGAATGTTGCCTGGTATGGAGGGCATAAGCTATGAGGAGCGATTGAATAAACTCGGTTTGTTCTCACTGGAACGAAGGAGGTTGAGGGGCGACCTGATAGAGGTATACAAAATTATGAGGGGCATAGACAGAGTGGATAGTCAGAGGCTTTTCCCCAGGGTAGAGGGGTCAATTACTAGGGGGCATAGGTTTAAGGTGAGAGGGGCAAAGTTTAGAGTAGATGTACGAGGCAAGTTTTTTACGCAGAGGGTAGTGGGTGCCTGGAACTCACTACCGGAGGAGGTAGTGGAGGCAGGGACGATAGGGACATTTAAGGGGCATCTTGACAAATATATGAATAGGATGGGAATAGAAGGATACGGACCCAGGAAGTGTAGAAGATTGTAGTTTAGTCGGGCAGTATGGTCGGCGCGGGCTTGGAGGGCCGAAGGGCCTGTTCCTGTGCTGTACATTTCTTTGTTCTTTGTTCTTTGTTCTTTGACCCTTCCTAGCCCTCCTAATTTCCCACTTAAGTACCTTCCTACTTTCTTTCTACTCCTCAAGGGTTTCGACTGTTCCCAACTTTCTAGACCGTACAAAAGTTTCCTTTTTCTTTTTAACGAGGTTCACAATATCCCTCATTATCCAAGGCTCCCTAGATTTCCCATACTTATCCTTTGTCCTCTCAGAAACGTGACTTTCCTGAATCCTAATCAACTGTCGCTTGAAATACTCCCACATGTCCGATGTTGATTTACCATCCAACAGCTGTACCCAATCCACATTCTTCAATTCCTGTCTAAAGTTATCGTAATTTGTCTTTTCCCAGTTTATCACCTTAATGCGATGGTTACCCTCATCCATTTCCAAAAGTACCCTAAAACTTACAGAATTGTGGTCACTACTACCAAAATGTTCCCCTACTGAAACCTAAACCCCCTGTCCAGGCTCATTCCCCAATACCAGATCCAGTACTGCCCCTTCCTTCGTTGGACTATCTTCATATTGCAGCAAGAAGGCTTCCTGGACACACCTTACAAACCCTGCCCCATCCAAGCCCTTAGGAACCCATGTTAATAAGGGTTTGACTGGTCTCAGTGCCCCTCAGCTGGAAAGAGGATGGGGAATCAGATGACAATCCCACTCCTGCGCACGATCCAAAGGTGTGGATGATGGGATTGGGCAGGATTGGGTTTGACATGAAATACCTCCTGCTGGCAATCGATCCAGGAATTTATTCATGGGCTCGCCTGACTGGCTGCTTCACTCTTGCTGTTAACACTGCATAAGCCACTGAAATGCTGGATCGATCACCAAACCCTGGATAAACCAATAAACACCAAATAAGCCCCGGATAAACTGCTAAAACCATGGATGAACGTCTTAAACCCAATAAACTGCTTAAATCTTGGATAAGCCACTGAAACTCCAGAAAAGCCACTGAAGCCCCAAATAAACTGCTTAAACCTCAGATACACTGCTTAAACCTCAGATAAACTGCTTAAACCTCAGATACACTGCTTAAACCTCAGATACACTGCTTAAACCTCGGATAAACTGCTTAAACCTCGGATACACTGCTTAAACCTCAGATAAACTGCTTAAACCTCAGATAAACTGCTTAAACCTCTGATAAACTGCTTAAACCTCCGATAAACTGCTTAAACATCAATTAAACTGCTTAAACCTCGGATAAACTGCTTAAATCTCAGATAAACTGCTTATACCTCAGATACACTGCTTAAATCTCGGATAAACTGCTTAAACCTTGGATAAACTGCTTAAACCTCAGATAAACTGCTTAAACCTCCGATAAACTGCATAAACCTCAGGTAAACTGCTTAAACCTCAGGTAAACTGCTTAAACCTCCGATAAACTGCATAAACCTCAGGTAAACTGCTTAAACCTCAGATCAACTGCTTAAACCTCAAATAAACTGCTTAGACCTCAGTTACACTGCTTAAACCTCAGGTAAACTGCTTAAACCTCAGATAAACTGCTTAAAGCTCAGATAAACTGCTTAAAGCTCAGATAAACTGCTTAAACATCAGTTAAACTGCTTAAACCTCGGATAAACTGCTTAAACCTCAGATAAACTGCTTAAAGCTCAGATAAACTGCTTAAACCTCAGATAAACTGCTTAAACATCAGTTAAACTGCTTAAACCTCAGATACACTGCTTAAACCTCAGATAAACTGCTTAAACCTCAGATACACTGCTTAAATCTCGGATAACCTGCTTAAACCTTGGATAAACTGCTTAAACCTCAGATAAACTGCTTAAACGTCAGGTAAACTGCTTAAACCTCCGATAAACTGCATAAACCTCAGGTAAACTGCTTAAACCTCAGGTAAACTTCTTAAACCTCCGATAAACTGCATAAACCTCAGGTAAACTGCTTAAACCTCAGGTAAACTGCTTAAACATCAGTTTAACTGCTTATACCTCCGATAAACTGCATAAACCTCAGGTAAACTGCTTAAATCTCAGGTAAACTTCTTAAACCTCCGATAAACTGCATAAACCTCAGATAAACTGCTTAAACCTCAGATACACTGCTTAAACCTCAAATAAACTGCTTAAACCTCAGATACACTGCTTAAACCTCAGGTAAACTGCTTAAACCTCAGGTAAACTGCTTAAACATCAGTTAAACTGCTTAAACCTCGGATAAACTGCTTAAACCTCAGATAAACTGGTTAAACCTCTGATAAACTGCTTAAACCTCAGATAAACTGCTTAAACGTCGGATAAACTGCTTAAACCTCAGATAAACTGCTTTAACCTCGGATAAACTGCTTAAACCTCAGATAAACTGCTTAAACATCAGTTAAACTGCTTAAACCTCGTAAACTGCTTAAACCTCAGATAAACTGCTTAAACCTCAGATAAACTGCATAAACCTCAGGTAAACTGCTTAAACCTCAGATAAACTGCTTAAACCTCGGGCAAACTGCTTAAACCTCAGATACACTGCTTAAACCTCCGATAAACTGCTTAAATCTCGGATAAACTGCTGAAACCTCAGATAAACTGCTTAAACCTCCGATAAATCACCTGAACCTGAGATAAACCCTAGATAGACTAGTAAAACCTTGGATAAATTGCTTAAACCAAGGCTTAACCGCTTAAAACCCTGGAAAACTGCTTTAAACATTGGATGGATTCTCCATTGCCCGATGCCGCAATCAGGCGGAAAATAAAGTATCCCTGAAAAATGGGTTTGGCGGCTGATGCAATGCTCCGGTCCACTGCCAGTGGCCTCAGCGCACTGCATTCCCCATGCTGGCGGAAGGATGCAAATCAACGACTTGCATCTATTTCAATATAATTAACGGCTGGAAGCCCGATTTCACCCCCACCCTATTCTGCATCAACACCCACATTGGTAAATCCACCAAATGCAAGTTTTCCAAAGTGTGGCCCTGATGCGGAATCTAGGGGGTCTGTGCATAATTGAGGTGACAGCAAGGTCCATTGCAAGGTCCCTTCCCCCCATAATCATGCCCCCTCCCGCTGACCAGTAGGGGCACACTCCCCCCACCATGAGAATAATGCCCCCCCACACACACACACAGGAACTCTTGCCACGGGAAGCTGTCGAGGCAGAGTCTTGTGTATATTTAAGGCTAAGATCGGTAGGTACTTGATGAGTGAGGGAAGTGATGGCATCTGGGAACGCAGTGGAGTCTGGGGAGGCGGTAGGGTCTGGCGAGGCTGTGAGGTCTGTATTGGCGGTGGGGTCTGGGGTGGCGGTGTGCCTGGGGTGGCTGTAGGGTCTGGGAAGGCGGTGGGGTCTGTATTGGCAGTGGAATCTGGGGTGGCTGTGGGGTCTGGGGTGTCAGTGGGGTCTGTATTGGCGGTGGGGTCTGGGGTGGCTGTGGGGTCTGGGAAGGCGGTGGGTTCTGGGGAGGCAGTGGGGTCTGTATTGGCAGTGGGTTCTGGGGTGGCAGTGGGGTCTGTATTGGCAGTGGAGTCTGGGGAGGCGGTAGGGTCTGGAGAGGCTGTGAGGTCTGTATTGGCGGTGGGGTCTGGGGTGGCGGTGGGGTCTGGGGTGGCGGTGGGGTCTGGGGTGGCGGTGGGGTCTGGGGTGTCGGTGGGGTCTGTATTGGCGGTGGGGTCTGGGGTGGCGGTGGGGTCTGGGGTGGCTGTGGGGTCTGGGAAGGCGGTGGGTTCTGGGGAGGCAGTGGGGTCTGTATTGGCGGTAGGGTCTGGGGTGTCGGTGGGGTCTGGGGTGGCGGTGGGGTCTGTATTGGCAGTGGAGTCTGGGGTGGCGGTGGGGTCTGGCGAGGCTGTGAGGTCTGTATTGGCGGTGTGCCTGGGGTGGCGGTGTGCCTGGGGTGGCGGTGTGCCTGGGGTGGCGGTGTGCCTGGGGTGGCGGTGTGCCTGGGGTGTCAGTGGGGTCTGGGGAGGCGGTGGGGTCTGGGGTGGCGGTGGGGTCTGGGTGGTCGGTGGGGTCTGGGGTGGCGGTGGGGGTCTGGGGTGGCGGTGGGGTCTGGGGTGGCGGTGGGGTCTGGGTGGTCGGTGGGGTCTGGGATGGCGGTGGGGTCTGGGGTGGCGGTGGGGTCTGGGGAGGCGGTGGGGTCTGGGGTGGCGGTGGGGCCTGGGTGGTCGGTGGGGTCTGGGATGGCGGTGGGGTCCGGGGTGGCGGTGTGTCTGGGGAGGCGGTGAGGTCTGGGGTGGCGGTGGGGTCTGGGGAGGCGGTGGGGTCTGGGGTGGCGGTGGGGTCTGGGGTGGCGGTGGGGTCTGGGGAGGCGGTGTGCCTGGGGTGGCGGTGGGGTCTGGGGTGGCGGTGGGGTCTGGGAGGTCGGTGGGGTCTGGGGTGGCGGTGGGGTCTGGGGTGGCGGTGTGCCTGGGGTGGCGGTGGGGTCTGGGGTGGCGGTGGGGTCTGGGATGGCGGTGGGGTCTGGGGTGGCGGTGTGTCTGGGGTGGCGGTGGGGTCTGGGTGGCGGTGTGCCTGGGGTGGCGGTGGGGTCTGGGGTGGCGGTGGGGTCTGGGGTGGCGGTGGGGTCTGGGGTGGCGGTGTGCCTGGGGTGGCGGTGGTGTCTGGGGTGGCGGTGGGGTCTGGGGTGGCGGTGGGGTCTGGGGTGGCGGTGGGGTCTGGGGTGGCGGTGGGGTCTGGGGTGGCGGTGGGGTCTGGGGTGGCGGTGGGGTCTGGGGTGGCGGTGGGGTCTGGGGTGGCGGTGGGGTCTGGGGTGGCGGTGGGGTCTGGGGTGGCGGTGGGGTCTGGGGTGGCGGTGGGGTCTGGGGTGGCGGTGGGGTCTGGGGTGGCGGTGGGGTCTGGGGTGGCGGTGGGGTCAGGGGTGGCGGTGGGGTCTGGGGTGGCGGTGGGGTCTGGGGTGGCGGTGTGCCTGGGGTGGCGGTGGGGTCTGGGGTGGCGGTGGAGTCTGGGGTGGCGGTGGGGTCTGGGGTGGCGGTGTGCCTGGGGTGGCGGTGTGCCCGGGGTGGCGGTGGGCTCTGGGTGGTCGGTGGGGTCTGGGGTGGCGGTGGGGTCTGGGGTGGCGGTGGGGTCTGGGGTGGCGGTGGGGTCTGGGGTGGCGGTGTGTCTGGGGAGGCGGTGGGGCCTGGGGTGGCGGTGGGGTCTGGGGTGGCGGTGGGGTCTGGGGTGGCGGTGGGGTCTGGGGAGGCGGTGGGGTCTGGGGTGGCGGTGGGGTCTGGGGTGGCGGTGGGGTCTGGGGTGGCGGTGGGGTCTGGGTGGTCGGTGGGGCCTGGGGAGGCGGTGGGGTCTGGGGTGGCGGTGGGGTCTGGGGTGGCGGTGGGGTCTGGGTGGTCGGTGGGGTCTGGGGTGGCGGTGGGGTCTGGGGAGGCGGTGGGGTCTGGGGTGGCGGTGGGGTCTGGGGTGGCGGTGGGGTCTGGGGTGGCGGTGTGCCTGGGGAGGCAGTGGGGTCTGGGGTGGCGGTGTGCCTGGGGAGGCGGTGGGGTCTGGGAAGGCGGTGATTGACTCTTAAATGCCTTCTGAAATGACTTAGCAAGCCACTCAGTTCAATTGAAGTTAGGGATAGGCAATAAATGCTGCCCCAACCAGCGACACCCACATCCAATGATTGAAATAGAAATAGTGGACAGCAGCTCCAACTGTGCAGCACTCCTTCAATACTGCATCAAAGTGGCATCCTAGATTATCTAATATGCTGTGAGAGACCTGGCAAGTCACAAATGAGTTAGCCGTGCCTAATGCAGATGGAAAATAACTACTTGGGCAGGGTACATGATAGCATATGACATGTCCCACAGCAACAACTTCCATCAATATAACTCTCCTCACGCCACATTGATCATCAGAAAGCTATGGAGATGTGAAGGATAGTTAGCCCGGGTGGGCAACCTGTATTTTGTTTAAATATTACATAGAACTTACAGCGCTCAGAAGGTCATTTGGTCTATGCCAGTGCTTGTGGTCACAGGAATCTCCTCTCACTTTATTTAATCTAATTCATATCCTCCTATTATTTTCTTCCAAGTACACTATCCCCCTTGATATATATAGGCTATTTGAGGAGGGAGAGAGGGATGGAAGTAGGGAGGCAGGGAGTGAGGAAGGGGGAAAAAAGGGAGGGAAGAAAGGCAGGAGAGAAGGAGCTGGGAAACAAACTCAGGAGGAAATATGGCAGCTCAAACAGTACTCTGCTTCATCTGAGGAGTGCCCACTGCCAGAGTGGATATCGCTGAAGGAATACTGTTTACAAGGGAACTGACCACCATTACCAACCTTTCTTCAATGAGGTGCCAGTAAATACTTGCGGTAACAGGCAAGCAGTATGAATGCTCGTAGTGTGACAAAACCCTCTTCATGGCCAAGACCTTCATCCTGTACTCCCAGGAATATAACTGAATTTGATTAGCAATTAACCATTCATTGCATGACATCACTTTTTTTTTTGTTGCGTCAGATTTACAACGTGTTTACCCAGTCAAGATCCTGCGTTTGATCCCTGGTTTGTGCTCAATGGTGAAGCCTGTTATTGAGGGCCAAGACTTCAGTGTCCCTGAGGTAGGGAAGGGAAATCCACCAGAGCCCCTACCCCAGATCGCTAGCCAGTGACTCCTGCTGGAAAGTGCGATTTCTGAATGGATGACAAAGTTCATTCAATCCACCTGATACAACCAGGAATTTTCAGCAGTTGTCCTCCTCCCAATAGCACCCAACTGGAAAACTGCAATGTTTTTATGTTTTCGCTCACGTAAGCAGAAGTGCATTGCAGTGCTGACCGTTCTTGGCTTGACGAACATACTGACATCAGTCCGATGTTTGCCTTTCTTGAGTTTGGTCTTGTATCCCCCTTGTCCTGCTGTCGTTGTTTAGTTTGAAGTAGTGCTTGTAGAATGTTGGCTTTTGCCTCAAGAAGGTTGGAATACAAAGGGAAGGAAATTAGGTTTTGTTCGAGAGAGCAGTGCTGGAGCACTGCATTCAGATCTGGGCACCACACCTCAGGAAGGATATATTGGTCTTGGAGTGGGTGCAGTGCAGAATCGCCAGAATGATAACAGGTTTGAAGGGTTAATTCATGAGGATCGATTGCATAAACCGGGCCCTTGACAACAGAAGATTGGATTAAGATATTTAAAATATTAAAACAAAGCAATTCTTCACACGAAACCCCATATTTAAACCATTAGAATGGGTGAGTTAGGGCAGCATGGTTGTGCAGTGGTTAGCACTGCTGCCCTACGGTGCCGAGGTCCCAGGTTCGATCCCGGCTCTGGGTCACTGTCCGTGTGGAGTTTGCACATTCTCCCCGTGTTTGCATGGGTCTCACCCCCACAACCCAAAGATGTGCAGCGTAGGTGGATTGGCCACGCTAAATTGCCCCTTAATTGGAAAAAATTAATTGGATACTTTAAATTTATTTAAAAAAGAAGAAAAAAGATTGGGTGAGGGGCCTTTAGAGGCACGGGCAGCTCACCCGATTTATCACAAAGAGCTGAGACCTCGGGCTGGATTTCCGCTTCCCCAGCCATGTGTTTATTGGCAGCATGCCGTTTGCTGGAAGCGGGATTCTATACTCCCACCGTTTGTCAATGGGATTCCCCATTAAAGCCACCCCACGTCACCGGGAAACCCAGGGCAGGAGTGTGCTGTCGGCAGGAATAGTGAATCTCAACGGATGGAGAATTCCGGCCCTAATGTTCGACGAGCCTCAGTCCCAATTGGCGTGTCTGCTGTTTACATTCCAAAAAGCCCAAAATCAAAATTTAACACCGGGGGCTGGATTCTCCGCACCCTCGCGCCAAAATCGTGGTCAGCAGGGGGGGCGGAGACCCATGTTCCTGCAAGAAACCGGGACCAGCGCCGGTTCACCGATTCTGCGGTCACCGAAAAGCGGTGTACTCCACCGTTTTGACGCTGGCGTGCAGACATAGTCCCAATAATGGAGAATGCAGCCCCAGGTTTCTCCAGTTCTCCATGGGCAGCACGGTGGCACAGTGGTTAGCACTTCTGCCTCACAGCACCAGGCACCCAGGTTCAATTCCGGCCTTGGGTGACTGTCTGTGCAGAGTTTGCACATTCTCCCCCTGTGTGTGTGGGTTTCCTCCGGGTGCTCCGGTTTCCTCCCACACTCCAAAGATGTGCAGGTTAGGTGGATTGGCCATGCTAAATTGCCCTTAGTGCCCAAAGGTGTGCAAGTTAGGTGGGGTAATGGGGATCGGGCGAGGTAGTGGGCCTAGGTAAGATACTCTTTCAGAGGGTCAGTGCAGACTCAATGGTCCGAATGGCCTTCTTCTGCACTGTAGGAATTATATGGTTTTGTGGTTCTGTCCCACATCTCAATTACTCTGAATACAGGCAACATTCTTGAGTCTCTCTTCTGAACTGAGGTATGTTCCAGCCAGACCTCCATGCAGTTTTAGCTGGACTTATTCTAGAGTTTTGGCATTATAGCTCTGCGCCATTATATTGCAGAGCGTGCCTCAGATCTCTTTCCACTTTATCCATTGGCATTTAACACATGGGGTGAAATTCTTGGTCTCGTGACGCCACAAACATGGGGCGAGATTCTCCGACCCCCCCGCCAGGTCGGAGAATCGCCGGGGGCTGGCGTGAATCCCGCCCCCGTCGGTTGCCGAATTCTCCGGCACCAGATATTCGGCAGGGGCGGAAATCGCGCCGCGCCGGATGGCGGGCCCCCCCCCCCCCGCGATTCTCCGGCCCGGATGGGCCGAAGTCCCGCTGGTAAAATGCCTGTCCCGCCGGCGTAGATTAAACCACCTACCTTACCGGCGGGACAAGGCGGCGCGGGCGGGCTCCGGGGTCCTGGTGCCCCCACGGTGGCCTGGCCCGTGATCGGGGCCCACCGATCCGCGGGCGGGCCTGTGCCGTGGGGGCACTCTTTTCCATCCGCCTTCGCCACGGTCTCCACCATGGCGGAGGCGGAAGAGAGTTCCTCCACTGCGCATGCGCGGGAATGCCGTCAGCAGCCGCTAACGCTCTCGTGCATGCGCCGCCCGGAGATGTCATTTCCGTGCCAGCTGGCGGGGCACCAAAGGCCTTTTCCGTCAGCTGGCGGGGCGGAAATTAGTCCGGCGCGGGCCTAGCCCCTTAAGGTTGGGGCTTGGATCCCAAGATGCGGAGGATTCCGCACCTTTGGGGCGGCACGATGCCCGACTAATTTGCGCCGTTTTGGGCGCCAGTCGGCGAACATCGCGCCGATACCGGAGAATTTCGCCCATGAACCGTGATCGGGCGGAGAATTGGATGTCCGGCCAAAATTGAGGTCCGCACCCGGCGCCGATTTGAGCGCCATGCTCCGGTCTGGTGGCGATAACGAGGTTTCCGCCCTGCGCCAGCGGCAGCATGCTCAATCTGTATTTGCATGCATTTAAATATGATTAACGGGTTTGACCAATATGTTCTGGGCCTCTGTGATGCTCCTCCCCTCTCAGGCGGAAGTCCTGTTGGCATGATTTACTACAGGTATTTGCAAATGGGGGCTGGGTGCCCTGGTTACTGAGGGGGAAAGAGAAGATATGCAAAGTTTGAAAAACTGTTAGAAATTGCAGGGCTTGCTGGGGTGTGGTTGCCAGGGCTGGGAGAGTAGCAGGGACCAACTTGATGACAGCGCTGTGGATTCGATGGGCGGGATTCTCCCGTACCCGGCGGGGCGGGGGGTCCCGCCGGGATGGAGTGGCGCGAACCACTCTGGTGTCAGGCCCCCCCAATGGTGTGGAATCCTCTGCACCTTCAGAGGTTAGGCCCGCCCCGGAGTGGTTGGAGCCCCACCGGCCGGCAGGATAGGGGCCTGACGCCACACCAACCGGCGCCGAAGGGCCTCCACTGTCCATGTGCACAGGGATTCACTTCCGCATCGGCCATCGCGGAGGACCACAACGGCCGACGTGGAAGGAATAGAGTGCCCCCACGGCACAGGCCCGCCTGGGGATCGGTGGGCCTCGACCGCGGGCCAGGCCACTGTGGGGGCACCTGCCAGGGCAAGATCCCCCCCCACGATCCCCCAGGAACCCCGGAGCCCGCCTGTGCCACCACGTCCCGCCGGTAACGGACCTACTCTGATTTATGCCGGCGGGACTGACTTCAGGTGGGCGAGACTTCTGCCCATCGCGGGCCGGAGAATTTGGGCGGCCCCAGCACCCATTGAGTCGGACCGGACCGCGCCATTCTCCGAGGCGGGCAGCGCGACTCACGCCAGGCCGGTTTTTGGGGGTGGGAAAATTGGGAGGACGTCGGGGGCGGGATTCACGCCGACCCCCGGCGATTCTCACACCCGGTGGGGGGTCAGAGAATCCCGCCCAAAGTCTCTCCCTTGGGATCAGGGTGGCCTCACTCAGGCCGCCATGAGTATGGGGGCTGGATCTTCCGCAGCCCCCGTTTGGCGCAGGGGCGGAGAATCGAATTTCACGACGAGATCGGGCCAGGCGCCAGTCCGGCCATTCTCCGGGCCCCGAATATCTGCGCGTTCACGATTTACTCCGCGCAGCTGGGGGGCCATTGCCAGAGGTCCGCCCAGCGATCCCCGCTCCCGACCGGCCGCGTTCCCGACGGTGTGGAACTAACATGCTATGGCCAGTCGGGACTCTCGCGTGGCGGCTGCGGACTCAGTCCGCGGGCGCCCTAGGGCCGGGGGGATCCTCGGCGCGCGGCTGACCGGGGGAGGAGGCATACATTTCCCGATGTCTCCGCGGTTTGAGTTTGTCATGGCGCTCGGCGCGGCCGCTGGAGGCCGCCACCGTGCGCATGCGTGGAGTCGAAACCGGAAGTGCGGGGGTCTGTATCCACAGCTAAAGCTGCGTGAAGCACTCCGGGTCCCTGCTAGGCCCCTGAAGGTAAGTGAATCGGTTGCATTTTTTTCAGGAAACTCAGGACTGAAACGCCTGCGTTTTTACGCCGGCTTGGGGACATAGCACCATTTTGGGAGAATCCATCCCTTTGTTTTACAGACTCCCAGCTGCTCACTCTGCTGACTGCTCACTCTGTCCTCTAAATGTTCACAGAGCCTCTGGTCATTTGGGAACCAACCCAGCCCACTCCTGTGGAAACCCTCGGACCCCAGCTGCCCAATTAAAGGGAAGGGTGTGGCCAAGCTCAATTAATGGACGACCAAGTGCACTCATCAGAAATGCAGCCCATTGCAAGGTAAGCAGGGAATAGCAGAGCTCACCCCAAACTAAGGTCTGTGATGAACGTATTGTACTAACCATTCACCACTGTATTACATTGTATCATGTTGGTGCCCTTCTGGGCTCCGCCCCTGGCTCCGCCTCCTTGAGGGGAGGAGTAAAGAGCAGCTGCCCTGTAGGCAGCTCTCACTTGCAGAGCAGTCGCAGGCAGGCACTGTTCTAGTCGATTACAGCCACTGTTCACTTCAACTCTCTATCTCGCGTGAATTGATGGGCACATCAATTTAATCGACTACAACATCGCTATGGAAGCAGCCCTCAAACCTGACCGACTGGAACTCAACCCACAGGCCGCGGAGGCCAAAGGGATTTTTTCACACTGGCTCCGATGTTTCGAGGCCTACCTCGCCGCTTCCTCCTCGCCCACTGTCACCGACGAACAGAAGCTGAGCCTCCTCCACGCCCAGGTGAGCCATCGAATCTCTGTACAATGCGAGGAAGCCTCCACATACGCAGACGCCCTCGCGATGCTGAAGCGCCTATACGTGAGGCTGATGAATGAAGTGTACGTGCGGCATCTCCTCACCACTCGCCGCCAACGCCCCGGGGAATCGCTGGAGGAGTACCTACGCGACCTCAAAGTCCTCGCGCGAAGCTCCAACTACCAGGCCATCACGGCCTCTCAACATATGGAACTCACTGTCCAGGACACCTACGTGGCTGGAGTCCGGTCCAACTACGTCCGACAGCGCCTGCTCGAGAAAGGCGCCCTCGACCTAGAAGAGACGGTAAAACTAGCCACCTCCCAAGAAGTAGCGTTTCAAAGCCTCAACACGTTCCCGTCCGATCACGCGACCCCCTCATGGACCCCCGACCAGAGAGTACCCCAGGCCTGTGCCGCGCGGCTGCCCGCCCAACCAGGGGGGCTACCCTCCTATTTCTGCGGCCAGCACCAGCACCCCCGGCAGCGTTGCCCAGCTCGGAACGCAAACTGTAGCGACTGCGGTAAAAAAGGACACTTTGCCAAAGTTTGCCTGGCCAGGTCCAAATCCTCCAAATTGCAGGCCCGACTCTTGGACTCACAGGCCCGCAGACCCCGCAGTGAGGCTGCGTGCCTGCCGGCTCCGCCCACTCCGGACACGTCATCTGCCTCGTGTTGTCCGTGGGGGCAGCGATCTTAAACTCCGCACAACACGGGCGATTCACGGGGGCCGCCATCTTGGTCACCGTCTCCCACGCGGCCCACCATGTGCGACTCATGATGGCCGCCATATTGGACGCCATCTTCCTCGCCGCCCGACAAGTGCGACCGACGGGGGCCATCATCTTGGCCGCCATCTGCAACGCCGCCCGACACGTGCGTCCGACGGAGGCAGCCATCATGGGACCACCCCATCACCTACGACCACGCCGGCTACCTGCAACTCGACCAGTCACGACCAAAACACCTCTGGAACTCCATGATGACCGTCCGGGTCAAGGGACACGAAACGCCTTGCCTGTTCGAGCTTCATTCACCCAGGCACGGTAAGGTGCTGTTCGCTCCAAATCTCCCCCGCACTCCAAACTATTTCCCTCGCTTCCGGATCGCCCTCAGTGCAGATCCGGGGGTACACTATCGCGAACCTCGCGATTCAAGGCGTCGAATACGCAAACTTTAAGCTATACGTACACCCCGATCTCTGCGCTCCTCTCCTGTTGGGACTGGATTTCCAGTGCAACCTCAGGAGCCTGACCCCGAAGTTCGGCGGGCCCTACCCCCTTCTCACCGTATGTAGCCTCGCGACCCTGAAGGTCGCCCCTCCCCCGCTCTTCGCAAATCTCACCCCCGACTGTAAGCCAGTCGCCACCAGAAGCAGGCGGTACAGTATCCAGGACAGGACTTTTATCAGGTCCGAGGTCCTGCATCTCTTGCGGGAAGGGATCATCGAGGCCAGCAATAGACCCTGGAGAGCTCAGGTGGTGGTTGTCAGGACCGGGGAAAAGAACCGGATGGTTGTAGACTACAGCCAAACCATAAACCGGTCCACGCACCTCGATGCGTACCCCCTTCCCCGGATAGCAGACATGGTTAATCAGATCGCACACTACCGGGTGTTCTCCATACCACCAGCATACCACCAGTTCCCAATCCGCCCGGAGGACTGCCAGTACTCGGCCTTTGAGGCAGGCGGCCGCCTCTTCCACTTCCTCCGGTTCCCCTTCGGCGTCACAAACGGGGTCTCGGTCTTCCAAAGAACGATGGACCGAATAGTGGACCAGTACGAGCTGCGGGCCACATTTCTGTACCTGGACAACGTCACCATCTGCGGCCACGACCAGGAGGACCACGATGCCAACCTCCAGAAATTTCTCCAAACCGCCCAAGCCCTCAACCTCACTTATAACAAGAAGAAATGCGTTTTCCATTCATGGAAAACGGTGTTCTAGGGCCCGGGCCCGACCATATGCGCCCCCTCCTGCAACTCCCCCTTCCCCACTGCCCCAAGGCCCTGAAAAGGTGCCTCTGGTTCTTTTCCTATTACGCCCAGTGGGTCCCCAACTATGCGGACAAAGCCCGCCCACTGATCAAGGCCACCATCTTCCCACTGGCGGCTGAGGCCCGCCAGGCCTTCAGCCGTATCAAGGCAGATATTGCCAAAGCCGCGATGCACGTGGTGGACGAGTCCGTCCCCTTCCAGGTGGAGAGCGATGCGTCAGAAGTCGCACTCGCCGCCACCCTTAACCAGGCGGGCAGGCCAGCAGCATTTTTCTCCCGTACCCTCAACGCCTCCAAAATTCGACACTCCTCAGTCGAAAAGGAAGCCCAAGCCATCGTGGAAGCCGTGCGGCACTGGAGGCAATACCTCGCTGGTAGGAGGTTTACCCTCGTCACTGACCAACGGTTGGTAGCCTTCATGTTCGATAATAGACAGCGGGGCAAGAACGATAAGATCTTGAGGTGGAGGATCGAACTCTCCACCTATTATTACGATATAGTATATCATCCTGGGAAGCTCAACGAGCCGCCAGATGCGCCAGCGCGCAAGATGACCGACTCCGGGCCATCCACGATGACCTCTGCCACCCGGGGGTCACCCGGCTTCTCCACTACATCAAGGCTTGCAACCTGCCCTACTCCACTGAGGAGGTCATGGCCATGACCAGAGACGCCAAATCTGCGCGGATTGTAAGCCGCACTTCTATTGACCGGATAAGGCCCACCTGGTGAAGGCATCCCGGCCCTTTGACCGCCTCAGTGTCGACTTCAAAGGGCCCCTCCCCTCGACCAACTGCAACACGTATTTTCTCAATGTCGTTGACGAGTTCTCCCACTTCCCCTGTGCAATCCCCTGCCCCGACATGACCGCGGCCACCGTCATTAAGGCCCTACATAGTATCTTCACCTTGTTCGGTTTCCCCACTTGCGTCCACAGTGACCGGGGCTCCTCATTTATGAGCGACGAACTGCGTCAGTACCTGCTCAGTAAGGGCATCGCCTCGAGCAGGATTACTAATAAAAACCCTGGGGAAACGGACAGGTGGAGAGGGAGTATGGAAGGCCGTCCTCCTGGCCCTACGGTATAGGAATCTTCCAGTTTCCCACTGGCAAGAGATCCTCGCTGACGCGCTCCACTCCATTAGGTCCCTCCTTTGCACGGCCACGATCGCCACCCCTCATGACCAACTGGGCGGCATGGACTGGTTGGGCCGAAGGGCCTGTTTCCATGCTGTAAACTTCTATGATTATATGATTCTATGACCGCTTGTTTGTTTTCCCTAGGAAATCCACCTCCGGGGTCTCGCTTTCGTCCTGGCTGAAGACACCGGGGCCCGTCCTACACTGCAAACATGTAAGGAGCCATAAGTGGTGTATTGTACTAACCATTCACCACTGTATTACATTGTATCACGCTGTTGCCCATGTGGGCTCCACCTATGGACCATTGTACTGTACTACATGGAATGTATCATGTTGGTGCCCATGTGGGCTCCGCCCCCTTGAGGGGAGGTATAAAGAGCAGCTGCCCTGTAGGCAGCTCTCACTTGCAGAGCAGTCGCAGGCAGGCACTGTTCTAGTCGATTAAAGCCACTGTTCACTTCAACTCTCTGTCTCGCGTGAATTGATGGTCGCATCAAGGACAATGCACTGTGTCCTTTGGTACCCCTCTCAGGGCAGAGGCCTCACCAGTGACACTATCAACTAGCCCACTCCACTGGACCACCAGCTCTCCCCAAGCCCTGCCTCTTATTCGCCCCTGCTTCTATCCATCCTGACCCCGGGCAGGTAGTCGCAACCTGTGTGTCACGCCCAGGACACACAGCACACTGCAGCTACACTCTCAGCAGACACACACTTCCCTGCCTCACCTCCATCTGTAGGACCTGCCCACTCACAAGCCTGTAAGCATGGAGGCCATTGGTGGCCCACGGTGATCCTCTCCACCGCACAACCAGGTGCCACCCTGCTGTCAGGATAACACACGGTCCACCCAATGAGGACACCCACAGTAGATCACACTGTGGGAAATAGGACAGGGGCCGCAGAGCCTATTGCTGACACAGGTTGCGGCAGCCAACGGTACCCCTGTTGACAAGGATAGGTGGTGAGGATAGAGGCTCCCTGGTGCCACTCACTGCTGGGGACAGGGGAATAGTGTAGAAGGCAACATACAGGGGCTGTTTAGCACAGGGCTAAATCGCTGGCTTTGAAAGCATACCGAGGCAGGCCAATAGCACGGTTCGATTCCCGTAACAGCCTCCCCAAATAGGCGCTGGAATGTGGCAACTAGGGGCTTTTCACAGTAACTTCATTTGAAGCCTACTAGTGACAATAAGCGATTTTAATTTCATGTCATTTCATATGGGGGGGGGGAACGGCTGAGGGGTGGGGGTGTATAGCCACCTGAGTTGGTCATTTCCCGACTTAAAATGGAGAACCGCAAAGGCTGAAGGGAAATTCAACCAACACAGGCAAAGACTAGCAGGTGCAAGTTTACTGTGTGTTAGACTCTGCAGAAACCCAGACAGCATCGATACAAGCAGCCATCTGCATAGTAATGTAGCAGCCATCTACATAGTAATGAGCGAACCCCGGGAACAATCAAAACATTTTACGGTAAACAAGGCCAAGCCAGACTCCTCGGCGCCAGCAGGAGCCAACACAAAAGAGGTTGACGGACACTTAAAGACCGCCCAACGATCAGGGAACCGCTCCAGCATTGGAGAAATCGAACCAAGCGATTGGAACAAAGTCCAATCACTTGAAACCAGGTACAGGGTCCGCCCCAAAGGGTGGGAAGCCCCTGGGGACTAGAGAGTAAAGCCCCCAAGTTCAAATCGTCCTTCTTGACAGGGTCACTCAGCAACGCGAAGCAACTCCTGAGAGTGAACTGTCCGGCGGCCTCCAAGAAGGTAAGTCTCAAGTCAATGTTCGCTACGAGATAGGCGCTCCTAGCTACCAGTCCATACCAACTTTGAATCCCGCAGACTCAGAACCCGAACGAAAGGCCATTTGTTCCCCTGACCTGGTGGGCCAGTCTGCAGCTAAGTATAGGCCTGTTAGTGATAGAAATAGCCTAGAAAGTAGAGTTTATGCATGAGTAGCAATTTACTGTGTATAATAAATGTGTATTGATTTGAATCTTACAAATTTTTGTGTTGAGTTATTGATCATTACTTGAACTTGAACCTCGTGGCGGTATCATAAAGATACCTGGCGACTCTAGAGCAAAGGTTATAAAACAGAGCCAATTGAACCAACCAAAAGTTAGCAATAGGTGGGTTTGGGGGAACATGTGGAGGGTGGAGCTGAAGTGCAACTCAGGGTCACCAAGTGGCCTGTTGGATTTGGATGGGCAAGGGAATACTCAACTTGCTAACATGTCTTCTCTTTCTCCCCTGCAGAGAATGAATTTCAGAGTACAGCCAGCAATGCTCACTATCTGGGCAGCACGGTGGCGCAGTGGGTTAGCACTGCGGCCGCATGGCGCCGAGGTCCCCAGCTCTGGGTCACTGTCAGTGTGGAGTTTGCACATTCTCCCCGTATTTGAGTGGGTTTCGCCCCCACAATCCAAGAAATGTGCAAGTAAGGTGGATTGGCCACGCTAAATTGCCCCTCAATTGGAAAAAATGAATTGGGTACTCTAAATTTTAAAAAAAGCATTGCTCACTATCGACCTGGCCGCAGCTGCCATTGCAGACACATGGAGGCTGGAGGGAAAGGACCTGTTTGGGGCCGACACTGCACAAGAGGAATATGCCCCTGAAGGGCAGCGGCCAGCCGGTGAGGCTCGAATGCCACTTGTACACACGTCCTTCGAATGTGATCCCAGATCGCCTGTACTACCAAAGACTTTGGCTAATCAGGGAGACCATGCACCACCTGTGCCAGATGATGGTGCACCTGGCACTGCAGGGGTATGGAGGAGGTTACTAGCTCCCGGTGGTTGTCAAGGTGATGGCCGCCCTGAACTTTTACGCCTCTGGGTCTTTCCAGGGACCAAGCGGGGACCTGTCTCGAATCTCTTAGACGTCCGTACACGGGTGCATCCGCACTGTGATGGATGCCCTATAGCCTGGGCAGTGGCCTAAATAGACTTCAGTTTAGACCAGGTCCACTAACATGCCCGGGCAGCAGGATTTCCTGCCATTGTTGGTATGCAGAGTCTGCATGTTCGCCCTGTATCAACGTGGGTTTCCTCCAGGTGCTCCGGTTTCCTCCCACAAGTCCCGAAAGATGTGCTGTTAGGTGAATTGGACATTCTGAATTCTCCCCCAGTGTCACCGGAGTCTGGCGACTCGGAGATTTTCACAGTAACTTCATTGCAATGTTAATGTAAACCTACTTGTGACAATAATAAATCATCATCATTATTATTATAGGGGGTGGTTTAACACAGTGGGCTAAACAGCTGGCTTGCAGTGCAGAACAAGACCAGCAGCGCGGATTCAATTCCCGTATCAGCCTCCCCAAACAGGTGCTGGAATGTGGCCACTAGGAGATTTTCACAGTAACTTCATTGAAGCCTACTTGTGACAATAAGCGACTATTATTATTTTTATCTTTTTTTTAAGTTATATTCTAGGTCAGCAAAGTTTTTCTTAAATAAATGGTTTTTATTGGGTTTTTGATCAAAGTATATTTATAGTTATGTACACAGAATAAAATATATATATATAGAAGAGAAGAAAAAAAAACTGGTAGGATATTGCGCACTAGCTCAACAACAGCAACTCTGTACAGTTAGCAATATTATTTTTAATACATACGTAGGCACCTGTTTTGGGGCGGGGGGGGAGGGGTGATCTGGGAAGGTACATATACATTTGGGTGCCGGAGAAATACTTACATTGGTTATGCCCGACACAGAGAGGGCAGTACGAGAATGGATCTGGTGTTGGTGTTGTTACTTGCTTCTCCCGGACGGTTTTCGCTGCCGTTGTCGTCTCGCGTTCACCTCCACATCGGCCGTTTGTCCCATCTTTTGCCTGTATTTTCCTTGCTCTCTGTTACTGTAATTGCCAAGTTTGTTGTCGTTTCCCGTGCTCTCCTTCCGGCTATCATTCCCTTGCCTTCCAACCCCCCCTCTGGTTCCCCTCTATTGTTCCCTGTCTCCTCCCTCTTCCATCTTCCCCACCTCCCCCCCTTATGCCCCCTTTCCCTCCTGCCCCCTCCCCTTCTCCTGTGGTTCGCCTTTCTTTTCTCTTAGGTCTATCCCTCCCTCTCACACCTTGGCTACTTTCCCCTGTTTCTTGGCTACCTGGCTATTCTTCTGCTTGTTTGTTGGCCACAAACAGGTCTCGGAACAATTGGGTGAATGGCTCCCACGTTCTGTGGAAGCCGTCGTCTGACCCTCGGATGGCGAATTTAATTTTCTCCATTTGGAGAGATTCCGAGAGGTTGGACAGCCAGTCTGCAGCTTTGGGCTGTGCTGCTGACCCCCAGCCAAACAGGATTCTACGGCGGGCGATCAGGGAGGCAAAGGCAAGGGCATCTGCCCTCCTCCCCAGGAATAGCTACGTCAGCAAAGGTGAGTGCCCGAGTATTATTGGCAGTCTGAGCCCTTACACCACTGAAAGAAAAATGGAGCAGTACTTCAGAGGATATGGACGAATTAAGGAAATTGATCTGAAGAATGGATTTGGATTTGTGGAGATTGAAAATTACAGAGGTGCAGAGGATGCAGTTTATGAACTGGATAGAAAAGAGTTGTGCAATGAAAGAGTGACGGTTAAGCATGCCAGAGCATGCAATAGGAGAGAATGAGGAGGAGGGGGACGTTATCAAGGTCGCTTTAGCTAGAGCTATCAATGCAGTGGAGGAAGGAATGGGCCTCCAGTTCTTACAGAAAACAGAGTGATTATTGAGAACTTGTCTTCCAGAGTTAGCTGGCAGGATCTGAAAGATTTCATGAGACAGGCTGGAGAAGTTACCTTTGCGGATGCGCACAGGCACAAAATGAATGAAGGAATTGTTGAATTTGCCTCCTACAGTGACATGAAGAATGCTCTTGAGAAGCTCTCTGGCACAGTGCTGAATGAAAGAAAGATCAGGGTGGTTGAAGCACGTAAGCAACGCATGTCTCGTAGCAGGTCTCGTTCTCGCAGTCAAAGCTCTTCTAGATCTACTCCAGGGAGTGTAAGTCTCACAGTCGCTCCAGGAGTAGGAGCTGCAGCAAATCCCGATCTGAGAGTAGATCGGCCTGTTCCTTCGAAGGATCAGAGAGGCCATTCCTCTATGGCAGGCATTGTCAAAGTCGGGGGTGTGACCCGCGAGTGGCTCACGGGCGGGTGTCGGGAGGGTTGTGGAGCCGTCCGTCGCGGCGCTCCCGATCGTGCAAATCTGCGCGCAACAGCCGCATCAGCCGGCCTTTAATAACGGCGGCTGCAAGCAGCCTTCAAAATGGCCACGAACATGTAAAAAAATGCGGCCGTACTGCACATGCGTGCCCGATCATCGGTGCACATGCACAGTGTGGCCGCATTTTTTAAATACGGTGGCAGCCTTTCTTTTTACAAATTCGGGGGGGTTTTATTCATTTTATTTTGTTCATTTATTTTATTCATTTTTTTTTTACAAGTTTGGGGGGGGGGGTTTATTCGATAAAAGTTTACAGGAAAAAATGCAGAACTTTGGACAGGTGGAGACTCCATACTTTCCGACACCAGAAGGCTTCCCCTTCATCCAACAGATTCCATTGGAGAAGCGTGTACGAAGGCCAAAGGGACTCAAAACCATTTCCTCCATTTTTGTCAGCAGCAAACAAGGCAAGAGAAAATGGTGGGTCACGCAAGTCAGCCAGCGTGGGTCGCGAAGGTCGGCCAGCATGGGCCGCGAAGGTCAGCTGGCGTGGGTCCCAAAGATCGGCCAGGTTGAGTCCCGAAGGTTGGCCAGTTGGTAAAGATAGGTCCCCGGAAAAAAAGTTTGAAAAACACTGCTCTATGGCATCTGGGGATCATGTAAGATCACGCACACGTTCACCATCTGGTGAGAGTGCAGACTAAGCATGTTAATGTGGAGTTTTACTTGAATGAGTGAAAGTTGATGGAAAGGAATGAATTAGAAAGAAATGCAAATCTTAAATTTGTTAAAACTGCAGTACTTGCATTTACTGAGCTTTGTTCATTTAACTTGTTACATGCAGAGTTGCATTGTTTAATTATTTCTTCGATGTCATTGGTTTCTTTAGCAATGAGTCCAAATTTTTTTAAACTTTTGGGATTAAATATAGTGGTGTAAATTGCATTTCTCTTATGTACTCCTTTTAAATAAAGATTGTACATAGTTAAAAAAAAAATTATTATTATTATGTCCCAGGTCCAAGGGGTGATCTGGAGCATGCATGATCCCCTAAGAGCACTTCTCATCGGGGGTGCCCTTCATAATTGGAAGGGCTGTCACTCCCTGAATGTGCAGTTGATGTGTGACCACCAGCTGCAAATCATGCATGCCTGTGCCTATTACCAAGGTAGGGTGCACGACGCATACATCCTAGAGCACCCATCAGTTCCCAGCACATTTGAGACGCTCCGCCGGATGAGGGGATGACTCTTTCGTGACAAGAATTGCCAGCTGATAGCTTCCAGTGGCGCCATGGAGTGAGTGGTCGCACACAGGGCAGCTCCAGCTCGTAGGCATTGGTTAGAGCTCTTTTTACCCAAGAATGGGGTAATTTTGACAGGAAAGTCGAGCTGAAGGTGTGGAGGAGAAGTTCCCCATGTGAGTGGCTTTTCTGCTGGTTATCAGACCCGGCAGAAAAAGGTTAAAGACCTGGCCAAGCAACTGGAGGAGATCTGTGGCGCATCAACAATTGGAAAGATGGCAGAGGGTGAAGGATTGTTGCAAGCTGGAAAACCCCAGTTGGAGCAGTTGATGCCGTTTATTAGAGAAACATTCTGCCAGCAGCGATAGGAGATGCATGAGGATCGGTCAAAGGCCATCGAGGGAGCGTTATCTCACTTGAAAGGACCAATGGAGAGTCGACAGGTGCCTGGAGGCTCAGGGAGATCTGGGAGATAGAGAAGGGGCTGTCCAATCACAGTGGTCGGATAGTGGCATTGGAGGCAGAGGTGGGGTTCCTGGGGGACCTTTGAAAGTCGCTAAGGGCAAAGGTAGAGGAGCAGGAGAATAGAATCTGCATACCTTTGGCTTGCTAAGGGTGTAGAAGGAACGAGTGTCTTGAGATTCATGGCAACGATGTATGGACAAATGAGATGAGTTCACGGAGTTTTGGGTTGTACAGGGGAATGAGGCGGGGTGTCTGTTATCACCACTGTTGTTCGCGCTGGCGATAGAGCCCTTGGCGATGGCCCTTAGGAGGTTAGTAGAGTGGCAGGGGAATGTGAGGAAAATAAGGAACACCAGGTGTCACTGTATGCAGATGACCTGCTGTTGTCGTGTCAGCCCCATTGGAGAGTATGGGGTGAAGTATGGACACATTAGTGAGGTTCGGGACCTTCTCGGGCTATAAGCTGAATGTTGGAAAGAGTGAGGTGTTTCGGTGAATGAGGCGGATCATGGAGCCAATTTGGAGGTGTTGCCATTTAGGGTTCCAGGGATAGGTTCAGGTATTTGGGAGTTCAGGTAACGGGAGAGTGGGTGACGATGCACAAATGGAACCAAACAAAGTTGGTGGAGAAGTTTAGGGAGGACTTTAGGAGATGGGATACACTACACATGACACTGGCAGGGAGGGATCAGATGATAAAGATTAACATTCTGCCAAGGTTCCTGTTTGTATTCCAAACACTCCCGAACTTCATTCCAAAAGCCTTTTTCCAGAAACTGGATGCAGTGATTTCGGAGTTTATATGGGATGGGAAGGTACTGAGGGTGAAGAGGTCCCTGCTACAGAGGCAGAGGCAGAAAGGGGGGTCGGCATTACCAAATGTACTGCATTACTATTGGGCAGCGAATATGGAGAAGATGAGGTGGTGGTGGGAAGGAGAGGGGGTCAGAATGGGTTAGGATGGAGGAGGAGTCCTGTAGGGGGTCCAGCCTGAGGGCCATGGTGACAGCGGCGCTTCCGCTTGTGCCGAGAAGGTTCACGGTGAGCTCGGTGGTACAGTCCATGATTAGAATGTGGAGCCAGTTGAGGAGACACTTTAGGATAGAGGGGACGTCGGTGCTAACACTGCTGTGTGGGAACCATAGGTTTAAGCTGGAGGAGACGGATGGCATATATAGCAGGTGACGAAAGGTGGGGCTGGTGAGGGCATGGGATTTATATCTGGGGGAGAGGTTTGCAAGTCTGGAAGAGCTGTGGGAGGGGGAAGTGAGTTCAGCTTTATGCAAGAGAGGGACTTTGCGTGAAAGATATGGAGAGGGTTTCCAAACCTGCTGGTGCATACCCTGTTGGAGCGGTTGCTGCTCCTGGATGTAGAAGGGGAGGGTAGGATTGGGAATATTTCTGGTGGCTGGGAGGATTAAGGAGAAATGGGAGGAGCTGTGGTGGGAGATAGGATGGGGAAGGTGTAGTGAGGCGATGCGCAGGGTGAATTCAACCTCCTTGTGTACGAGAATGAGTTGATTCAGTTTAAGGTGGTGCATAGGCTGCATATGACTCGGGTGAGGATGAGTGGGTTCCTCCAGGGGTTGGCAGACAAGTTGAGGACCAGCAAGTCAGATGGGGTCTATCCCCTTCGCCTCACAGACCTCAGCGAGCGTTATTCAGTATTGGTCTCCACAAACAGGTACCAGACGCAACGGCATTCATGGGGGTCTCCCAGGGGATCGGATGCCCCCAGGTGCATGCCCTTTGGGAAGGGTTGTACCCTGACACTGATTCTGCCACTTGGGCACACTGGCACTACCAGCCTGGCACCTGAGCAGTACCACCTAGTTGCCAGCTTGTCACTGCCAAGGTGTCCAGGTAGCACTGTCAGCTGGCAGTGTCACTGCCAAGGTGTCCAGGTAGCACTGTCAGCTGGCATTGTCACTGCCAAGGTGCCCAGGTAGCACTGTCAGCTGGCAGTGTCACTGCTAAGGTGCCCAGGTAGCACTGTCAGCTGGCAGTGTCACTGCCAAGGTGCCCAGGTAGCACTGTCAGCTGGCAGTGTCACTGCCAAGGTGCCCAGGTAGCACTCTCAGCTAGCAGTGTCACTGCCAAGGTGCCCAGGTAGCACTCTCAGCTGGCAGTGGCACTGCCAAGGTGCCCAGGTAGCACTGCCAGCTGGCAGGTTACAAGTTGACACTGCCAAGTTGGTATTTTTGAGTGGTGTTGATTTGGCTTGGGGTGCCCTGCGTGGGTGTTGGGGAGGGATGTGGGAGGGGCTGGGGAGATCGGGGCACCATTTCTCTCACTGCGTTGAGGAATTCTGGTGAGCTGAGCTCCTCAGTGCACAAAATTGGGGACATTCACCACTGAGGCCCCCTATCTAATGCGAGTGCCGTTTTATAGCGTTGTGTTTCTCGGCATTGTGACCGCCAGCTGAACACACTCGCTGTGGGACTTTGTTCCTATTTAGTTAAATCCCGGCCTTAATATCCTGCTGTGCCCAGTGTTTCAAATTCCACAACAGCAGCTTGCACTCAGAGAGCACCTTCGACAAGTGAAATGTCCCAATGCACTTGGACTAAAGTTATCGACTCAAAACCCATCCTTTTGACCAATCTTTGAGGTACTTCCACTATTTTAGGATGCTTTCTCTGTTAAATACATCATACATAAGTTGTTGCTTACATGTGTCACACCTTTGTTCTTCCTGTGTGCAAAATATATGTTTGTTAAATTTTCTTTACAATTCATCCACCCACTTAAAATATTTTATCCAACTTATTATGAGGTTCTTAAGTTGCCTTCGCAAATTTAAATATTGTTTCTTGTTTGGTAACATTCATCAATTTGATCAGTTTTGATGACCTTAATTACAACAGCAACAATAACAACTTGATTTTGTTTTCGCACCTTCAATATAATAAAATATCTCATGGGCGCTTTGCTGAAAAGCAAAACCTGACACTGTCACAAAGGGAGATATTAGGGCAGATGGGCAAAAGCTTGGTCAAAAATGTAGGTGTTTGGGAATGCCTCAAAGGAGGAATGGGAAGAGGAGATTCATGTAAGGGACAATGAAAGGAGTGTTTAAGCCAAAACCCTCAGCACTAGGAAGGACAGAGTGTTTTGGCCAAGGGTGGTATCATGACCGGTACAGGCTTGGAGGGCCAAAGGGCCATTTCCTGTACTGTATTGTTCTTTGTTATTATGTACAACCCCAGTAGTTTCCTACTGCATCTTCCCTCGTCGGTGCCTTATTGGCCAACCCTATTTCTACAAAGGTATATGAACTGTGTTAAGGGTTCCCCTGCCCCATTATCGGGGGAGTTCATATTCTGCAAGCTCCACGGGTAGTGGATTGTGTCTACCCTGTGAGACCCGTGCGGGTTACAACAGAGAGGCAGAGAGGTCAAGGGAGGAAATCCCAAAGACTATGGGCCCTGGCAGCCGGGAGCATGGACACCAGTAAAATAGAGGATGCCCAAGCGAGTGCAGGACCTGTAGTTTTTGGTCCTCTGTGACCCGGCCGGGGGCCGTTCTGAGGTAGGCCTCGAAACAAGTCTGCCAGTGCTTGAAAGCTGCTGCTGCGTTCACTGCGTGGGGGCTGATCCTCAGGCATTCCGGGATGATCCTGAGCTCCATAGTCCTTTAGTCACGCTTAATAAATTGTAGCGCACAAAGACTCCGAGAGACGAATAGAGTGAAGTCGATGAGGCTTTATTAAGCGTGACTGTTCCCCCGTAGTTCAGTAGTAGACTGGCCTGCGGGGGAGGACTCCTGGTTCTTATACTCCGCCTTCAGCGCGGAGCTAGGGGTCAACGGCCAACCAGGACCCGGGATCTGTCAGCCAATGACATCACGGCTTCACAGTCCCACATGACCCCTAATGCATACTACCACAGGAAGTTGGTGTGGCCAAGGGGGGATTTGAAAACAAGGATGAAAAATCCAAAATCGAGGTGTTACTTAACAAAAACCAGCACAGATGTGCAAGCACACAAGTGAGGGTAAAAGGGACACAGCAAGAGTTTTGGATTGCCTCAAATTTATGGACAGTTGTTATGGGCCAGGGTTTAGAGAACCCCAAAGTGTATCATGGAGTTCACCTGACCCACAACTTTTAATAGATTGTGGTATGGGGAGCACACGGCCCACTCCACAGGTGTGGTACAGCAGAAATTGAAAAGTATTTTTTAAAAGCAAAACAATGTTTATTCGATGAACTCAAGTTAACCTTTTTAAAACATACAGTGAACATCTTAGCAACCATCAATTCAAATACAATCCCCAAAGACTACAACACCAAGTAATCCTTTAAGCTTTCCTTTTAACGTCCATAAGACTTAAAACACCATTCAACAGAAGCACATCAGGTTTACATTCACGACTGAAAACATTTATAATTCTGAATTCACCAAATGATCAAGAGATAGTCTTTTGATGGCAGAGAGAACAGCAGTACACCTGCTTGGGCTGGCTTCAGCTCCAACACTGAAAACGAAACTAAAACACATCCTGCAGCCTGCTCAAAAACGAAAGTAAAAAGCTGACAGACAGCCCAGCTCCACCCACTCTCTGACATCACTGCAGTAGTAAACACCCATTTCTTAAAGGTACTCTCACTACAGATATTTATATATACACCCGTTTATAAACACCCATTTCTTAAAGGTACTCTCACATGACACAGTATTGTGTGGGAGGCCAGTGAGGATTAGTTTGTAATAGCCAAATCTGGAGGTAACCAAGGCCTGGTTCAGGGTTTCAGCAGCAAATGAGCTGAGGCTCAGCTCATTTGCTGCTGAAGCCCTCAACCATGCCTTGGTTATCTCCAGATTTGGAGTAAGGCAATATTAAAGAAGTAGAAATAAACAGTCTTAATGATGCCAAAGATATGTGGTCAGAAGGGGTCAACTGTGACACCAAGATTCTGAACAGTCTAATTTTGTCTCTAACAGTTTCAGGGAGAGGGATGGAGTCAATGATTCGGGAATAATTTTTTTAATGTATTCATGGGAGGTGTTCATTGCTGGCTGGGCTATTTCAGAGGACATTCAATAGTCAACCACATTACTGTGGGGTCTGGAGTTATATGTAGAGCAGAAAAGAATGGCTGATTTCCTTCCCTAAAGGGCATTAGTGGACTTTTACAACAACTATTTCATGGTCAGTTTAATGACTCAGAGGAGGTTGGCAGTAAACAAACATATATTTATTTACACTATTTAAATATATCTGCATAATACAGCATATTGCTCCCAGTACAATCTTAGCTGGGAGGATTAACCTCAGCAGGCCATATTTTGGGCCTGCTTTTATGTTAGCTCATAATGAACCCCAGGTGGTTGGCCGCATCCCCTTACTTGGGAAGTTCGTACTCCACGAGTCCCACGGGGTGATCCATAATGGTTTCCCCGTGTCCCTTGTTGGGGTTATGATACCCCTCCCCCCAAAGTCCAAATGACCCCCTTCAGCCGCCAATGGTGGGGCCTTCTGCGCCGTTTTGGCCACGGCTGCTGGCGGCTCTGGGTCAGGTGGAGTGATCGATTAGCCTGTTGCCGTTTCTTGGCTGATCACCGAAGAGTTACTGCTGGGACCTCAGTTCCGGATACGCCATCGTCCGCCAGCACGGACCATCTCAGTGTCCATCTCAGATCCAGAATCATCCGCCTCTTGTTGGACTGGGCTTGGTGACCTGGACGGCCGGGCCTCCAGACTGAGGGATCGTTCCTGGTGTGGCGAAGGTGCTATCCCGTTTGTCAGGTGTCCTGAAGGTCGGGTTCACGCTTCGGCAAGTGAACCAAGTATTTTCTCTGGATCCTTCCCTGGATCTGGACTTTATATGAAACTGGGCCCACACGTTCCAGTATCACACCCGGGAGTCAAAGTGCTCCATCACCAAAATTGCGAGCATAGACGGCAACCCCGGCGTGAAATGCCCGCTCCGCCACCCCCAGGTCATGGTGCCTCTTCTGCATCTCCTGTTGCTTCTCGACTTTGTTTTTCTTTCAGTTTTTTAAAACATTCTTCCAATTAAGGAGCAAGTTAGCGTGGCCAATCACCTACCCTGCACATCTTTTGGTTTGTGGGGGTGAGACCCATACAGACACGGGGAGAATGTGCAAACTCCACACAGACAGGGAGCCGAGGCCAGAATCAAACCCAGGTCCTCAACGCCTTGAGGCAGCAGTGCTAACTACTGCAACACTGTGCCGCCCTTGCCTCTCTACTTTGTTGTTGAGACTGGGGAAGGCCAGATTCAACCGGGTCCGGAGACTTCGGCCCATCAATAACTCCGCAGGGACGATACCCGTTGTCACAGGCAGCGGTGTGCAGCAACTAAAAAGGAACCGTGCCAAACACATGTCCATGGACCCCGTTGATTGCTTTTTCAAGCTCTGTTTGAAGGTCTAGACCACCCTTTCTGCTAGTCCATTGGAAGAGGGATGTTACGGGGTGGTTCCAATATGCCGAATGCTATTCCACCGCTTCAACACGGCAAATTCTTCGCGAGTGAACGGTGTCCCATTATCTGTCACTAAGACCTCCAGGATCCCATGTGCGGCTACAAAAAGGACCTCGGAGCTTTTCAGTCGTAGCCCCAGATATCATGGAAGTCATCCTGCATACCTCAAGCCACTTCGGGTGGGCAACCACGATCACAAGGAACATGGATCCCATGAACGGTCCCGCATAATCCGTATAAAGGTGAACCCATGGGCATCCCAGCCATTCCGAAGTGTGAAGGGAGGCCGTTGCCATGAGTTTCTAACGTTCCTGGCACGCTGGGCAGCTTTACACAAGCCCCTCGATGTCCCCATCAATACCAGGCCACCAGACATAACTGCAGGTGAACATTTTCATTTTAGGCGCTCCTGGATGGCTACTGTTCACTGTTCAGGCAGGGCTTCCTGACTCTGTGGGGGGATGACCATATGAACGCCCCACAATATCATTCCATCCTCCAAACTGAGTTCGCAGAACGTCTGGGCGGAAGACCAAAGGGTCACTGGAAGGGCCTCCTTTTTCCCCCCGCTCAACAACATGGGGCAAAGCTTCGTCAATTCTGGCTGTGTCCATACACGCACCCGAGCATCTGTCAACGGCAATGAAGTTGAGTACGGCATCCACCTCATCTGCCACTGGTGGGGACGCTCACGGGCAATGGCAGATAGCCGAGGACGTCTGCATGGGTAATCTTCACACCCGGTCGGTGCTGGAAAGCGTATTCGTACGGAGAGAGCAGGAGTGCCCAACTAGGATCCTAGCCGACACTGTTGGCGGGATGCCTTTAATCTGCCTGAAGAGGCTGAGCAGCGGCTGCGGCCTGTTGTAACAAAAAAACTTTTGCCCATAAACATATTGATTCAACTTCTTTATCCTGAAAATCACAGGCAAGCCCTCCTTCTCCATCTGCGCATAATCATGCTCTGCGTCCGCCAGGGTCCTTGAAGCGAATGCAATGGGGTGTTTCATGCTGTCGTTCCAGCCATGGACCAGCAGTGCCCCAATACCGTAGGGGGAAGCATCACATGTTAAAATTAGAGGACTAGCCAGATCGTAATGCACAAGAAGCTGCTTCGAACATAGGTGCTTCTTAACGGCAATACATGCCTTGCCTTGAGAAGCGCTCCAGCACTACTCTTGGTCCTTCCTCAACAATACATGGAGCGGAGCTAGCAGTGTGGCCAGGCTGGCAATGAACATCCCATAGTAGTTGACCAAGGTCGGGGTCCTTTTATAGCATGAACCTTATCCTCCATCGGGTGCAGACCATCCCTGTCCATCCTGTAACTGAGATAGATTGCCGCTCTAGTGCGGAAGACAAACATTTTTTTAAATTTCTTTTTATACATTTAGAGTGTCCAATTCATTTTTTCCAATTAGATGGCCAATCCTCCTACCCTGCACATCTTTGGGTTGTGTGTCGAAACCCACGCAAACACGGGGAGAATGTGCAAACTCCACACGGACAGTGACCCAGAGCTGGGATCGAACCTGCGACCTCGGCGCAGTGAGGCAGCAGTGCTATCCACTGCGCGGAAGACAAACTTACCGTGCCTCAGCCTGGTACCCACATAGACAAAATGCTGAAGTACTTCCTGTAGGTTCACCATATATTCCTTCTCTGTAGACTCCATAATAAGCACGCCGCCCAAATAGATGACCACCTTTGGCAGGCCCTGCAAGATATTCTCCATCACCTGCTGAAAAACCGCGAGGGCAGATGAAATCCAGACTGGGAGGCAGGTGTGATC
Source organism: Scyliorhinus torazame (assembly GCF_047496885.1). Lineage (NCBI taxonomy): Eukaryota > Metazoa > Chordata > Chondrichthyes > Carcharhiniformes > Scyliorhinidae > Scyliorhinus > Scyliorhinus torazame. The sequence continues at coordinate 152,476,398 of NC_092707.1, read as the reverse complement.
AAACAATCCCAGATGCGTACTGATGTTTCAAACTTTCTGGACTCTGGGTCGAGCTCTACCTGCAAGTAACTATGGCTCATGTCCAGCTTCAAGAAGGAGCATCCTCCAGCTAATCTGGAGTGCAAATCCTCGAACTGGGGCATTGAGTACCGATCCAGATGTGAAGCCCTGTTCACGGTGAACTTGAAATCACCACAGAGCTGGTTTTATCGGGCTTCATCACCGGCACCACAGGCGAAGCCCATTCTTCAAACAGAACAGGGCGTCTGATCCCCAGATCCTGTAGGCGCCATAGTTCCGCGTCGAATTCTGGAAGTATCGGCACCGGATGGCCATTGACGTGCAATCCAGGTGATCTGGATTGGTGCAACTGTTGGAGCCAAGACACAGTTTAATTGCACTAAACAGTCATCCTCACCCGGGGCAACCCTGGTTCTCGCCAACCTCGGTGGTTGTCGCGCACGGCATTCTCTGCGCCAAGGGAAGGACCCTCACGAGTCCTTCAACCACACAGTTGGCAATGCGGTCGGCTCTCTCCTCATCCTTGGGTGAAATATTCCACTGGACAGCAACAGCACCCAAGATCAGACCTCTACCACCGAATTGCCTTGGGGGCTGATCTGTCGGAGGAAGTTTGGCCGGACCTGCACCATTCGGTGACCTAGAGGGAGTTCGAAACGGTGGGTGGGCTAAACTATGGGTGCCGTAGTCCATGGAACCCGGCAGCTCCTGAACACCTTTCTCCGCGTGTTCACGAGAGAGGGAAAGTTTAATGGCCTGTTTCAAATCTAGAGTTTTTCAGCCAACAGTTTCCTCTGTGTGGCCATAATGTCATTACCACACACAAGCCAGTCCCTCAACTTCTCAGAGAGGAACGGCCCGAACTCGCAGTCAGCCAGACACCTCAGGTGGATCAAATTCTTTATGATCCCAAATGTCTGTGCCCCACAGGCAGCAAGGAGGATAACTTCCTGTAGGTCTTCCCCCAAATCCCATTTGCCTGGAAAAAGTACCCCATGTGCTCCGCTTTTGGTTCCAATCTTCCAGACCTGCATCAGAGGCTTCCAACTTTCCGAATAATGGGGATATCAAAGTGGAAGAGAGGCAGCGTTGGAGGATATTGGCAGCTGCTTGTAACAAGTCTACAGGATGGGCGTTTGCAAGAGTGAACGTGTAATGATAAGTGCTGGGCAGATGCATAAGGAAATGGAGTTGGAAGTGGGAGGTGGATGGTGAGGGATACAAGGAAGTGGCTGGAGATATCTTTGTCGGTAATCAAGACATGAGGGAGAAAGGGGATTATATGGAGGAGCAGGTATGGAGGGAATGCTTGTGAGGAAAGTGCAGGGAAATGATTTTAGCTTAGGCAGCTACAACTGAGGAACTCAAACTGACCCCAGCATGATAACCCAAATGGCCTTCTTCTGTGTGGTTCTTCTGAAATTCAATGAGGAGAGGAAATGAGGGAAAAATTCACAAATAACTATCTGTAACATATCAAAGATCTCTCAACTGTGCACATCTCTTGTCAACTGTTTCCACTATAAGGCCCTGGTGGTAATATTTGCTGGATACCTCAAGTGAGAAAGTTGGGATCTGATGCTTCAGTGTCAGTTTAGTGTAAGATGCCATCTTGGCAAATGAGTTGTGCGCTAGGAATGGTCCCCTGAAGGATCATTAAGGAGATGATGGACAATCAGATTTCCTGCTAGCACTTGTTAAGCAGTCTGCATGGCATTTTGGTGACTAGCTTGATCTAACAGCTTCTCCTCACAGCGACTGGCTGATTGGGAGTAAACTGGTCGCTGGAGAGGATTTTGAGCTGTACTTTTTCTGTTCACTCGCTGCTGGAGGTTTTAAATGCATCAGGATACTTTCTTGGATACTTCACCAACACTTGAGCAGCGGTTACTCTGGGATATCTCTGAGGATTTCCCCTAAAAAAAAAAGGGGGGATGTTGTGCTACTGTATCGTATCAAAATCAGCATGAGAAGGGAGTGCTTGGGCATCAGCATCTTACTGGCATCGCCCTTAGCCTGCAGAAGGCGGTGGACGAGGAGGCCAGGCCAGATAGAGCAGCACCAGCTGTTCCAGGGGAGAGGGAAAGGCGGGTGAGGTGGACTCCTCCCATCCCATCAAGCCCTCTCCCCACCCCCACCCCCCCCCCACCCCCGCAACCTGAGTACAGCACATCCCTCCTCCACTGGACCTGTTACACCATGACCGCCAGTGCCACATACGAGAACCGTTGTCCTTGATCCTGAAGCCTGCCACCATTTGTCAGCCAGCCCATCCAGACCTTAAAGTGGAAGTGGCTGAGTGCAGGCTCCGTATCCAGCTCCAGCAGAAGAGAATCTAATCAGTCCTTGAGCACAGTTGTTGGTTTCAGCGCCTGCAGGCATCTTCAAATCACAGTAGGCCCAACAACTGGGCACTTTTTCAAATACGCATTTCCTTACGAGCACAGTGCCTGTTTTCACGCATCAGCCAAATAACCCCTCCACACACCCGCCTCCCCTAGCGTATCTGCATTCAGAATGACAACTTTCTATGTAAACTTATCATGCTGCAATTGCACTCTCCCCCTTATGGAAGCACTGTAGCATCACATTTCACAGCAAGGTGAAATTCCATCCCAACATAGTTCACATGGTCCATTATAAATGTGGATAAAAGAATTATAATAAAATTACAAAAATAAGGACTGAATGAAGTGGGTTTTAACCTTTGAGGAAGCAACAAGGTTCTCAGATATGGTGGGGAAGATCCAAAGGAAGATGGATATTCTGTGCCCAGAGAGGTAAGGAGTCTCATTTCACTTCAGTTTATGAAGCACCTTTACAAAGCACCGGTTCAGGCACAATTGGAGTATCATGGAGTTTAATCCGGACAAATGTGAGGTAATGCATTTTGGAAGGTCTAATGCAGGTAGGGAATATACAGTGAATGGTAGAACCCTCAAGAGTATTGAAAGTCAGAGAGATCTAGGAGTACAGGTCCACAGGTCATTGAAAGGGGCAACACAGGTGGAGAAGGTAGTCAAGAAGGCATATGGCATGCTTGCCTTCATTGGCCGGGGCATTGAGTATAAGAATTGGCAAGTCATGTTGCAGCTGTATAGAACCTTAGTTAGGCCACACTTGGAGTACAGTGTTCAATTCTGGTCGCCACACTACCAGAAGGATGTGGAGGCTTTAGAGAGGGTGCAGAAGAGATTTACCAAAATGTTGCCTGGTATGGAGGGCATAAGCTATGAGGAGCGATTGAATAAACTCGGTTTGTTCTCACTGGAACGAAGGAGGTTGAGGGGCGACCTGATAGAGGTATACAAAATTATGAGGGGCATAGACAGAGTGGATAGTCAGAGGCTTTTCCCCAGGGTAGAGGGGTCAATTACTAGGGGGCATAGGTTTAAGGTGAGAGGGGCAAGGTTTAGAGTAGATGTACGAGGCAAGTTTTTTACGCAGAGGGTAGTGGGTACCTGGAACTCGCTACCAGAGGAGGTAGTGGAAGCAGGGACGATAGGGACATTTAAGGGGCATCTTGACAAATATGTGAATAGGATGGGAATAGAGGGATACGGACCCAGGAAGTGTAGAAGATTGTAGTTTAGTCGGGCAGTATGGTCGGCACGGGCTTGGAGGGCCAAAGGGCCTGTTCCTGTGCTGTACATTTCTTTGTTCTTTGTTCTTTGTTTATGTTCAATTCTGAAACACTTTCGCAAGGAGATGAAAACCTGAGAGTGGTTGCAGAAATATTTGAAAGCTTGGTTCAAGGGCTGAGGCACATCAGTTGTGTGGATTGATTGGAGAAGCTGCGGGATGTTCTCCTTCGAGAGAGGAGGGTTGAGAGTTTGGACAGAGGAGTTTAAAACCATGAGGGGTCTAGACAGTGCAGGTAGGGAGAAACAGTCCCCATTGGCAGAAGGTTTGAGAACCAAGGACCATCAATTTAAATTGACTGGAAAGAGAAGTAAATACAACTTGAGGAAAACATTTTTTACACAGCAAGTGATTATTTAGGGTCTGGAACACACTGCCTGTAAAGTGCGGTGGGGGCAGGTAGAAATGAGGCTTTCAAAAGAGAAGTCACTTGCAGTATTGGGAGAGAGTGAGGAAATGGGGCCATCTGCGGAATGCTGGCATGGGCTGGATGGGCCAATGGGCCTCCGTCTGCACTGTAACAATTCTATGATGCTAACCTTAGCTCTCCCAGTTGGAAATTGTTGTGCTGCCCAAGTTACATCCATACCACAAAGCAAAGTTAAATCGTAGAATCAAACTGCAGAGAAGGACGCCACTCGACCTATCATACCTGTGCTGCATATTAAAGAGCTACCCAATTAGTTTCATGGGCCTGCTCTTTACCCATAGCCCGGCAATAAAAAATTGAGACTTGTTAAAAAATGTATCCTTTTATGGGATGTGAGCATAGCTGCCAAAACTGACATTTATTGGTGTCTTTGATTCACTTTGAGAAAGTGGTGGTCAGTCACTTACTTGAACCGCTGTATTTCGTATGGTCCCACGGTGCATGGTAGGTCAGGAGTTCCAGGATTTCATCCCAACAACAATGAAGGATTGGGCGTAAAGTGGAAGGCTGATCTGATCTGGGCATTTTCCTTCTGGAACGGCTAAGTTCTTCATATCTACTACGACTTCAAAATGGGGATTTGATTATCTGCCAATCATCCCCCATCCTTCCATCGGACTTCATCTGAAGACCACACTTGATTTCCTGTGTACAACACCGCGGGGGACTGATGGGTATATATTTGGTATCTAAAGAAAGCAGCTTTATTTATTTTTCTTGCTAATGATGAAACCTGGCAGTGACAGTTTTATATTTCCTTCTGACTCCACAATTATGGCCAAAGAACAAGAAGTGAACTGCTTTAATTATGTCTGAGTCTTGTAGTAAAATGAAAACAACCCTCAAGAATGTGTGCCTTTGGCTTCTTTAGGCGCCTTTTCACTTCAGCCTTGTGTTAGACTTAATTCATCACAGACATATGTGAGGCCAGAGCAGTCCAGGGCTGCTCTGCAACTGACAGCAGGTCAGAAAAAGATTCCATCTGGAACAAGCCACATCCCACAGCCAGAACCAGTTAGTATCCAGGGCCTGTTTGGTTGACTAGAAGCCAAAGACTTGACGTAGGCCAAGGAGCCTCCTCTCTTCATATGGGATCCATTTTGAAGGAGCCTCCCACCCCCCACCCTCCCCCACCCAGCAAACAGAGGGCTTGCTTGCACTTCTCTCTAGACTTTACACAGATTTTGTGCATTTAAGGAGGCGCCACTTGTCACAAGGGAATAGGCCGAAAATTAAATCGTTGGCTGAACTCGAAATGCCTCAGAGAAGGGGGTCATGGAATCTGTTACAACTTTGTTGACTTTACAAAAGGAAGTAATGAGAAGTAGCTGTTTTAAAGCAAATTGTTGAATAATGTATCTGACAAACTGAATTGAGAGAAGGAAAGGTGCCAAAATCCACATTTAACTCTTGCTCAACCAGACCTTTTGCACAAAAGACCAGATGCCTTGTGTCACACGCTTGACTCTGTGTCAGACGTCATGGGTTGTAGCCCCCACTCCAGAGACTTGAACACATAATTCAAGGCTGACATTCCCAATGCAGTACTGAGGGACTGTGGCATAGTTGGGATGTCGACTTTCAGAAGCGATCTTAAATCAAGACTCCATCTACGCTCGCATGCGGACATAAAATGATGCCTTGGTACTATTGTGAAGACAAAAGGAGGAGTTCATAATATCCACTCATGTATATAATGAAGTGCAGACAGGCAGTGATTGACACACAGGATGACCAGTAAGCACACAGCACAGTGCAGCCAATCACCAGACAGGACACCACCACTATAAAGCCAGAGGGCACTAGGTTTCCCGCTCTCTCTGGACCCAGCCACTGAGACAGTCAGAGTCCACGAGCTAGCACAGCCCAAACACCATGCGGTAGCTAGTAAGTCTGGTCAGGCTACTACAAGGTCTCCAGTCAGTTCAGTGTATTTTCAACCCACAGTTAAATACGTATGTTAGTTCTATCATTCAATAAAACCGTGTTGGATCTTCTACAGTGTTAGAGGTCTGTTTCTCGCATCGCTGCATCAAGTGCAGTCCACACCGAACTGACCTGCCTAACACATTATGGTACTACGGAGTGATAATGAAAATTGACGGACCTACCTCGAGTGAATCAGCATTGACCAGCAAGCAGCCATCCGGTGACATGGAAAACACCCAGCCTCCTCCGCAGCTCCGCATCTCCGGGAACCCCGGCGCAAATTAATTGACGGACCTATCTCGAGTGAATCAGCATTGACCGGCAAGCAGCCATTCGGTGACATGGAAAACATCCAGCCTCCTCCGCAGCTCCGCATCCCCGGCAACCTCGGCGCAAATTGGAAGCTCTTCAAGCAAAAGTACCTTTGGTACATCGAGGCCTCCGACCTCGAAGCAGTATTGGATGCCAGGAAGATCGTGCTATTTCTCTCCACCGCGGGGGACCACGCCATCCACATCTACAACTCCCTCACGTTCGTTGACGGCGAAGACAAAACAAAATTCAAAACAGTCCTGCTGAACTTTGACAGCCACTGTGACATTGATGTGAATGAGAGCTTTGAACGGTACGTTTTCCAGCAGAGGCTTCAGGGTAAGGATGAACCTTTTCAGTCCTTCGTCACCCAGCTCCGCATCCTAGCGCAGTCATGTAACTATGACTCGACGGCTGATTCCATGATCCGGGATCAGGTCGTTTTCGGGGTCCACTCCGACTCCCTTCGGCAGCAGCTCCTGAAAGTCACACAGTTGACTCTCTCTGTCGCTATCGAGACGTGTGTTGTCCATGAGCATTCTAAGAATCGTTACTCCCACATCAGGGCGGCAGAAACTGCGAAGTTGGCCTCCCACGAGGCGGAACGGGTGCAAGCTATTGCACAAATGCAGGGCCTGAGCTCGAGGAGAGTGGCCGTTCGTACGCTTTTCCCGGGTCCCTGCGCATGCGCGCCATGACCGAGTGGGCGACGAGCCCGACAACCCGACAGCGCAGGTGCGTACGTTGACCGACCGCACTGCGCATGCGCGATGGCGCACGGAACGCGCTGACATCGGCGTGATGACGTGTCCAAATTGTGGCTCTGCCCATTTAAAGCGGCAATGTCTGGCAAAAGGACGCCGGTGTCTACAGTGTGGCAAGCTTGGCCACTACGCAGCCCTTTGCAGATCTGCTCCACCGCTCAGCAGCCAGCAATCCCAGATGCGGCGCAGAAGTGTCCGCTCAATACAACAAGGCATGCAGATTACGATCCCGACAGCCCGACGGACCGTGATGCTGAGTGCCTCAAGTCCCCATACTGGGTGGGCATCATAACTACACATGCGCTGCCTTCCACCACACCTACACAACGCCTCTCGATCCTCAGTGTGGATCCCGACGACGAGTGGTCTGCTGTCCTCACAGTGAACAAGGCTCGCATCCGATTTAAACTGGACACCGGCGCATCGGCGAACCTCATCTCGAAATCCGACCTCGACACCATTCACGCCAAACCAAGCATTCTTCCACCGGCCTGCCAGCTCCTTGACTACAATGGCAACGCCACAGCAGCCAGTGGCTCGTGTCAACTGGGGGTATCCAATAAGGCGATCAAGGCAACGCTGCGGTTTGAAATCGTCGGGCCTGACAGAGCATCGCTGCTCGGTGCTCGTGCCTGCAAGTTCCTGAACCTGGTTCAGCACGTCCACACCATGTCATCATCACCGGCGAAGGCCTCGCCCAATGGAAACTTGCAAGCCGACATAGATGACATCATCACACAGTACCACAGCGTATTCGACGGAATGGGCTCGCTCCCATACCGATACAAAATCCTGCTCAAGCCAAACGCCACCCCTGTGATTCATGCACCTCGCCGGGTGTCGGCGCCCCCTCAAGGATCGTCTGAAGAAGCAATTACAGGACCTCCAAGACCAGGGGATCATATCGAAGGTCACAGAGCCCACAGACTGGGTCAGCTCCATGGTCTGCGTCAAGAAACCGTCAAGGGAGCTTCGCATTTGCATTGACACTAAGGGTCTAAACCGCAACATCATGAGGGAGCATTACCCGATACCAAAATGAGAAGAGTTGACCAGTGAGATGGCTCATGCCAAATTCTTTACTAAGCTTGACGCCTCCAAGGGTTTTTGGCAAATACGACGGGACGCGTCCAGTCGCAAGTTGTGCACGTTCAACACCCCGTTTGGTCGTTACTGCTACAACCGGATGCCTTTTGGCATCATATCTGCCTCCGAAGTATTTCACCGCATCATGGAGCAGATGATGGAGGGCATCGAGGGGTGCGAGTGTACGTTGACGATGTCATCATCTGGTCCACAACGCCCCAGGAACACATCGCTCGCCTCAAGGAGGTATTCCAAAGAATCCATGAACATGGTCTTCAGCTCAACAGGGCCAAGTGCTCATTTGGTCAATCGGAGATCAAATTCCTAGGTGACCACCTCTCACAGCAGAGCGTACGGCCAGACGCCGACAAGGTCTCACCGATCAACGCCATGAAGACCCCGGAGGACAAAAAGGCGGTCTTCCGCTTTCTCAGAATGGTCAACTTCCTCGGGAAATTAATTCCCAATATGGCATCCCACACCACGGCCCTCCACCATCTCGTCAAAAAGTCGACGGAATTCCAGTGGCTGCCCACGCATGAAGAGGAATGGCGCGAGCTCAAAACAAAACTCACAACAGCCCCGGTCCTAGCGTTCTTCAACCAAGGAACCCAAGATATCAACTGATGCAAACCAGGATAGCATTGGGGCGGTGCTCCTTCAACGGGATGACTCCGCGTCCTGGGCTCCAGTGGCGTATGCCTCCAGGGCCATGACGCCCACTGAGCAATGGTACGCTCAGATTGAGAAGGAGTGTCTGGGTCTCCTAACGGGGATAGTCAAGTTCCACGACTATGTTTATGGCCTACCGAAATTCACGGTAGAGACGGACCACAGGCCTCTAGTCCACATAATCCAGAAGGATTTAAATGACATGACGCCTCGGTTACAGCATATTCTTCTAAAGCTACGCCGCTACGACTTCGAACTGGCCTACACGCCAGGTAAAGAGCTGATCGTTGCTGATGAGCTGTCCAGGTCCATTACCACACCGCATGAACAAAGTGACTTCATCTGCCACATAGAAGCGCAAGTGCAGTTGTGTGCCTCAAACCTTCCGGCCTCCGACGAACGAGTGGTCCAAATTCGTGAGGAGACAGCCAAGGATCCTTTGCTGCAGTGTGTGATGCAGCACCTTACCAATGGCTGGCAGAAGGGAAAATGTCCCCAGTTCTATAACGTAAAAGACGACCTGACGGTGGTCAGGGAATCCTTCTGAAACTCGACAGAATCGTAATTCCTCAGAGTATGCGTGCTATGGTGCTGGGCCAACTCCATGAGGGTCACCTTGGGGTCGAGAAATGCCGACGCAGAGCTCGGGAGGCGGTCTATTGGCCAGGCATCAGCCAGAACATTGCCGACACAGTCCTCAACTGCCCTACCTGTCAGAAGTTTCAACCAGCTCAACCCAAAGAAACGTTGCAGCAGCATGAGATTGTGACCTCTCCATGGTCCAAAGTCGGTGTAGACCTTTTCCACGCCAATGGGCGTGACGACGTACTCCTGGTCGAATACTTCGCCAGTTCCCCAGATGTAGTGAAACTGTCCGACCTCACGTCGAAGGCGGTAATCAAAGCCTGCAAAGAAACGTTCGCCAGGCATGGGATACCGCTCACGGTAATGAGCGACAATGGTCCTTGCTTTTACAGCCAGGAATGGTCTGACTTCGTACAGTCCTACAACTTCCATCACGTTACCTCCAGTCCCCACTACCCGCAGTCAAACGTGAAGGCCGGAAAAGGGGTCCACATTGTAAAGCGGCTGCTGTGCAAAGTTGCAGATTCAGGTTCCGATTTTAACCTGGCAATGCTGGCTTCCAGGGCAACCCCACTCTTGGTACCATGATGTGTTAGGCAGGTCGGTTCGGTGTGGACTGCACTTGATGCAGCGATGCGAGAAACAGACCTCTAACACTGTAGAAGATCCAACACTGTTTTATTGAACGATCGAACTAACATACATATTTAACTGTGGGTCAACGCTATACTGAATTGACTGGAGACCTTGTACTAGCCTCACCAGGCTTACTAGCTACCGCATGGTGTTTGGGCTGTGCTAGCTCGTGGACTCTGACTGTCTCAGTGGCTGGGTCCACAGAGAGCGGGAAACCTAGTGCCCTCTGGCTTTATAGTGGTGGTGTCCTGTCTGGTGATTGGCTGCACTGTGCTGTGTGCTGACTGGTCATCCTGTGTGTCAATCACTGCCTGTCTGCACTTCATTATATACATGAGTGGATATTATGACAACAACTGGCATAGATAAAATGCCCTTAGCTTAAGAGGTAGGTTAATGGAGCATCCTCAAGAGGAAAGAGAGGTGCAGGACCAGAGGGGTTTAGAGAGGGAATTCCAGATCATATGGGCCCATGCAGCTACAGGCATGGCTGCAAATGTTGGAGAAATTAAAGGATGTTGGACTGGAGAAAGTTACAAAGATAGAGGGGTGAGACATCAGACATGAGGATAAGAATTTTATAACTGAGGCATTGCTGAAGCAGGGGTCAATGTAGGTCAAGCATGCAGGGGTGATGGGTGAATGGGACTTAGTACGAATTGGGATATGAGCAGCAGGTTTGGATGTGTTCATGTTCATGAAGGGTGCAAGGTGAAAAGACAACAGGAGAGCATTGGTATAGTGAAATTGCGAAATTTGTGACATTTGGAGTGTGAATTTCTCCTCAGGGAATACTCCCACTCGACTGTCTGATCTCTGTTGGAAGATTCACCCTAAAAATTCCATAATTACAATTTGACCCAAGTTATGGTCAGAGAACCCCCATTGAAAGTCACCCATTCACCACTTAAGCTCACATAAATATTAGCATCTCTGAAAGGTATTGGTGGTTGATTATGTGGTGATATGCATCACCGTATATACACAAGGGGTTAATGTAAATACACTACAACTAAGTAAACACTAGAGGGAGCACCGGAAATGTCATGATATGCAAACATGCAGCTAATGAACACTTAGAATAGGACACAACCAATGAGCACTCAAGACACCCAGAGGTGGCATTACCACAAGGGGGCATTATACAACCCATATTAAAAGGACAGGTCACACATGCTCTGTCTCTTTCCACAGACAGACATCTAGAGAGTACATCAGGGTTGATCAACAGCATCACACCCAGCACGTGGCTTAGAGCAGGCTCGTAAAGATAGACTGAGTTACTACAGTTAGATTAGCAGAGAGTCGAACTCATTTAAGAACTGTGTTAATAGTTCAACAAACAAGTTGAACTCATTTCATAGTCTGGAGCTTCCTTTGTCAAAGCATACATCAAGGAAGCAGTTTATGCTACATGAAGCAGCATAACACAACAGATCAGACCTCATGGGACTGACCCCCAATATGGCCAAGTCCCATTACAGAATGGGGAAAATGACTGTTGAAAGAAATGGAGGCACAGAGTCATATTTATAATCATCTTTATTATTTTCACAAGTAGGCTTACATTAACATTGCAAGGAAGTTACTGTGAAAATCCCCTAGTCACCACACTACGCCGCCTGTTCGGGTACACTGAGGAAGAATTCAGAATGTCTAATTCACCTAACAAGCGTCTTTCGGGACTTGTTGGAGAAAACCGGAGCACCCGGACACGGGGAGAACATGCCGACTCCGCACAGATAGTGACCCAAGCCGGGAATCGGACCTGGGTCCCTGGAGCTGTGAAGCAGCAATGCTAACCACTGTGCTATCATGAACTATTTTTATTTAAATCTAGTTAGTAAGAGCAACATTTATCGCCCATCCTTAGTTTCCCTGAAACGATAGTGATGGACATTCATTGATGCAGGGGAATCATAAGTACACAAGTGGGATAGGAACAGAAGGATATGTCGATAATCAATGAGATGAGGTCGGCTGGGAGGAGTCAACACCAGCATAGGCTAAATGTACTGGCAACAACTGAAGGAGAGGTTGGGGGTAAAAGCAGAAGATGAAGAAGAAAAATTGAATATGTGGGTAACATTGAGACATGGAATGAGGTCGACTCGAATGAAGTCAGAGAAGAAGCAAGACAATGCCAATGACCCCACTAAGGACAGGAAACAAGGCAAGTTGGTCTTGTGGTCTGTTTCTGTGCTACAAGTTATGTGGAATCCTGTGTAACATTTTTTTTTTGAGTGACTTCAGTTGAGAACCAACCAGAGAAAAAATGACAGGTTTCCTTCCCGAAAGGATATTAGCAAACCAGTTGGATTTTTATGATAATCCTGCAACTTCATGGTCACTTTTACTAAGACCCAAATTTTTCTTTAAACAGAATTGAAATTCTCAAACTGCCAGCTCGGAGTTAAACTCATCTTCTACGGATTATTAGTCCAGAAAAATAATCTCTATATTAACATATCCCTATGAACCTTTCAGACTGAACCAAAATTTGAATTCAAACCTAGGAAGGACCTGGGTCAAAGATCTCTCTACTTGCTGCCCTAACAGTCGTACATTAAAATACTCAAAATTCATGATGTAAAAGAGGCCAATTCACAAATAAACTTTTTTAAATGTAAATTTAAAGTACCCAATTCGTTTTTTCTAATTAAGGGGCGATTTAGTGTGGCCAATCCACCTAACCTGCACATCTTTGGGTTGTGGGGGCGAAACCCACACAAACACGGGGAGAATGTGGAAACTCCACACGGACAGTGACCCAGGGCCGGGATCGAACCTGGGACCTCGGTGCCGCGAGGCAGCGGTGCTAACCACTACGCCGCCGTGCTGCCCACAAATAAACTTACAGCTAATCTCACTCGAAAAAGATGAGGGAAATGTAAATAGCAATGTGGTGTAGTTTTGGACGTCTTTTTAAAGTTAGAGTTCAGCCAGATAATAATTATCATAATAATCTTTATTATTGTAAGTAAGTAAGCTTACATTAACACTGCAACAAAGTTACTGTGAAAATACGGACACAGAGGGAGCTTTACTCTGTATCTAACCTGTATTATATCTGACCTTGTGTAACGGGATGGTGCAGGGGGAACTTTACTCTATGTCTGACCTTTACTATACCAGTTCTTGGTACGTTTATTCGGACAATATTGACTATACTCTATATCTAACTCGTCACCTGTCCCTTGGAGTGATTGATGGGATAATACAGACTCCGATTTACTCTGTCTCTCATCTTTTCTGCAGCAGCCCTGGGAGTGTCCGATGGGACAACATGGAGCAGTGGTTCACAATCAAAGGTCTGCAACTTCTGAGCAATTTGCCAAAAGGTTTCAAGGCTGATGCCTCTCTGCAGCTTCCCCCAGCGTGGTACATTGGCGAGACCATGCAGACGCTGCAACAACAGATGAACGGACATCGCGCGACAATCGTCAGCCAGGAATGTTTCCTCCCAGTCGGGGAACACTTCAGCAGTCAAGGGCATTCAACCTCTGACCTCCGGGTAAGCGTTCTCAAAGGTGGCCTTCAGGATGCGCGACAACACAGAATCACCGAGCAGAAACGTACAACCAAGTTCCGCACACATGAGCACGGCCTCAACCGGGATCTTGGATTCATGTCACATTACATTCACCCCCCACCATCTGGCCTGGGCTTGCGAAATCCTACCAACTGTCCTGGCTTGAGACAATTCACACCTCTTTAACCTGTGATTATCCCTCTCACCAGTTGCTCCGTCTGGACCTATAAAGACTTAATTACCTGCAAAGACTCACATTCAAAGTATCATATTGCATCATTGACTTTGCCTATATATATGTTTCTGGAATCCACTTCTTCATTCAACTGAGGAAGGAGCAGTACTCCAAAACCTAGTGATTCGGAAGAAAACCTGTTGGACTTTAACCTGGTGTTGTAAGACTTCTTACTGCACGTCCCCCAACACCATTGATTTATCCACTGGGTTGGCTCAGCTCTTACCATTTGCTGATTGGCAGCCATTACAGTCAACAGCATCACCAGTCATGACCCACATGACCTCTGTCATGAGCCAGCAATTCAAAGTCAAAATTAAACTGCTGGCAATGTTTTGGTACATTTTTCCCTGTTTAGACCAATTCATAAAATACAGTGTGATATTTAATATACTATTGTCTCTAACTCTTCTCTGCCATACTTCTCGATGGTGTGTGCTGACCACTCTGTTTGTAGTATTGATGGGCACAGAGATCAAGTTTAGATAGAGAGGGGTCACTGGGTTTGAAACCACAAAGCAACAAACCTAGAGCCTGTAGATGAATGAAACATTTGAATGCAAACTACTTGCGCACCCAAATAGAGGCAGCAAAAGTCCTGGAGAGAAGAGTGAAGGACTGGCAGAACCAGTCCCACTTCAGAGACAAACCTGCCAAATATAGGATCCCAAAATGTCCAGAAAAGCATAAACCAAATGCCATGGAAAATGCGACCTGTTACTTCTGTATGCAGATGAGCGGCATGGTAGCACAGTGGGTAGCACTGTTTCTTTTCAGCTTCAGGGTCACAGGTTCGATTCCTGCTTGTGTCTGTGTGCAGTCTACACGTTCTCCCTGTGTCTGCGTGGGTTTCATCCGGCTGCTCCGGTTTCCCCCCACAAGTCCTGAAAGACGTGCTGTTAGGTGAATTGGATATTCTGAATTCTCCCCCTGTGTACCCGAACAGGCGCCGGAATGTAGCGACGAGGGGCTTTTCACAGTAGCTTCATTGCAGTGTTAATGTAAGCCTACTTGTGACAATAAAGATTATTAAAACATACTTGTGACTTGAGTCAGAAAGTCATAGTCATGATGGCGCAAAGGAGGCCATTCAGCCAATCAAGTCCATGCTTGCTCACGGTAGAACAATCCAGTTAGTCCCAGTTGCCCTGCTCTATCCTCGTAGCATTGTAAGTTTATTTCCCTTAAGTGCCCATCCAATTTCCTTTTGAAATCATTGATGGTCCTTCTCCCAGCAACCTTTTGGCAGTGAGTTCCAAGTCATTACCACTCACTGTGCAAAATCTTCCCTCTCACATCACCTAGTCAGCCTCTTTATATGACCCTTGCTCCACAACTCCAAAGCAACACATGTTATGACTCTGGCTAGCAGTTCTGACCTGTTGCGGCTTTAATGTGGGAAAGGCCATGGACCAGCTCAGGAAAATGCTTCATTATATCATTGACGAGAAATGTAATCTGGAGATCATACTTACAGTGTGTTTGTTTTCTTGGAATCCACTGGCAATGGCATCAAGCCTTACAAACTGGGCCCTTGCTACACCCAAGCTAAAAATACTTTGCAGGCGGTTAGCAAGAAGTCAATCTTCTAACAGCAGATGGTTTTGATAAGAAAAGTAATGACAAATTGGATTAGCCAGCCACAGACAGTAACACGAGAAATAATGTTGTAAAACTAACATAGCCCGACAGTTACATACTTTTGTCAGCTTTCATTCCTTGAATAAAACCAGGTGTTTGGAAGGTTTTAGGACAGTTTAATTTAACGTTGGTCTCACTCTTGAACTTCTTTTTATATTATTTATAAAATTAAACCTCTGCCAGTTCCCTGGCGCCATCTGCATGAAAACGCTGACAAACTCCCCCGTTTACGCGGTTCATCTGAAAGACAAACCTTCGTCGGTATTGCACTTCCTCAGGACAGCACTGGGATATCCTGGAAAATGGGCTCAAGTCACTGGATTGGGATTCATACCCATGATCTCTGTCTCAGGGGCAAGAGTGTGACCGACCGAGCCACAGTGGACACCTGCATCATTAGGCCATTCAGCCCCACAAAGCTGTCCCACCCCCTTCAGTTAGATGGGCAGCGTTGTAACACAGTGGTTAGCACTGTTGCTTCACAGCTCCAGGGTCCCAGGTTCTATTCTCAGTTTGGGTCACTGTCTGTGCGGAGTCTGCACATTCTCCCCGTGCCTGCGTGCGTTTCCTCCGGGTGATCCGGTTTCATCCCACAAGTCCCGAAAGACGTGCTTGTTAGGTGAATTGGACATTCTGAATTCTCCCTCAGTGTACCCGAACAGGCGCCGGAGTGTGGCGACTAGGGGATTTTCACATTAACTTCATTGCAGTGTTAATGTAAGCCTACTTGTGACACTAATAAAGGTTATTATTATTATTATATCATGGCAGATCGTTGCAATGTAATCATACGTGAAATCAGTTTAAGCAGTTGGGAGTGAGCAGAGAAACACAAAATTCTTCCTCATTGGGCAGAAATTGGCAATCTCAGAAGATGGTAGGTGTAGGGAATTGGCAAATGTCACAATGGTGCAGTATGTAAGGCAGCACGGTAGCATTGTGGATAGCACAATTGCTTCACAGCTCCAGGGTCCCAGGTTCCATTCCGGCTTGGGTCACTGTCTGTGCGGAGTCTGTACGTTCTCCCCGTGTGTGCGTGGGTTTCCTCCGGGTGCTCCAGTTTCCTCCCACAGTCCAAAGATGTGCAGGTTAGATAGATTGGCCATGATAAATTGCCCTTAGTGTCCATAATTGCCCTTAGTGTTGGGTGGGGTTACTGGGTTATGGGGATAGGGTGGAGGTGTTGACCTTGGGTAGGGTGCTCTTTCCAAGAGCCGGTGCAGACTCGGTGGGCTGAATGGCCTCCTTCTGCACTGTAAATTCTTTGATAATCTATGGTAAGGGTGCCAAGCTTTTGGAGCCTGGTGTCATCAATCCACATGTCACCAGCAGTAAGTGAGTTCTTTATGCAATCACACAAACATGAAATCCCATGCACTCAAAACTGCAAACCCTCAGGTAGAAAGAATGTTGGACCCCACTGCCAGCCCCCATACCATAAAAACCCCAAACCCGCTCCCAGATTAGGTTCACCAACACTGGCTGGAAATATTCCTGGAGATTCTGTCACATGGCCTGCCTCCTCAAATCACTCCATCAAGTGAAAACGTCTTCATTCCTATCTCCAATATCCTCATAACTACTCAACGGAGTCTTCAAAGGGACAGCGGTTAGCCTCACAGTGCCCGGGACCTGGGTTCGATTCCAGCATTGGATAACCTTCTGTGTGGAGTTTGCACATTCTCCCCGTGTTCTCATGGGTTTGCTTCAGGTGTCCTCATTTCCTCCCACAGTCCAAAGACGTGCTCGTTTGGTGGATTGGCCATGGTAAATTGCCCCTTAGTGTCCAGGGGTATACATGTTAGGTGGGGTTACAGGGTTATGCGCTTAGAACAGATTGGACCCTAGGTGGGATGCTCTTTCGAAGGGTTGGCATAGACTCTATGGGCCAAATGGCCTCCTCCTGTACCGTAGGGATTCTATGGAAAACTACTGCTATGATTTTTCTCTCAGGTTTGCTTGCTGCAATATCCGAAAGATACTGGAGACTCCGGTACAAACCTGGATATTTGGAAACTCTTTCTTGCACAATGGGGCGGCACTGTGGCACAGTGGTTAGCAGTAGTGTTCCTCCCACAGTCCAAAGATGTGCAGGTTAGGTGGATTGGCCATGATAAATTGCTCCTTAGGATCCAAAAGGTTGGGATAGGGTGAGGGCATGACCCTAGGTGCTCTTTCAGAGGGTAGGTGCAGACCCGATGGGCCAAATGGCCTCCTTCTGCACTGTAGGGACTCTATGATTCTAATCTGTACCTCATTCACCTGGACTTCACTTTCTGTGCATAGTCTACTTCACAATGCCTCTGCATCCCAGACATTGTGCACTCCACCCTGTTTGTTGTTGACAATTCCGCACTGCCACTGTTCCCCCTTCCTCCTCGACTGATGTGTTTAAGGCAGAGGGCCTCCATTGTGAGATTTTCACGCTCAGAGTCTTCAGCTTCAGCTGTTACGATCAGAAGAAGAACAGAAACAGCTGGAGAAGGCCATGCGGCCCCTCTAGCCTGCTCCACCCTTCGGTAGGATCGTGGCCAAAATTCTACCTTAACTCCATGTTGAGTTCACAGAAGCAGCCACACAGGAAGCGTAGGGAATAAAAGGTTTATTCACAGAGGTACTAAAATACTATGTACATCGATCTCATAAGGGACTGCCCGCGCTGGCTCATACTCGGGCTGGATTTCTATATTCTGGTTTCCATTCCCGCTGATAAGTGGGTTCCACCCCTCAGCAGGGAAGCTGGTATTCCACGAGACACATGGGGAGCGGAATCAGCCTGCCCCAAGGGTCTCATGTAGGTTACAACACTCCACTTTCCCCATCACCCACAATTCCCTGAATGCTCCAAAAATCGATTGATCTCAGTCTCAAATGTACTCATTGACTGAGCATCATAGAAAATTCTAAAGATTACCAGCTCTCAGAGTGAAAAAATCTCTCCTCATCTCAGTCCTAAATGGTCAACCCAATATTTTAACATTATGACCCCCTAGTTCTAGACTCTGCAGCCAGGGAAAATGGCCTGTCAGCATCTACCCTCTAAGAATTTCATAGGTTTCAATTAGCCCACCTCTCATTCTTCTAAGCTCCAGAAAATATAGACCCATTCTACTCAATTTTTCCTGATAGAGAAGATCTTGGGCTGGATTCTCCAATTATGGGGCTATGTCCCCACGCCAGCATGGGAACGTTGGCGTTTTAGGCCAGAACAAATGGTGTAAAACGGCAACCGATTCCCCGTTTTGCTGGGGGCTAGCAGGAAGGCAGCCGCGCCATGCAACATGGCGGCAGCAGCTCGCGGACCCGGTCCACGAAATAGTCCCCCCTTTCGGCCGACTCGCACTCCCCGGACCACCCCCACAATGCCCCCAGCCCCTAATAAGGTCCCCCCCTTCCCGTGGATCGGCCCTCCCACGACTGTAGCGCCGCTGGACTGAGTCCGCAGCCGCCACGCCGAGTTCCCGACGGATGAGCCCATGAAATACCCATGCCGTTGGAAACTCAGACGGTAAGGGGTGGAAATCAGGGGGCAGGCCTCAGGCAATGTCCTGAGGCCGTCGATACGTGGCGCAGCGTACTCTCTGAGTACGGCGCTTTGGAGGGGGCGGAGTATCGCGAAAGCAGTGCCGCCCCCGATTTGGTCGTAAACTTTGATTCTCTGGCTGATCGCTGAACGTGATTTTGGCGTGGCGACCGGAGACTCCAGCCCCTTTTATCCTAGGGCTCATACTAGTGAACCTCAATTGTACTCCTCGAAGGCAATATCTTCTGCCTGAGACAAGGCTGTGGTGATATGTAAGCAATATTGTAGATAGCTGATGGTGCGACCTCCAACCGGCAGGTGGCGGTACAGAGCCACCATGCGGTCTCAAGGCGGTGGTCATGTGACAAGGCACTGAGCTATAAGTGCGGGCAGTGCCGGTGATCCTCAGGAAGTTATAAGACATACATGAGGACAGTCATGCATAGAGGTAGTTCCAGGGGAGTATAAAGAAACTCCATGATAATTTGTTCTGTATCAGATCATTATCTTACAACGTGTGTATTAATAAATATCCTGGTTTGGACAAGTCACAAGCAGTTCTGTGGATTCCTTGCTGGACATCAAACACCAAACACAACAAAGGAGATCAAAACGATACACAAAACTCCTATAATTGCAGAAATACTTCCTTACTATTATGCTCCAACCCACTTAAAGGCGACGTACTATTTATTGTCCTAACAGTTTGTTTTGCCTATAGAACCATAGAATGGTTATAGCACAGAAGGAGGCTTTTTATTTTCTTCTTTTTTTTAAAATTTAGCGTACCCAATTATTTATTTTCCAATTAAGGGGCAATTTAATGTGGCCAATCCACCTACCCTGCACATCTTTGGATTGTGGGGGTGAAACCCACACAGACACAGGGAGAATGAGCAAACTCCACATGGACTGTGACCCAGGGCCGGGATTCGAACCTGGGCCCTCAGCGCTCTAGGCAGCAGTGCTAACCACTGCACCACGTGCCGCCCTAGAAGGAGGTTTTTTGGCCATCTAATTTGTACTGGCTCTATGTAAGAATGACTCAGGTAGCCCTACTTGACTGCCTTTTCTCTGTAACCCGCTGGGCAGCACGGTGGGGCAGAGATTAGCACTGATGTCTCACGATGCCAAGGACCCAGGTTTGATCCCGGTCTTGGGTCACTGACTGTGTGGAGTTTGCACTTCTCCCTGTGTCTGGATGGGCCTCACCCCCATAACCAAAAATGAGCAGGGTAGGTGGATTGGCCATGCTAAATTGCCCCGTAATTGGAAGAGAAACAATTGGGCACTTTATATTTATAATAACAAAAAAAATTAAAATCTCTGTAACCCTGAAAATTTGATCTCTTCAGGATCTTATACAATTTATAAATTGAATCTTCCTGCAGGACTCCCAGTTAGTGTATTTTAAATCCTATCTACTCATTGCGCGATAAGGTTTTTCTCATGTTGTCCTCCATAGCTTATATTGCCAACCACCTTCAATCCGTGTTCTCTGGTTTATGTCCCTTCCATCAATGGGTGAAATTTCTGCTCCGTCTAGACCCTTCATGAGTTTGTACACTTCTATCAAATCTCCTCTCAACCTTCTATTCTCTCAGGACACCAGCTCCAGCATCTCCAATCCCTTCATATAACTAATGCTCCTCGCCCTAAAAACATTCTCCCAAAACCTATTTACACCCTTCACATCCTTCCTAACGCGTGGTGCCCAAAATTAGAGTAATACATCAGTTGAGGTAGAACCAGAGTTTTATAGTGGTTCACCATTACCTTCCTCTTTTCTATTTTACTTTATGGCTCAGAGGCTGTAGGTGGCTGGGGACATGGCAGGGCAGTTGCCGGCACCCAGTAAGGATGAGTTCCTGACGATGTAGTGCCCATCATAGTGGTAACTTTATAAGCCGTTCACATAAACATTGAACTATAGGTACAGGAGGTGGCCACCCTGCACTTTGAACCTGCTTTGCCATTCAATCAGATTATGACTGATCTGTGCCACAGCTCCATTTACCCACCTATTCTCCATATCCTTTGATACTTTTACTCAACAGAAATCTTTCCAGCTCAGTCCCAGTAGCTCCAGTTGTCTCCCGGAGTCTTTTGGAAGACAGAGTTCCACATTTCCACCATTCTTTGTGTGAAATGACTGCCAAATTTCTCCACTCATCCAGTGATAACCAGTAACCATTAAAGAGAAGGCCTAATTGGCAGAGATGTCAGCCTGGCAGCCAATCTACCAGACAATGAGTACCTTGCCGGCTACTTGGCTGTAGAGGGCATCACAGAGAGCTGAACAATCTTCACTAGATATTCACACATAAAACTTCCCAGCAGTGAAGGTTGCTGTATAATGGAGTATGTTAGACTAAGACCATAAGACATAGGAGCAGAATTTGGCCACTCGGCCCATCGATTCTGCTCCACCATTCAATCCTGGCTGATATTTTTCTCATCCCCATTCTCCTGCCTTCTCCCCATAATCCCTGATCGCTTTATTAATCAAGAACCTATCTATCTCTGTCTTAAAGGCATCCAGTGATTTGGCCTCCACAGCCTTCTGCAGCAATAAGTTCCACAGATTCACCACCCTCTGGCTGAAGATATTCCTCCTCATGTCCATTTAAAGGATCGTCCCTTCAGTCTGAGACTGTGCCCTTGGGTTCTAGTCTCTCCTACCAGTGGAAACACGTCCATCCTATCTATCAAAGTGGATAATTTTATAGAGTAAAGGTTAACTCTAACACTACTCTAATAATGGCTACTGAGCATTTACGTAAGAGGTATGTCTAATTATATCACTCTGAGAGTGATGAGTGAAAAGAATCTAAGGGTTAAGGACTGGCTCTGTCCTGATGTTCTGTCATCTGGTACATAGTTAATTATGTAAATAGACGTATTTTGAAGAAAGGGGGCGGGATTCTCCGTCCCGCCGCACCACATTTCTGCTTCACCCCGACGGCGGGATTCTCCATTACGGCGGACGGTCAATGGGATTTCCCATGGCGGGGCAGCCCCACGCCGTCAGGAAACCCCCGGGCTGCCGGCCAAACAGAGCATCCTGATGGTGGAGAATCTAGCCCGGGATCTTTGCTTCCAGCTGGACCTCTTTCTTTTTTTGCCGCCATTTTGCAAAGTCTTTGCTGTAGTGGAAGAAGTTCCACAGGCCTGGAGACTGTCCCACCGAACCCACAGTGCTGTGGCTATGGCAAGATTGGTCATTTTTCAATAGCATAATGTTCAAAAAAGTCTACGTTTGCAAAGCAAAAATAAAAATATTTTAAAAGAAACTGTACGAAAAATACCAGACAACCAGGAAGTCATCTTTCTAAGGGAAATCAAAGAGAACAAAAACCAATACTGGAGCGCAAACAATGGACATCATACAGAATTTAAATTGGGTACAAGAAATGGGGCGAAATTCTCCCCCAACGGCGCGATGTCCGCCGACTGGCACCAAAAACGGCGCCAATCAGACGGGCATCGCGCCGGCCCAAAGGTGCGGAATGCTCCGCATCTTTGGCGGCCTAGCCCCAACATTGAGGGGCTAGGCCGACGCCGAAAGGATTTCCGCCCCGCCAGCTGGCGGAAATGGCGTTTGTTGCCCCGCCAGCTGGTGCGGAAATGCGGCGCATGCGCGGGAGCGTCAGCGGCCGCTGACAGTTTCCCGGCGCATGCGCGGGAGCGTCAGCAGCCGCTGAAAGTTTCCCGCGCAATGCGCCATGGTGGAGGCCGTGGCGGAGGCGGAAGGGAAAGAGTGCCCCCACGGCACAGGCCCGCCCGCGGATCGGTGGGCCCCGATCGCGGGCCAGGCCACCGTGGGGGCACCCCCCGAGGTCAGATCGCCCCGCGCCCCCCCCCCAGGACCCCGGAGCCCGCCCACGCCGCCTGGTCCCGCCGGTAAATACCAGGTTTGATTTACGCCGGCGGGACAGGCAATTTCTGGGCGGGACTTCGGCCCATCCGGGCTGGAGAATTGAGCGGGGGGTCCCGCCAACCGGCGCGGCCCGATTCCCGCCCCCGCCCAATCTCCGGTACCGGAGACTTTGGCGGGGGCGGGGGCGGGATTCACGGCGGCCAACGGCCATTCTCTGACCCGGCGGGGGGTCGGAGAATGACGCCCATGGAGTCTCAGTTTTATCTGAGCACCATATTCTCCAGGCCCACGTGATTCTCCGGTCCTTTGGGTTGAGAATGACGTGAGCACGAATCACTGCTGGTCCTGGCAAGCATGGCCCTGACACGGTGGACCTTGCGGTGGACCAAGGGAGTAACTCTTTAAGGGTGTAGCCCCAAAAGTCCATCCAAGGGCCACCCTCCCATTCCCCCACAATGCAAGATCTGCCCATCCCACCCCCCACCAGACCCACAACCAGAGAACCCCTAAGTAAAGAACCCCCCCCCCCAACCCCCTAAATATGAAACCCCTCCAAACCTCTTAAATAAGGAACCCCCCCTCCCCAGGGGCCCCTAAAAAAGACTTTCCTGCCCCAGAGGTTCACTAAATAAGGAAACCCCCCTGGAGAACCTTAAATAAAGAGACCACCCACAGAGGCCCCTAAATAAAGAAACCACCCATGAAGACCCCTAAATAAAGGGGAGCCCCCAGAGCCCCCTAAATAAAGGGACTCCACCCCCATAGACCCCCTCAGAAAAGTGACCCCAGTCAGAAAGCCCCCTGAAAAGAGGCCCCAGTCAGAAAGGCCCCCAGAAGAGAGACCCCTGTCAGAAAGACCCACGGAAGAGAGACCCCGTCTGAAAGCTCGAGAGCAGTCCAAAAAGAGGCAGTGAAAAGAATCACTGCTTTGTGCCAGGGGGGAATAGATGGCACATATAGGAAGTGGAGAGAAGTGGGGCTGGTTAAGGTGAGGGATTTGTATCTGTAAAAAGGGTTTGCCAGTATAGAGGAACTGAAGGAGAGGGTAGAGCTCCCATGAGGAAGTGAGTTTAGGTACCCGCAGGTAAGGGACTTCGCGCGGAAGGTTTGGAAAGTGTTCCCCAGGTTACCGAGGTACATTCTGTTGGAGCAACTGTTGCTTCCGGATGTGGAAGGGGAGGGCAGGATCAGGGACATATACAGGTGGCTTGGAGAACAGGGAGGTGAGTGGGTGGTGAAGATTAAGGGGACGTAGGACGGGGAGCTGGGAGGGGAGATAAACTAGGGAGTATGGAGCGAGGCGCTACGAAGGGTAAATGCGGCCTTCTCATGCGCAAGGATGAGCCTGATACAGTTCAAGGTGGCAGACAGGGTACATACGACCCGGGCAAGAATGAGTGGGTACTTCCAGGGAGTGGTAGACGAGTGTGAGAAGTGTGGGTGGGGACCAGCGAATCACGCTCATATATTCTGGGGCTGTGAAAAGTTGGGAGAGATTCTGGGTGGGAGTGCTTGTGGTGCTTGCAAGGATAGTGGGGAGGAGGTTGAGCCGGACCCTTTGGTGGGGATATTTGGGATATCGGAGAAGCCGGAGCTGATGGAGGGGTGGAAGGCCGATCTTGTGGCCTTCGCCTCTCTGATTACCCGGTGACGAATTTTATTGGAGTGGCGATCGGCAACGCCACCGGAGGTAGCGGCCTGGCTGGGTGACTTATATGACTTATATGAGGCAAGGTGGGGGATGTTCGTGACCGTGTTTGAGGAGTTGTTCGTTGCGAGGGGGGGGGGAGAGGGGGGTGAAAAAGTGGTAAAATTTGTACAAGCTGAATAGTTGTGTGTTGGCTGTATAGTTGTGTGCAAGTCCAGGCTCCAGGTGATGCCAGCGCAGTTCGAGTTTGCCTGGTAGCTGCTACTTTTGGATACTGAGCCCTCTCCCCTCCCCTCCAGCCCTTCCACCCCTCACTCCCCTGCTTCCCCTCCCTTCCCACCCTCCCTCCCCTATATACAGAAAGACAACAGAACATGTCCTCCCCCATTCCCCCGCGGTGCCAGTTGCACCATGACGTGGCAGATATGTCGCACTGTCTCCCTGCTCAGCCGGTGTCTTCAATCGCAAGCCCTGTCCGGCATGTCGTCAAACGATCGGCGCTGCTGCTACGCGAGGCCTCCTTTGCACCTCCTCCTCCTCGAGCAGCTCCAGCTCGTACTGCCGCAGGGCACCCTCCGGCTGCGGAGACTAGGAAGAAGGCCATCATTGCTGGTTGAATTCCAATATCCATTGTCTGCAGGGGGTGAAGGGCAAATATGTTAGCATGGTGCATAACCCCGTGCCCAACCAGGTCACTGAGTGTCTTTAAGACAGCGATAGATAGGTTCTTGATTAATCATGGGGATCAGGGGTTATGGAGAAAAGGCAGGAGAATGGGGATGAGAAAAACATCAGCCATTATTGAATGGCGGAGCAGACTCGATGGGCCAAGTGGTCTAATTCTGCTCCTATGTCTTATGGTCTTAAGGTCTAACAGGCTACCTGGTGCCACCGGTTGGCACTGCGGACTCTGTTCCCCCCCCCTCCCCCAATCCCCCACTCCTGGCCCCATCAGTGGTGGATTGGGGGGGGGGGGGGACTCTGGCCCTGGTGCTCATCCTTGCTGCCTGGGCTATTGTCGGCTGGCGCTGCCTCTGCAGTGGGAGGCAAAGGATGAGTTCCGGGCTGGTGTGATGAAGGGTGGGTTGCGAGGGTGGTGGGGCGGATGGTGGGGGCTGTGTGCGGGGTGGGCCACCCATACAGCTGGTATCACTCTGTAGAACCAGGGGCCAAGGTGGGTGGTCAGCGGGGTGCGGAGCAAGATGGCAGCCTCGCAGGCTGCGGCAATGGTGGCCCGTGCCTGGACATCACCCCAGTCCTTGGGAGGGTCACCCTGGTCACCCCGCCCCGGCCCTGGCAGGGCCCCCAGCCCCCGCCACCACAGCCAGCACGGCCAGTGTCCAACCTGGCAGACATCAGTCACGCCTCTCCGTGTCCTACCTCCTCTCTCTCTCTTTCTTGTCGGCCATGACGCCGGTTTCATGATTTGTAAAAGCACAAGTGAACCTCGCCGTCGGGAATTTGGCCAATCGGAGGCGGAGAATCGCGGAGGCCCCGGAGATTACTGGGTCGGGCCCGCTAATGATATGCCAAGGGTGCTTACTGTACACGCAATTCTGGAACGTATTGACGCAGCTGTTGAGGCAACCGAGTATTGTGATTTGGCGTTAAACTGGCACCCACTGCAAGTACGCCGTCAGAACCGATGGTCCACCCAATCGCTTTTCACGATTTCGGCATCGGCTGACGGAAAATCCTGCCCCAGATGTTGCAAGGATAGTGACAGGAAAAACAAAAACCTTGGGGCTTTCAATCTTATGACCAGGTCAGAACCATATTTTTATGACCCCGTTCTGCAGGTCTGAAAGGAGACGGTGTTATTTACATTTTGTCCTGCTTCATGAATCGCCATTGTTAGTATTCCGAGAAGTAGGGCAGCACGGTGGCGCAGTGGGTTAACCCTGCTGCCTCACGGCGCCGAGGTCCCAGGTTCGATCACGGCCCATGTGGAGTTTGCACATTCTCCCCGTGATTGCGTGGGTTTCGCCCCCACAACCCAAAAATGTGCCGAGTAGGTGGATTGGCCACGCTAAATTGCCCCTTAATTGGAAAAAAATAATTGGGTACTCTAAATTTTAAAACAAAGTATTACGAGGAGTTCTGACTTCTTTCCTTCCCAACTAAATTTTTAGTTGCTGTATCCTAAATATTTGTTAGTATGCCAAGTAATATATAGTGCAGATTTGAATAGTTTTGCTGATTTAAAACAAACAATGAAACCTACGTTTACTAACAAATATTAAATAATAATCATCTACAATCATAAAAAATAATATTAAAAATGACTTCACACGATCCAATAACATTAGTTTCCCCATCTTAAGGGGGCGATGGCTACAATCAAACTGCACCATGCTGGGGCCTGTGCAGAGGGTCCCACCGCAGGCCAAGGCTGCTGCCAGTGTCGCAACTTTCGCAGCCGTTTTTGAGCGCAGGTAAGGGCGTACTTTTCTCACTCAGTATCGGCCGGCCATTGCTTCCTGCCGATATGTGGAAGTTGCAGGCAAACACACTCTGTGCCCTCATCTAAGCCATTGATACAGTTTGTAAACATCCACAGGGACCAGTGCTTGAGTCTCCACGGTCATTACACCTTGCATTGAAAATGTCTTGTTTATTCCTACCCTCTGTTTTCTGTCCATCAAGCAATCCTCTACCGATGTTCAATCCCATGAGCCCTAATCATGTGTAACAATCTCTTGAGTGACACCTTCTCGTGTGCCTTTTGAAAGTCCATGGTTTCACCTCATCTATCCTGCTAGGTGTCATGATATGCAAACATGCAGCTAATGAACACATAGAATAGGAAATGACCAATGAGCAGTCAGGACACTCGGGGTGGTATCTCACTATAAAAGGGATGAGGCACTCACACCCCACCTCTTTCCCCAGACCAACATCTACAGAGTGAGACAGGGTGTATCCTCAGTATCACACCCCAGCACGTGGCTCAGAGCAAGGCTGGTTCAGTCAGACTGAGTTACTACATTTAGATTAGCAGAGAGTCGAACGCATTGAGAACTGTGCTAATAGTTCAATAAAACACATTGAACTCACGTCGAAGTCTGGAGCATCTTTTACTCAAAACTGCATCAAGTGGAAGCTTGTGTTATTCCAAATTACATAACACAACATGGTACCAGCATTGGGCTTCAATCTAGTTAGTTCAATTCAGCAAGATCCCTGACGGCCAGCGAATGTATACCGGCACATTGAAAAAGATTCCGGCTCCTCACCAGCTCAGGACCTCCGGCAATCTCAGTGCCAACTGGCGGAAATTCAAGCAGAAATTTCAGCTTTACGTCGAAGCATCAGACCTCAATGGTGCGTCTGATGCACAGAAGATAGCTCTTTTCCTCACCACAGCGGGTGATCACACCTTGGAAATATTCAACTCCTTTCACTTTGCCGAAGACCAGGACAAGGCAAAGTTTCAGACCACCCTGGACAAGTTTGACAACCACTGTGAGGTGGACACCAACAAAATCTTGGAGCGCTACATATTCAAGCAGCGATTGCAAGGTAAAGACCAATCCTTCAACTCCTATATAACTAACCTTAGACTGCTAGCGCAATCCTGCAACTTCGGTGATATCACTGACTCGATGGTCAGAGACCAAATCGTTTTTAGAGTTCACTCTGGTCCTCTGAGAGAGCAGTTACTGAAGACCAAGCATATGACCCTGCCAGTCGCGATTGAAACATGCACAGTGCATGAGCACTCTAAAAATCGCTATTCCCAGTACAAAACGGCAGACAATGATAAACTAGCCTCCCACAAGGCGGAGAGTCTGCAGGCCATCTCCCGGATGCAGTGCCTCAACAGTGCCAAAAACGGCCATTTTGCGCGCTCTTCTCGGGGCCCGACGCATGCGCGATGCGAACGGGATAACGAAGCGGCCGAAACCCGCACTGCGCAGGGGCAGACATCTGAGAACCGCACCGCGCATGTGCAACGATGCGCGGAACGTCAGGATGCCGACGCCATGACGTGTTCGAACTGTGGCACCGCCCATTGAAAGAAACACTGCCCTGCAAGAGGCAGACGCTGTTTAAACTGCGGGAAGCCAGGCCACTATGCAGCTATGTGCAGATCTGCACCACCAGTCAGGAGTCAGCACTAGGGGCTTTTCACAGTAACTTCATTGAAGCCTACTTGTGACAATAAGCAATTTTCATTCTCATTTCAATTCTGACAACGGTGCATCCGGAGTGTGCAACAATGCCTTAAGGATTCTGATCCCGACAGTGCAACGGATCCGGATGATGAATGCCTGGACAACGCCTACCGTGTGGGCATTATTACAACGTGTGAATCTGCCACACCAGACTCATCGCAAGTCCAGTCAATCCTAGCTGTGGATTCCGAGGTCGAATGGCGAGCAGTGATGAAGGTCAACCACTGCCCCATCCAGTTCAAGCTGGATACAAGTGCCTCTGCCAACCTCCTCTCACAGGCAGACTTCAGACGCTTTAAGAAGTCCCTCGCTGTCCTTCCAGCTGCCTGTAAGCTCCTGGATTATAACGGGAATGCCATCATGGCCCTGGGATCCTGCCATCTGCACGTATCCAACCGACACACACAAGCACGGTTACGCTTTGAAATTGTTAAGCCGGACAGGGCATCCCTACCAGGTGCACACGCCTGCAAGCAGTGAACCTCATTCAAAGGGTTTACACCACGACATCCTCCCATGTGGATCTTCAGGCCGTCATCGATGACATCTTCGCCCAGTATCCAGATGTGTTCAACGGGATGTGCATGCTGCCGTATCGAAACAAGATTCTGCTACGAACTGATGCCAAGCCAGTGGTCCACGCACCACGATGAGTCCCTGCTCCACTGAGAGAGCGCCTGAAGACACAGCTCAAGGATCTTCAGCAAAAAGGCATGATATCCAAGGTCACCGAACCGACTGACCTGGGTCAGCTCGATGGTGTGTGTAAAGATGCCTTCGGGGGACCTGCGCATCTGCATTGATCCCAAGGATCTCAATAAGAATATCATGCAGGAACACTGCCCCATCCCGAAGCGGGAGGAACTCACGAGTGAGATGGCACACGCGCGCTTCTTCACCAAATTGGATGCATCACAGGGGTTTTGCCAAATCCAGCTGGAAGAGTCCAGCAGAAGGCTCTGCACCTTCAACACGCCTTTTGGCAGATACTGCTACAATCGCATGCCATTTGGCACCATCTCGGCATCGGAGATATTCCGTCGCATCATGGAGCAGATAATGGAAGACATTAAAGGGGTTCATGTGTACGTGGACGACATCATCATATGCAGATGCGCAGGTCCCCCGAAGACATCTTTACGCACACCATCGAGCTGACCCAGGTCAGTCGGTTCAGTGACCTTGGATATCACCATATGGTCCATGACCCCTGAAGAACATGTGTCCCGTCTCCAGAAGGTTGACATGCCAACGGCCTAAAGTTAAACAGGTCCAAAATGTTGTTTTGGCACATCGACGCTCAAGTTCCTAGGCGACCAGATCTCACAGCATGGTGTGTGCCCGGACACAGACAAAATCAAGGCCATCGAGGCGATGAAGGTCCCTGAGGACAAAAAGGCGGTGCTGCGCTTCTTGGGTATGGTCAATTTTCTGGGCAAGTTTATTTCAAACATGCCCACACACACCTACGCAACCTGGTGAAAAAGTCAACTGCCTTTGAGTGGAAGGCGGGACACCAGACAGAGTGGCTGGAGCTGAAAGCCAAGCGCCAAGCTCACCACTGCACCAGTCCTGGCATTCTTCGACCCAGCCCGGGAGACAAAGATATCCACAGATGCAAGTCAGGATGGCATCGGTGCAGTGTTGCTTCAACGAAATGACACATCATCCTGGGCACCAGTAGCCTACGCATCAAGGGCGATGACGCCCACTGAAACCAGATATGCTCAAATTGAGAAGGAGTGCTTGGGTCTTCTCACCGGCATTCTCAAATTTCATGATTATGTCTACGGCCTGCCGACATTCACTGTCGAGACGGATCATAGGCCTCTGGTCCATATCATCCACAAGGACCTGAATGACATGACACCTCGGTTGCAGAGAATCCTGCTTAAACTTAGGAGGTATGACTTCAACTTGGTGTACACACCTGGCAAGGAGGTCATCATCGCTGATGCATTGTCCCGCTCCGTCACCTCACCCAGTGAGCCGCTGGAGATCATCCAGCACATCGAATCGCAGGTGCAGCTGTGTGCTAGCACTCTCCCGGCGACAGATGAGAAGGCAGTTCTCAACCGTGATGAGACAGCCAAAGACCCCCTCTTGCAGCGCGTCATCCACAACATCACCAATGGCAGGCAGAAAGGGCAGTGCCCACAGTTGTACAAGTGAAGGATGACCTGATGGTGATTGATGGTATCCCCCTCAAGCTGGACAGGATTGTCATTCCGCTCAGTCTCCAGAGCTTGGTGCTTCGCCAGATTCATGAGGGACACCTGGGCCTCGAGAAGTGCAAACGCAGAGCCAGGCAAGCTGTCTACTGGCCAGGCATCAGCCAGGACATCACGAACATGGTCCTGACTGTGCTACCTGTCAGTGGTTCCAGCCAGCGCAGAGCAAGGAGACGCTCCAACAGCATGACATAGTGACCTCTCCGTGGTCCAAGGTTGATATCGACTTTCATGCGAATGGTCGCGACTACGTATTGATCATCGACTATTTCTCGAATTACCCTGAGGTGCTGAAGCTCCCGGACCTCACCTCTCGGACCGTCATTAAAGCCTGTAAGGAGACGTTCTCAAGACATGGCATCCCAATCACCGTCATAAGCGACAATGGGCCGTGCTTTAGCAGTCGAGAATGGTCCACATTTGCCAGGTCATACAATTTCCAGCATGTCACCTCCAGTCCACACTATCCGCAGTCCAATGGAAAAGTCGAGAAAGGGGTGCACATTGTGAAACAGCTCACCTGCAAGGCCGCAGACTCTGCTTCCGGCATACACCCTGCACTGCTCGCGTACAGGGCGACTCCATTGTCCACTGGCATGTCGCTGGCTCAACTCCTTATGAACAGGGACCTGCGGACGACGCTTCCAGCCATACACCTGCCCAACCTGGATCACCTCCCAGTGCTGCAGAAGATGCAGCATCTCAGAGACTGTCAAAAGCAGGGCTATGATGCCCATGCCACTGATCTGGCCATGCTATCCCCGGCAGACACTGTCAGGATCAAGATACCGGATGGTGGGTGGTCTGCCCCGGCTGTCGTTGTTCGACACTCTTATCTTGTACGTATGGCTGATGGCTCCATCGTGCGAAGGAATTGGCGATGGGCACTGCGCGAAGTTGCCTGCCCGCAACAACTTTCTCCTCCATTTCCATATGTTGAATTGCCACCTCCTGATACCTCGCACCACGAGGCCGCCAGTCATGCTTCCATCCCGCCTGTTAAGGCGCCGTTGTCCCCTCCGCCACCTCTCCGGCGGTCGACCAGCATCAGACGCAAGCCTCAGAGACTGGACTTGTGAACGTTTGTTTTGTTTGCTCTGTTCTGTTGTCCTCCGTCAGCCACATTAGACAGACTCATTCACATGTAAATGCATTCACATACGCCAACAAAACAATAAACAAAAGGAGCTATGCCATGATATGCAAACATGCAGCTCATGAACACATAGAATAGGACATGACCAATGAGCAGTCATGACAATCAGGGGTGCTATCTCACTATAAAAGGGATGAGGTACTCACACCCCGCCTCTTTCCACAGGCCAACATCTACAGAGTGAGACAGGGTGTATCCTCAGCATCACATCCCAGCACGTGGCTTAGAGCAAGGCTGGTTCGGTTAGACTGAGTTACTACATTTAGATTAGCAGAGAGTCGAACTCATTGAGAACTGTGCTAATAGTTCAATAAAACACATTGAACTCACTTCAAAGTCTGGAGCATCTTTTCTTTTAAATTTAGAGTACCCAAATCATTTTTTCCAATTAAGGGGCAATTTAGCGTGTTCAATCCACCTACCTTGCACATCTGCGGGGGCGAAACCCACGCAAACATGGGGATCTGGAGCATCTTTTACTCAAAACTGCATCAAGTGGCAGCTTGTGTTATTCCAAATGACATAACACAACACTAGGTACATCCTCAAAAAGCACTAATAAATTTGTCAACCATTAATCCCCTTTCATAAAGCCAATCTGACTGCCTCACCATGATGTGATTTGCCAAGTGCCCTTTTAGCACATTCCTAATAGTAGATTCCATCATTTTCCCAACTATTGATGTTAGGATAATTGGCCTGTAGTTCACTGTTTTCCTTCTCACTTATTTCATGAACAGTGCAGCCACATTTGCTACCTTCCAATCCACGGATAGGGAAACTAGCCGGGACCGGAGGACTCACTGAGCAGCAACCATTCCAATCCTCCCAGCCTGTGTTATATATACAGCTGATGTTCAACGCCAGCTCCACACACAAGTATGCAAGGGAAGCTGGGTTAAAATAGCTCATGGGCAAGTGGAACATGGGCCGCACCTTGGGCAGCAGCAGCCCGGAATGCAAGTTGAGTTTCACCGCGCAGACGTATGAAAGTAAATTAAAAAGATCTTCACTCTGCAATGGAATGTGCCTATACACAAAACATCAGTGACTAATACTACTCAAGCACGGCTTTCGAATGTCTGAAGTTATTTTTGCAGTAGGTTTTGGATAATTCATAGACTTGGAGTTATGAATCGGGCATTGCCAACAATGAACATTATAATTCCTGTTCTCAGAGTTGTGTGGCCCCATGTTCACTGTGTAAATGTGCTGCTGTTGTTACTGAACCAGAAATGGGTCACAAGATTTGTTTCTGGAACTGGGCTTTGTAAACTGAGCTCTGCTGTGACTGCTATTGGTATCATTATTCTGGGTGTGAATTAAAGACAAAATAGCCAGCGGTTCCCACGGGAGGACCCTTTCCAAACAATGTGCATGAGAATGCGAGATGAAGATAATTTTCTGTTGTGTTGCCTGTCTACAGGGAAATCACACTCCATCCCCTCATCATCCAGGCTTCACCATGACAAATGGCATTTTCTGTAAGTTCAGTGAGTAAAGGTATTGGGTGGGATTTTCTGAACATTCCCTGATGGCAGAGGGTGTAAACATCGCGAAACACCGTTAACCGTGGCTAGACCAAAGGATCCCGCCGCCGGGGCACCTCCACTACCGCAAAACACTGCGGCGGGGGAAGGGGTTTGAAAACCTCACCCATTGTCTGGTGCATTTAAAGAAAGAACAATTGGTGTATACATTGTGCCTTTCATGCTTCAAGACTCTGAGACCTGATACTCCTTGTGCAGTACTGAAGGAGTGCTGCACTGTCATCAATGCATCTTCCTGGCGGTACGATGGTGCAGTGGTTAGCACTGCTGCCTCACGGTGCCGAGGTCCCAGGTTCGATCCCAGCCCGGGTCACTGTCCGTGTGGAGTTTGCACATTCCCCCGGTGTCTGCGTGGGTTTTGCCCCACAACCCAAACAAAATGCAGGATAGGTGGATTGGCCACGCTAAATTGCCCCTCAATTGGAAATTATTTTTTAAAAATAAATGCCATCTTCCAGGTAATGCTTTAAACTGAAGCTCCACCTGACCTTTTAGTAGGAATGAAAGATCACATGGCAGTATGTTGAAGGAAGCCAGGGGAGTTCTCCCCAGTGGACCTGGTCCAGTTTTTAAAAATATAAATTTAGAGTTACCAATCAATTATTTCCAATTAAGGGGCAATTTAGCATGGCCAATCCACCTACCTTGCACATCTTTGGGTTGTGGGGGTGAAACCCACACAAACACGGGGAAAATGTGCAAACTCCACACGGACAGGGACCCAGAGCCGGGATCGATCCTGGGACCTCGGCGCCATGAGGCAACAGGGCTAACCCACCTGGTCCAGCTTTTTTGTATATCAACCAACATTACTAAAGCAAATTCTGGTCATTATCACACAGCTGTGTGTGGGACCTTACTGTGCACAAAATTGACTGCTCTGTTTTAAAATTATTGTGGGACAGATTTGCTCCTATCGCCGGAGCACCCACCGGCTAGCCCAGAAGTCAGCATGGGTCTGACGTGGCTCAATGGCGGCAACGCATGAATGCCAACGACACGGGTTTGCCACCGAATCACTTGGTTGGGGGCAGCTCTGACTGATGGCTGTGCAGGAGCTGGCACCATATTGAAAGGACAGTCAATCGTGTGTTAAAGCTGGGAATCAACTTGCAGTTTTCTCCGGTGTTTGAATTTCTGTTGCTCCAGCTCCAATGGACATTCCAAGGTCCAGGGAGTCGATTCCTCTGCCGTCACACAAGACCATTCGGTGGCGTCAGTAGGTTCACCTGAGGTCGGAAAATCCAACCAGCACATCCCCCCCAGAGCTCGAGGGTGAAAAAGGACAGGGTGGATGATACCCATGCTGCCCACCACCTTTTCCTTTCCCTTGCAGGAATCCTCCAAAGTGCCCTCCCCTTACAGACTCAGCTCTGTATTCTTACTTTCAGGGATGGCTCCTCTACTGCTCAGTTGTGCACTGCTCCTTTACATTTTGGACTCAATACTTCTGTGTTCTGAATGCCTGAGGCTACACCCCTCAGCACAGCAAGAATTTACACAGAGCAAACATTTCCAAGACCAATCCAGTGACCTTTAACTCAGCCTCCTGGAATTCCAAAGTGACTCACTCTCACAGTGAGTCAAGGAAGCCACATATAAGTCATCAGCTTTCACTGGGCACGGGGGACATTCAGTGCATTTGACTAAATCCGGGAGGCAGATTGAATATAGTAAAATACCATTTCCATTCTATGCAAATTGGCAGTCAAGCCTATCAATGAGCTCGTCCACCCCATTACCACTGGGGAAGGATCAAAGGCAGGAGGATGCCTTTCGGCTCGTTGACCCTCCAAAAGAGCACCCTCCCTAGGCTCACTCCTCCACCCAATTCCCGTAACTCCACATAACCTGCACAGAGTTGGACACTCTGGGGTAATTTAGGATGGCCAATTCACCATCCACCTAACCTGCACATCTTTGGACTGTGGGTGGAAACTGGGTCACCCAGAGGAAAGCCACGCAGACATGGCGAGAAAGTGCCAACTCCACACAAACAGATATCCAAGGCCGGAATTGAACCCAGATCCCTGGCGCTGTGAGGCAGCCGTGCTAACCACTGTGCCACCTTGTAGCCCAGGTTGCGAACAATCTGAAAAATCAGTGACAGCAGGAGTGGAAGAGGCCCCGCCGCAAAACGCGCCGCAGTGGAGGTCGGTGGTGGAAGATCCCACCCATTATGTTTGATTAACCAATATAGAAAGAAAATATCTTCAAATAACTTTGTGGGGCCCCACGCTCATTTTCATTTCTGGGGCATCCCCAATGACCTCACACCCCTCCCACAATGACATCACACTCCTCCCCCAATGACATCACACCCCTCTCCCAATGACATCACACCCCTCCCCCAATGACATCACACTCCTCCCCCAATGACATCACACCCCTCTCACAATGACATCACACCCCTCCCCCAATGGCATCACACGTCTCCCCATGACATAATAATAATTATCTTTATTATTGTCACAAGTAGGCTTACATTAACACTGCAATGAAGTTACTGTGAAGAATCCCTAGTCGCCACACTCCGGCGCCTGTTCGGGTACACAGAGGGAGAACTCAGAATGTCCAAATTACCTAACAGCACGTCTTTCGGGACTTGTGGGAAGAAACCAGAACACCCGGAGGAAACCCAGGCAGGCGCAGGGAGAACGTGCAGATGCCGCACAGAGATTGACCCAAACGGCGAATCGAACCTGGGACCCTGGCGCTGTGAAGGAATAGTGCTAACCACTGTGCTACTGTGCCACCCACATCACGCCCTTCTCCCTGGTGATCTCCCACCCCTCCCCAATGGCATCACGCTCCTTCCCCATGACCTCATGCCCCTCCCCACCCTGCCCATCCTTGACCTGAGGGCTGAGTTGCCCCTGCTCCTCTCGATGTCGCCTTGCTGCTGGCTCAGGCTCCCTGACTATGGTCTTGCCTACCCAGCCCTCCTTAGCCGACGCCTGGAGTTCGATTTACCTCGCTGCTCGCCTTGATGAATGGCACCTCGCGTTTCACCTTGCTCGGCAAC
The DNA here is from genome assembly GCF_047496885.1 of Scyliorhinus torazame. Classification (NCBI taxonomy): domain Eukaryota; kingdom Metazoa; phylum Chordata; class Chondrichthyes; order Carcharhiniformes; family Scyliorhinidae; genus Scyliorhinus; species Scyliorhinus torazame. The sequence goes on along the minus strand of NC_092707.1, from coordinate 152,439,722 downwards.
TTTGCCTCGCTGTTTGTTGCTTGGTTATGGCCTGCCCTCCTGTGCCCTGGGTCAAGATCGAGACACCTGCTGCTTCCTTGCAAAAACACAGGAGATCATCACCGTGCATGCTGACTCTCTCCCTCCTAGTCACCTCAGCAACTTTGGATCAGCCTTTTCCCACTCTCAGGCTCTGATTGATGGCAAGAACTGCCAACAGACACAAGTCAGCATTGGGCCTCCCCATTGGTCAGGGCCCTGTGCATAGGCATGTGTGTTTCATTGTAAGGCAACCTCTGCTTCATGTACTGTTCACTCACCTTATCAGCCAACATTACTGACATTATTCCCTCAGACACAGACTATCTGCATCTATTTAGTAGGGCAGCACGATAGCACAGTGGTTAGCACAATTGCTTCACAGCTCCAGGGTCAGCCTCCTGCCCTCAGTGTTGGCACCTGATGCACTATCAATTATGACGCGACGAGAGTAGAGAGTAATCGAGGCTTTATTACGCAGAGATGTGTAGCCTCCTACAGCTGCTGCCGAAATGGCTGCAGTTCGGAGAGCACACACATTTATACTCCGCCTACTGGGCGGAGCCAGCAGGCAGGGATCTACCCCCGTACCTGTAGTACACGGGCCTTACCGTAATACCCTCGTATGCAGTGCAGTATATACAATATAATACAACAGTGGTGACTACCACATTCACCCCCTGTTAAAAATGAGTCCAGCGGGGGTGGTGGAAAACTATATACATACAGGTTGTCATTAACATTTCAGAGAAGGTTAAAAATTTAGACGGTCGGGCGCCTTGATCCGTCGTTGAGAGTGCCGCAGTGCTGGTGGCGAGTCAGGCATCGGCTCGGTCATCGGTGACTCCGGGAGCGTGTCGACATCCTCTTCATCCCCGGGTGGGGTCAAGGGGAGGACGGATTGTCCTGGAGCGGGGGCTGTGGTGCGGTGCGCTGAGGGAAGGGAGGGTGGCGCCGGGGCAGAGGGAGGGTGTGTGGGGACCCAGCTGGTGCCAGGTCCCTGAGGGAGACTGTGTCTTGGCGGCTGTCGGGGTACGCTATGTAGGCGTACTGCGGGTTTGCGTGGAGTAGCTGTATCCTCTCAACCAACGGGTCCGCCTTGTGGAGCCGCACGTGCTTGCAGAGGAGAACGGGTCCTGGAGCTGCCAGCCACGTTGGGAGCGAAACCCCGGAGGTGGTCTTCCTGGGGAAGGCAAAGAGACGTTCATGGGGGGGTTTCGTTAGTCGCCGTGCACACGAGCGACCGAATGGAGTGAAGGGGGTCGGGGAGGACCTCCTGCCAGCCCGGAGGCCAGGAGATTTCTGTAGGGCCAGCTGGATGGCCTTCCACACCGTCCCATTCTCCCGCTCCACCTGCCCGTTTCCCGGGGGTTGTAGCTGATCGTCCTGCTCAAGGCAATCCCCCTGTTGAGCAGGTACTGGCGCAGCGAATAAATGAGGATCCCCGGTCGCTTTGGACGTAGGCGGGGAAACCAAACAGAGTGAAGGTAGTGCTGAGGGCTTTGATGACGGTGGCAGACGTCATATCGGGGCATTGGATGGCGAAGGGGAATCTGGAATATTCGTCGACCACGCTGAGAAAATACGTGTTGCAGTCGGTGAAGGGGTGGGGCCCTTTGAAGTCCACGCTGAGGTGTTCAAAGAGGCTGGAGGCCATCACCAGGTGCGCTCAATCTGGCCGGTAGAAGTGCGGTTTGCACTCCGCGCAGACCTGGCAGCCTCTGGTGATAGCCCTGACTTCCTCGATGGAGTAGGGCAGATTGCCGGCCTTAATGAAGTGAGAAAAGCGGGTGACCCCTGGGTGACAGAGATCGTCGTGCAGGGTTCAAGTGGTCCACTTGTGCGCTGGCACATGTACCTCGGGACAGGGCATCGGGGGGCTCGTTGAGCTTACCGGGGCGATACAAAATCTCGTAATTAAAGGTGGAGAGCTCGATCCTCCACCGCAAGATCTTATCATTTTTTATCTTACCCCGCTGAGTGTTGTTAAACATGAAGGCAACCGACCATTGGTCTGTGAGGAGAGTGAATCTCCTGCCGTTCAGGTAATGCCTCCAGTGCCACACAACTTCAACGATAGCTTGGGCCTCCTTTTCGACGGAGGAGTGCCGAATTCCGGAGGCATGGAGGGTGTGGGAAAAGAATGCCACGGGCCTGTCTGCCTGATTCAGGGTGGCGGCCAGAGCCACGTCTGATGCATCGCTCTCGACTTGGAAGAGGAGCATCTCATCGACCGTGTGCATCGCGGCCTTGGCGATGTCGGCCTTGGTACGATTGAAGGCCTGGTGAGCCTCGGCCGTCAGTGAAAAACCGGTGGAGTGGATGAGTGGGCGGGCTTTGTCCGCATAGTTAGGGACCCACTGGGCGTAGTACGAAAAGAACCCCAGGCATAGTTTGAGATCCTTGGGGCAGAGGGGAAGGGAGAGATCCATGAGGGGGCGCATGCGATCTGGGTTGGGCCCTAGAACTCGCTTCTGAACCACATAGCCGAGGATGGCTAATCGGTTCGTGCTGAACACACACTTCTCCTTGTTGTAGGTTAGGTTGAGGAGTTTGGCGGTGTGGAGAAATTTGGAAAGGTTAGCTTCGTGGTCCTGCTGGTCGTGGCCGCAAATGGTGACGTTATCCAGGTACGGGAAAGTGGCCCGCAGTCCGTACCGGACAACCATTCGGTCCATCTCCCGTTGGAAGACCGAGACCCCGTTAGTGACGCCGAAGGGAACCCTAAGGAAATGGTAACGGCGGCCGTCCGCTTCAAACGCAGTGTACGGGCGGTCCGCCTTGCGAATGGGGAGCTGGTGGTAGTCAGGTTTCAGGTCCACTGTAGAGAAGACCAGGTACTGTGCAATCTGATTGACCATATCAGATATGCGTGGGAGGGGGTACGCGTTGAGCTGCATGTACCGATTGATGGTCTGACTGTAGTCAACGACCATCCTGTTTTTCTCCCCCGTTTTCACCACTACCACTTGGGCTCTCCAGGGGCTGTAGTTGGCCTCGATGATACCTTCCCGCAGTAGCCGCTGGACCTCAGACCTGATGAAGATCCTGTCTTGGGCGCTGAACCATCTGCTCCTAGTGGCGACGGGTTTGCAATCCGGGGTGAGGTTTGCAAACAGGAAAGGTGGGTCGACCTTAAGGGTCGTGAGGCCGCGTACAGTAAGGGGTGGTAGAAGCCCCCCAAATTTCAGGGTTAGGTTCTGGGGGTTGCACTGGAAGTCCAGACCGGGTAGCAAGGCAGCACAGAGGTTGGGGAGGACGTAGAGCCGGAAGCCGCTGAACTCTACGCCCTGGATGGTGAGGGTGGCGATGCAGTACCCCCGGATCGCCACGGAGTGGGATCCGGAGGCCAGGGAGATCTTTGGTTAATGGGGTGTACCGCGAGGGATACATATCGCCTTACCATATCGGGGTCGATGAAGCTCTCAGTGCTCCCAGAGTCCAGAAGGCAGGATATCTCATGCCCGTCAACCTTCACCTTTGTCGACGCGGTCACGTGGTTGTGCGGTCGGGACTGGTCGATCGTGACGGAGGCGAGACGCGGCTGGTCGTTGGCAGTTGCAGGCGATGAGCAGCCCGATGAAGTGCCCAACGGGCAGGGGTCCTGAGGCGGGGAAGATGCCGACGCCCATGGGCCGCATGTGTCCTGAGGCAGGCAAGATGGCGGCGTCCTCGGGCCGCACGTGTCCTGGGGCCGGCAAGATGGCTCTGCCCATTGGTTGTGAGGCAAGCAAGATGGCGGCGCCCACGGGCCGCACGTGTTGTGAGGGGAGCAAGATAGCGGCGCCCACGGGCCGCACGTGGTCTGGGGCGAGGAAGATGGCGCCGCCCACTGGCCGCATGCGGGGGATGCAGGGACAATTGCAGCCTGGCACACTGCAGCGAAATGTCGTTTCTTGCCGCAGGCCTTGCAGAGAGTGCTCCGCGCCGGGCAGTGCTGTTAGGGGTATTTTGTCTGTCCGCAGAAGTAGCACTTGGGTCCCTCGCGGGTGGTTGGCTGCCGCGCGGCGCAGGCGTGGGGTTGGCTGGAGCGGTCGCTGATGGGGTGGCCGCTGACGGGGTCCACGATGCCCAGGAGGGGTGAGCCATGCGGTCGGGGGCATACGCCTGAACGTTGCATGAGGCGACTGTCAGCGAGAGCGCTAGTTTCTTGGTCGCCGCGAGGTCAAACGTAGCCCCTTCTAAGAGGTGCTGGCGGATGTAGGCCGACCCTATGCCCATAATGAACGCGTCTCTCATTAGCAGGTTAGAATGTTCAGCGGCCGAAAGGGCCTGGCAATCACAGTCTCTCACCAGGGCGAACAGAGCACGCCAGAAATCTTCCACAGAATCACCGGGAAGTTGGTGCCGCGTGGACAGGAGGTGCCTGGTGTAGATCTTGTTGGTCTGCTGAGCGTAATTCTCCTTCTGTAGCGCCATGGCTCCTGCGTAGGTAGGCGTGTCCTGGATGAGGGGAAAGACAGCGGAGCTCAGCCGCGTGTACAGAATCTGGAGCTTTTGTGCTTTTGGGATTGGGTCTGTCACAGATCCGATGTATGCTTCAAAGCAAGCTAGCCAATGTTGGGAGTCCTTTTTGGCGTTGTCTGCTTGAGGATGCAGCTGCAGGCGATCAGGCTTGATGCGGAGATCCATCTTTGTAAAATCTCTGTGCAATAAATTGATGCACTATCAATTACGACGAGACGAGAGTAGAGTGTAATCGAGGCTTTATTACACAGAGATGTGTGGCCTCTTACAGCAGCTTACGACATGGCTGCTGTTCGGAGAGCACACACATTTATACTCCGCCTCCTGGGCGGAGCCAGCAGGCAGGGATCTACCCCCGTAATACCCTCATATGCAGTGCAGTATATACAACATAATACAACAGTGGTGACTACCACAGCACCTTCCCTGCACCCCTCTCTCCGTTCCCGCCTTGTGAATCACCCTTATACCCTTGACCTGTGACCTGGGGTGGGATTCCCCGAGCCTCCGTGCCAAAATCGTGTTCGGCACGGGGGCAGAGAATGGGGAGTCAGATCCGCGATCAAGTCCGACACCGTCCCATGATTCTCCATGGACCGGACAATTGCCGCCAGTCGCGCGTGTGCGGTCGACGCGGTGCCGGCCGGGGGCCATTGAAAGAGGCCCTCACGGCGACTCTCAGCCGGCAGCTGGCCGAGTTCACGCCAGCTATGTTTTAACATGGTTCCATCCAGCGAGCAATCGGGGTGGCATCTGCAGTCTCAGTCCACGGCCGCGCTGGTGGGGGGACGGGAGGACCCGTCACCGGGGGGGTCCTCCAGGACGGCCAGGCTCGCGATCAGGGGTTACCGATCAGTGGGCACGCGTGATCTGGGGGGGCCTATGTTGTTGGGGCCGGCTCACTGTGTGGGTCCGCCACTACAGCCACAGGGCCAGAGGCCTCAGCAGTTGGTCAGTGGGGCAGATGGATATGGACAAGTGTTGCCCCCAGAAAGGGTACATATGATCCAGGGGTTGGCATATTGGAGCCGCACACGGTTGATCCCTAGCAGATCGCCTCCTACCAAGGCAGCCCACCCATTCGAAGGTGTCCCCTCCACCCGAGGGTGCCCCACCCCACCTCCTGCCGGGCACTGGGGCGGTAAGCCCAGTGCCCCCGGGCTCTTTGCCTGTGAGCAAAGGTGGTCACCTCCTTGGCTCCCCACAGAAGCCCTTCCGCCTGGTTCACGTTTTTCAAAAGGAGTACTAATCGGCACCAGTGTGACCACTTCCTGGAGAGGCTGTTAGACATGGGGTGGCTCCCATTAATTGTGTGGAAATAGGGCTTAAATGGTGATAATTGGTTTCTCACCACGCTGCGGCGAGATCCTGATTTCACCAACGGGAGCGGGATTGCATCACAACCTGTTTGGTGCCCAAAGCGGTGTTCGTTTTTGGCCGCTCCCGATATTCACCGGCCTCGTTGTGCTATCGCTCGAGCGCTAGGAGGCCAGGGAATCACGCCCATGGTTTCTTATTCCCAGTATCATTCTGGTGTTTCTAATCTGCACTTTGGCTTTTGATACTTTCTGTCATGGACACCCAAAAATCATTCTAAATGGTGGCTTCATATGTTATCTCCAAATTCAGTCTTAGGTTTTTCATTCCTGTAACCTGTGAGGTCTGTTTCCTCAGTGTTCCTGCAACGTGTTTGCATAACTTTGCTGAAATCCTCTTCACGCAAATAAATAGAATTTACGTAATTTTTCGCCAAAGTTACTGAGGGAATCCATGGGCATTGTCAGTGTATGGCTCTGTGGCGCCAGTGTAATGTGTGAACAAACTTTTACATGGGGCGGGATTCTCCGACCCCCCGCCGGGTCGGAGAATCGCCGGGGGCTGGCGTGAATCCCGCCCCCGCCGGTTGCCGAATTCTCCGGCACCGGATATTCGGCGGGGGTGGGAATCGTGCCGCGCCGGTTGGCAGGCCCACCCGGTGATTCTCCGGCCCGCGATGGGCCGAAGTCCCGCTGCTGGAATGCCTGTCCTGCCGGCGAGAATCAAACCACCTCTCTTACCGGCGGGACAAGGCGGCGCGGGCGGGCTCCGGGGTCCTGGGGCGGGTGCGGGGCGATCTGGCCCCGGGGGTTGCCCCCACGGTGGCCTGGCCCGCGATCGGGGCCCACCGATCCGCGGGCGGGCCTGTGCCGTGGGGCACTCTTTTCCTTCCGCCTTCGCCATGGTCTCCACTGTGGCGGAGGCGGAAGAGACCCCCTCCACTGCGCATGCGTGGGGATGCTGTGAGCAGCCGCTGATGCTCCCACGCATGCGCTGCACGGGAAAGTCATTTCCGCGCCAGCTGGCGGGGCACCAAAGGTCTTTCCGGCCAGCTGGCGGGGCGGAAATCAGTCCGGCGCGGGCCTAGCCCCTCAAGGTGAGGGCTCGGCCCCTCAAGATGTGGAGAATTCCACACCTTTGGGGCGACGCGATGCCGGACTGATTCGCGCCGTTTTTGGCGCTGGTCGGCGGACATCGCGCCGATTGCGGAGAATCCCACCCATGATGTGGAGATGCCGGCGTTGGACTGGGGTGAGCACAGTAAGAAGTCTTCCAACACCAGGTTAAAGTCCAACAGGTTTGTTTCGATGTCACTAGCTTTCGGAGCGCTGCTACTTCCTCAGGTGAACATTCACCTGAGGAAGGAGCAGCGCTCCGAAAGCTAGTGACATCGAAACAAACCTGTTGGACTTTAACCTGGTGTTGGCAGACTTCTTGGGCGAAATTCTCCGTAATCGGCGCGATGTCCGCCGACCGGCGCCAAAAACGGCACAAATCAGTTCGGCATCGCGCCGCCCCAAAGGTGCGGAATCCTCCGCATCTTGAACGGCCGAGCCCTAACATTGAGGGGTTAGGCCTGCGCCGGACTGATTTCCGCCCCGCCAGCTGGCGAGAAAGGCCTTTGGTGCCCCGCCAGCTGGCGCGGAAATGACATTGCCGGGCGGCGCATGCGCGGGAGCGTCTGCGGCCGCTCACGGCATCCCCGCGCATGCGCTGTGGAGGGAGTCTCTTCCGCCTCCACCATGGTGGAGACCGTGGCGAAGGCGGAAGGAAAAGAGTGCCCCGATGGCACAGGCCCGCCCGCGGATCGGCGGGCCCCGATCGCGGGCCAGGCCACCGTGGGGGCACCCCCCTGGGGCCAGATCGCCCCGCGCCCCCCCCAGGACCCCGGAGCACGCCCGCACCGCCTTTTCCCGCCAGTAAGAGAGGTGGTTTAATCCACGCCGGCGGGACAGGCATTTTAGCGGCGGGACTTCGGCCCATCCGGGCCGGAGAATCGCAGGGGGGGGCCCGCCAACCGGCACGCCGCGATTCCTGCCCCCGCTGAATCTCCGGTGCCGGAGAATTCAGCAACCGGCGGGGGCGGGATGATCTGGCACGTCTTGCAGAGATTGCCATGGCAAGGTTGTGTGGTGTCGTGGTCACTGTTCTGAAGGCTGGGTAGTTTGCTGCAAACAATGGTTTGTTTGAGGTTGCGCAGTTGTTTGAAGGCAAGTAGTGGGGGTGTGGGGATGACCTTGGCAAGATGTTCATCTTCATCGATGACGTGTTGAAGGCTGTGAAGAAGATGTCGTAGTTTCTCCGCCCCGGGAAATTACTGGACGACGAAGGATATTCTGTCGGTTGTGTCCCATGTTTGTCTTCTGATGAGGTCGGTGCGGTTTTTTGCTGTGGCGCATTGGAACTGTTGATCGATGAGTCGAGCGCCATATCCCGTTCATACGAGTGCATCTTTCAACGTATGTAGATGTCTGTTACGCTCCTCCTCGTCTGAGAAGATCCTGTGTATATGGAGAGCTTGTCCATGGGGGATGGCTTCTTTAATGTGTTTAGGGTGGAAGCTGGAGAAGTGGAGCATCGTGAGGTTATCCGTGGGTTTGCGGTAAAGCAAAGTGCTGAGGTGACCGTCCTTGATGGAGACGAGTGTGTTCAAGAATGCAACTGATTTTGGAGAGTAGTCCATGGTGAGTCTGATGGTTGGATGAAACTTACTGATGTCATCGTGTAGTCGTTTCAGTGAATTCAGGAAATTATTTAAACCCCAGAATCTTTCTTCTCATCCTTACCCTGTGTTGTCTTTCCATTCAACACAACAACATCGATATAATGCCTTTAAAATTGTAAAATGCCCCATTTCATAGTAGCATAAATCAGACAAAAGTTGAGCCAGGCCAAAGAAGGGGATAACCAAAAGAGAGAATGCTGGAAAATCTCAGCAGATCTGGCAACATCTGGCAGCATAGAATGAGGGAGATATTTATACTGTAGGGTGAGGGAATGTAAGATGAGATTGCCCCTTAATTGGAAAAAAAATGAATTGGGTACTCTAAATTTATTTTTAAAAAGATGACTACAATCATCTAGAAGGACAAGAGCGGCAGATTACCTGGGAACACCACCACTTGGAAGCTCCCCTCCAAATCACTCACCACCCTGACTTGGAAATATATTGCCATTCCTTCACTGTCGCTGGGTCAAAATCCTGAAACTCCTTCCTTAGGTAAAAGGTAAAGTTGTCATAGTCCCAGAAGACAATAGACTGCTTTCCCTTTTGAGGGGGAGAGCTAACTGGTGGTGATTTAACCTGAGGATCACCACACTTCAGGTGAGAGGCAGGGTCGGGAAAGTGGGCCTTCATGAATAACCTCAGCTGGTAGAGGAATTGAACCTGCGCTGCTGATCTTGCTCTGAATCACAAACCAGCTGTGGAGCCAAGTGAGCTGAAGTGGCCACTTTCCCTAATAGCACAGTGGGTGTTCATACACCACATGGACTGCAGCTCACCACCACTTTCTCATTTAGGGAAGAGGAGCAAATGCTGGCCTAGGCAATGATGCCCATATTCCATAAAAATGAATTCAAAAATTTAAAGAACACAAAAGGAATTTCCAGCCTTCAAAAAAACACAGCAATCTTGTTATCTCTAAAGAGGTTAGTTTGTGCTCTTTGAATAAAGCTGTCATTCCACAAATATATTCAAGAACAATCTGAGGAGGGTTGAACAAAATAATTTAAGTCGCTGGTGGGGTGGGGGGGTGGGGTGCGTATGGAGGCGGCTTCTTGCAAGGGCACAGGTCTGGGGGCGCTGGTAACTGCGCCTCTGCCGTTCCCGCCGGCACGGTACACCACCAGCCCCGTGGTGGTGGCAGCCTTGAGAGTCTGGGGGCAATGGAGGAGACACGTGGGAGCAGTGGGAGCATCGGGCTGCTCCCATATTTGCGATAATCACCAGTTTGGCCCGGGGAGGATGGACGGGGGTATCCGAATATGGCGGAGAGCGGGGATCGAGAGGGTGGGGGACTTGTTTATAGAGGGGAGCTTTCCGAGCATGAGGGCAGTGGAGGAGAAGTTTTCATTGGCGGGGGGAAACAAATTTCGATATCTGCAGGTGCGGGACTTTCTGCGTAGACAGGTACCAACCTTCCCACTCCTGCCGCTAAGGGGTATTCAGGATAGGGTGGCTTCTAGAGGATGGATAGGAGAGGGGAGCGTCTCTGACATATATAGAGAGCTTATGGGATCAGAGGAGCCGCAGACCGAGGAGCTGAAGCGAAAGTGGGAGGAGGAGCTGGGGGGAGAGATAGAGGATGGTCTATGGGCAGACGCATTGAGTAGAGTGAACGCGTCCGCAACATGTGCCAGGCTCAAACTGATACAATTCAAGGTCGTTCATCGGGCTCACATGACAGTGGCCCGGATGAGCAGATTCTTTGGGGTGGAAGACAGGTGCGCAAAATGTGCGGGAGGACCAGCGAACCATGTCCACATGTTTTGGACATGTCCAACGCTTAGGGGATTTTGGCAGGGGTTTGCGGACGTCATGTCCAAAGTATTAAATACAAGGGTGGCACTGAGTCCAGAGGTGGCGATTTTCGGGGTTTCGCAGGATCCGGGAATCCAGAAGGAGAAAGAGGCAGACGTTCTGGCCTTTGCTTCCCTAGTAGCCCAGAAGCGGATATTACTAGCATGGAGGGACTCAAGGCCCCCAAAGTCGGAGACCTGGTTATCGGACATGGCTGGCTTTCTCTGCCTGGAGAAAATTAAGTTTGCCATGAGAGGGTCACTGTTAGGGTTCGCCCGGAGGTGGCAACCATTCATCGACTTCTTTGCAGAAAATTAATCGTCAGCAGAACATAGAACATAGAACATAGAGTAGAGTAGGGGGTTAAGTAATAGAACATAGAAAAATACAGCACAGAACAGGCCCCTCGGCCCACGATGTTGTGCCGAACCTTTGTCCTCGATTAATCATAGATTATCATAGAATTTACAGTGCTGAAGGAGGCCATTCGGCCCGTCGAGTCCGCACCAGCTCTTGGAAAGAGCACCCTACCCAAGGTCAACACCTCCACCCTATCCCCGTAACCCAGTAACCCCACCCAACTCTAAGGGCAATTTTGGACACTAAGGGCAATTTATCATAGCCAATCCACCTAACCTGCACATCTTTGGACTGTGGGAGGAAACCGGAGCACCCGGAGGAAACCCACGCACACACGGGGAGGATGTGCAGACTCCGCACAGACAGCGACCCAAGCCGGAATCGAACCTGGGACCCTGGAGCTGTGAAGCAATTGTGCTATCCACAATGCTACCGTGCTGCCCTTAAGAACAAATTAATCTACACTATATCATTCTACCTAATCCATGTACCTATCCAATAGCTGCTTGAAGGTCCCTAATGTTTCCGACTCAACTACTTCCACAGGCAGTGCATTCCATACCCCCACTACTCTCTGGGTAAAGAACCTACCTCTGACATCCCCCCTACAGCTTCCACCATTCACCTTAAATTTATGTCCCTTTGTAACGGTTTGTTCCACCCGGGGAAAAAGTCTCTGACTGTCTACTCTATCTATTCCCCTGATCATCTTATAAACCTCTATCAAGTCGCCCCTCATCCTTCTCTGTTCTAATGAGAAAAGGCCGAGCACCCTCAACCTTTCCTCGTAAGACCTATTCTCCATTCCAGGCAACATCCTGGTAAATCTCCTTTGCACCTTTTCCAAAGCTTCAACATCCTTCCTAAAATGAGGCGACCGGAACTGCGCACAGTACTCCAAATGTGGCCGTACCAACCTTTTGTACAGCTGCATCATCACCTCACGGCTCTTAAATTCAATCCCTCTGTTAATGAACGCTAGCACACCATAGGCCTTCTTCACAGCTCTATCCACTTGAGTAGCAACTTTCAAGGTGGGACTTTAATGGTGGGACCTGTGGGGGAGGAAGGCGGTATTTGCACTCAGTTTATATTGCTGCTGTTACAATGCCAAAAAAATGCCTCAGTGAAATATTTTTTTTTTTTAAAAAGAATTTAAGTCAAAGATGGAAAAAGGCCAATCAAGCTCATCAGAACTGAACGTCAAGAAGGGCTGATTGGTCCTGTAAGATATTTTCATCCTGCATCATATTTAAACTTTATACAATCTAATCGGCACTGTTTAAACGGCACCCCACCTAACGTCCAACATTCACCCTCAGGTCTTTCCCGCCAGAAATTGAGCAATGACTATTACTTGTGAGAAATGGCACAACCCTGATAGCTAGTATGCTGTCAACCAATGAACCATGCTCTGATTTCTGTCTCAGGTGGATGTAAAAGATCCTGAAGCATATTTTGAAGAGAAGGGAAGATCATACAGTCAACAGCTGCTACGGCGGGTTCACGATTTGTGTGAGGACATGTGTCCCGCGCAGTCGGGAACTCGGCCCATCGGGGGCAGAGCATCGTGAGTGAGCCGGCCAATGAGACGCCAACAGCATTGCGACTGCGCGCGGCCCCGTCGCGATGCCACCGGTTTTGAGGGGGCGGAGAATCGCAAACCGCCGTCAAACAGGTGCCGGCCCCGATACTGGCGTCGGAATCGATTCTCCACCCGATCGTCAATTACGATTTTGGCGTCGGGTAATAGAGAATCCCACCCACTGCTTCTCACAAAGCAAGACGTTTTTGAAATGCAAGTCTTCCCTCCCTTTCTTCATTTAGATGGGCTTGGGAATATGGTCCAGTGTGATCTGGCGACAGCTTGTTCCTTGATTTCTCCTTTCCCCTTCCCACGTGGCGGGACTGAGAGCTCAGAGAGTGGTGGAGTCACATTCACAACGCATGCCCCTGCCAACCCCCATGGCACAGCACCTAGCCGGTCCTAGTTGCTTTGTCAACTACTTTCTCAAAATACTGGTATTTTGTCCCTCAGTTGAACCTCTCAGTTGAACTCTGGTTAGTGATAAGTCACTAACTGCCCGATGGAGTGAAACAGTGAGAGACTTCTCCATAGGCCAAGTCTTCAGGGAGTCGACTGTTGCCATGCTACCGACCATTTCGCAATAAGGGTTGGTGCACACATGCAACAAATTAAAGATGAACAAAGGTTTGGATTTTTGTTAATGTTTCCTGTTGATTTCTGTCCACCCAGAAGCTGCCTAATTTTTACCAGAAAACCACGGTTTGCGGTCCTTTTGAAAGATGTTTTGTTTCTTCAAATGTTGTTGAATTGCTTTCATATGAATGAACTGGAAACGTGAGAAACATTGTCCGGAACCAGCAGTAATGGGTTGTTCTGGATTTAGCACTTTTGACATATTTTCTTGAATTGTACTTGACTGCATTGAAATGTACAGGGGTGCGATGAATTAAATGAAGCAGTAACACAATGAGAAAGGCAACACTTAAAAATGGATGGAAAAGTGTATCATGTAAAGAAATATCGAATGAACGAAAAATGACAAAAAGAGAAGATACTGGCACTTCATCAGAAATTTCCTATGTGGTGTGCCAAGGAAATGTTGCACTGTTGGAGGTGTCACCAGCTGGTGGTACATTAAAGTTCCATGTGCCTGTACACCATCCAATTGAGTGTTAAAGGGCACCACACTTTAAGTTGGGTGTCAAGGCACCCAAGACAGGGCACAGAAGAAATTTATTGGAATGGTACCAGGGATAGAAGATTCCTGAGACAGGAAAAGCTGGAATTGTTCTGCGTAGAGCACATAAGGTGATCTCGAATCATTACGGTGCAGAAGCAAGCCATTTGGCCCATAGAGCCTGGACCAACCCTCTGAAAGAGTACTCCACCTGGGCCTAATCCCCTGCCTTATCCCCATACCCTAACTTGCACATCTTTGGACACTAAGGGGCAATTCAGCATGGCCAATCCACTTAGCCTGCACATCTTCAGACTGCAGGAGGAAACCAGAGCACCAGGAGGAAACCCACGCAGATATGGGGAGAACGTGCAGTCACCCACGCTCAGAATCAAACCCGGGTCTCTGGAGCTGTGAGGCAGCAGTGCTAACCACTGTGCCACTATGTTGATGGAAGATTCAAAGATCATAAAGGCTTTTGATAGGGTGAATAGAGAGAAATATTTTGCAGTAGCAAAAGGGTCAGTAACCAAAGGATTTAAGGTGATTGATAAAAGAACTGGAGGTGATCTTTGAGAATTTGTTTTGTACGCACATGTCGGGATTTATGGCCCTTCCTCCGGCGGCAACTTCTGGTCCTGCCAAAGGCATCTTCTGGTCCTGCCAAAGGCAACCCCCACAGTGGGTTCACCAGTGACGAGGCCGGCAAGCAATACAAATGTCCATCAGTGGGACCAAAAGATCCCGCCAGTGGCCAAAGGCGAGCCACCTCCACTGCTGGAAAATCCGCCATGACGGAGCCAAAAAACCATTGCCACGGTTGTGTTCTCCAATGCTGCGTCTGAAAGGACAGTGGAATCAGATGCAACAGTATCTTTCAAAAGGGAACTAGAGTCAGAAAGACCGAGAGCATAAAAGGAGGACATTTAAGCCCTTCGAATCCATGGTGGCTCTCTGTAGAGCAAACTAACCAGTCCCTTTTCTCCATAACCGTGCAAATTTATTTCCCTCAAGTGTCCATCAAATCTCCTTCTGAAATTATTCATCATCTCGGCTTCCACTACCCACAAAGGTAGTGAGTTCCAGGCCATAATATGATTGCGTTTTACGTTCAGTTTGAGGGAGAGAGGAATGGGCTTAAGACTAGGGGCAGGATTCTCCATCCCGCCACGCCAGTTTTCTGGTGCGGCATGCGGGATTCTCGCGTCCCACCAGCTGACCAATGGGATTTCCCGTTGTGGGCAGCCTCACGCCGTTGGGAAATACCCGGGCATGGTGTGCTGCTGGCGCAAGGGAGAATCCAGCCCATGTATTTCAAACTTAAGTATGGGCACTTATGACAGCATGAAAGCAGAGCTAGCTCAAGTGAACCTGGCAAATGAGGTTAAGGGATAGGTCAATTGAGATGCAGTGACAGACATTTGAAGGGGATATTTCAGAATACACAGAACAGATACATTCCGATGAGATAGGACAATTCCAAGGGAAGGGCCCACCATCCTTGATTAATTTAAAAAGATAAAGACTGTACCAACCTGAAAAATAAACAGATGATTGCGCAAAGATGGGTGGCAGGTCAGAATATAAAAAACAGCAAATATTGAACTAAAAGATTGAAAAGGGTGGGAAAATAGAGAATGAGAGAAAGGTAACTAGAAACATATATAAGAGTTTCCACAGATGTTCAAAAAAGAAAAGAGTTAACAAATTGAGCGTGAGTCATATAGAAAGTATGTCCAGGGAATTAATAAAGAAAAATAACGAGATAGCAGATGAATTGAACAGGTATTTTGCATCGGTCTTTACTATACAGGGTACAAGTAACAGCGGTAAATCAGGAAATGTGTACGTGGCGCAGTGGTTAGCACTGGGACTAGGGCACTGAGGACCAGGGTTTACTGTCCTGGGTCACTGTCCGTGTGGAGTTTGCACATTCTCCCCGTGCCTGCGTGGGTTTCACCCTCACAAAGATGTGCAGGTTAGGTGGATTGGCCACGCTAAATTGCCACTTAATTGGGAAAAAAATAATTGGGTACTCTAAATTTTTTTTTTTTACAAGTGGCGAGTGAGATAGTTAATGTGATGGTTTTAATTTTCCAAAATTCCTTAGAGATCAGAAACATTCCATTAGATTGGGAAATAGCAAACATAATTATTTTATCCAAAAAATAAAGAGATAAAAATCAGAAAACTGCAGGCCGGTTAACTTAACATCTGTCACAGGGAAAATGTTGGAAGCAATTATGAAAGATGTTGTAGCAGGGCATTGAAAAAATTCAAGCTGATCATTCAGAGTGAACATAGTTTAGTAATAGGGAAATCAAGTTTAACCAAGATTTCTTTGAAGAAGTAACATGTGCTGTGGATAAAGGGGAACCGGTGGATGTACTGGACTCCTATTTCCAGAAGGCATTTGATCAGGTGCCATATTAAAGGTTATTGCGAAAAGTAACAACTCATGATATAGGGTGTAATATTTTGGCATGGATTGACGATTGGCTAGGTAGTAGGGAATAGAGGGCAGGCAAATAATGGTCTTTTTCTGGTTGGCACGATGTAATGAGAGGTGTGCCACAAGGATCAGTGCTGGGACCTCAATTTATTACAATGGGACCTGAGGGATAATAGCTAAATTTGCTGATGACACAACAATAGCTAGGAAAGTAAGATGTGAAGAGGGCATCAGGAGGGCACAAAGGGATATAGATATGTATCCCTTCGTGCTCTCTTTAAGCACTCTTCACTGGTTAAGTGAGCGAGTAAAAATCTGGAAAATGCAGTAAAATGTGAAATTATCCATTTTAGCTGGAAAAATAAAAGAGAAGCACATTGGGTGTGATTCAGTGGATTCAAGTTAAAGTCCGCTGAATGGCACATTTAGCGGGGTGTTTTTCAGCGCATGCAGCGATGAGAAAGACCCCACTATTCAACAGCACTGCCATTTTTGGGGCATTGGCAAGGAACTCCCCGTCGAGGCCACTCTTTAAGACATTTCCTGTATTGGCGAATTCAGGAAGACTATTTGTGGAGCGGAGCGCCATTTCTAAAGACAGCCCCAATCTATCGATCCCCCCTCAGCACCACCACCGCCACCTCAGGACCCCACCACTTTACCGAACTTACCTCTTCCATGGTCCTTGAGCCCCCCCCCCCCCACCCGCCCCTCCACCCTTATGGGCAATGACCTCCTGGGCCCAACCTCAGGCATGGGCAACCTGGTACCTGGGCACATTGACACTTCTAGCCTGGCACCTGACACTGCCCCTACCAGGCAAGTGCCAAGGTGTCAGGCTGGCAGTGCCAATGTGCCCATGTGTTAGGGGAGTGCCAGGGTGCCACCCTGTCCTGTCCCCGACCACCCAGGGGCCTCAACTCCACACCAGGACCCCCCAGGGTGTCATCATGACTGGCTCACGACTTTGTGAACCAGTACCAAATGGTGCCCGGTTGAGGCCTTGCTGGTGAGGCTGGTGAAGGACAAGATGTTTTGAGCGTTGCGATTCCCAATGGAGGCCTCTCACAAGATTCAACGGCCTCGTTCCGACACCAAGTCGGGTACAACGAGGCTGCAGAACCGCACTTAATTTAAAAAAAATGTAGAGTACACAATTATTATTTTTTTCCAAATAAGTAATTAGTTTTTTCCAAACAAGCATTAGTAATTGGGGACTCTATAGTCAGGGGCACAGATAGGAGATTTTGTGGGAGCGTGAGAGACTCATGTTTGGTATGTTGCCTCCCAGGTGCAAGGGTACGTGATGTCTCGGATCGTGTTTTCCGGGTCCTTAGGGGGAGGGGGAGCAGCCCCAAGTCGTGGTCCACATTGGCACTAACGACATAGGTAGGAAAGGGGACAAGGATGTCAGGCAGGCTTTCAGGGAGCTAGGATGGAAGCTCAGAACTAGAACAAACAGAGTTGTTATCTCTGGGTTGTTGCCCGTGCCATGTGATAGTGAGATGAGGAATAGGGAGAGAGAGCATTTAAAAACGTGGCTACAGGGATGGTGCAGGCGGGAGGGATTCAGATTTCTGGATAACTGGGGCTCTTTCTGGGGAAGGTGGGACCTCTACAGACAGGATGGTCTACATCTGAACCTGAGGGGCACAAATATCCTGGGGGGGAGATTGGTTAGTGCTCTTTGGGGGGGTTTAAACTAATGCAGCAGGGGCATGGGAACCTGGATTGTAGTTTTAGGGTAAGGGAGAATGAGAGTATAGAGGTCAGCAGCACAGATTTGACGTCGCAGGAGGGGGCCAGTGTTCAGTTAGGTGGTTTGAAGTGTGTCTACTTCAATGCCAGGAGTATACGAAACAAGGTAGGGGAACTGGCAGCATGGGTTGGTACCTGGGACTTCGATGTTGTGGCCATTTCGGAGACATGGATAGAGCAGGGACAGGAATGGATGTTGCAGGTTCCGGGGTTTAGGTGTTTTAGTAAGCTCAGAGAAGGAGGCAAAAGAGGGGGAGGTGTGGCGCTGCTAGTCAAGAGCAGTATTACGGTGGCGGAGAGGATGCTAGATGGGGACTCTTCTTCCGAGGTAGTATGGGCTGAAGTTAGAAACAGGAAAGGAGAGGTCACCCTGTTGGGAGTTTTTTATAGGCCTCCTAATAGTTCTAGGGATGTAGAGGAAAGGATGGCGAAGATGATTCTGGATAAGAGCGAAAGTAACAGGGTAGTTATTATGGGAGACTTTAACTTTCCAAATATTGACTGGAAAAGATATAGTTCGAGTACAATAGATGGGTCGTTTTTTGTACAGTGTGTGCAGGAGGGTTTCCTGAAACAATATGTTGACAGGCCAACAAGAGGCGAGGCCACGTTGGATTTGGGTTTGGGTAATGAACCAGGCCAGGTGTTGGATTTGGAGGTAGGAGAGCACTTTGGGGACAGTGACCACAATTCGGTGACGTTTACGTTAATGATGGAAAGGGATAAGTATACACCGCAGGGCAAGAGTTATAGCTGGGGGAAGGGCAATTATGATGCCATTAGACGTGACTTGGGGGGGATAAGGTGGAGAAGTAGGCTGCAAGTGTTGGGCACACTGGATAAGTGGGGCTTGTTCAAGGATCAGCTACTGCGTGTTCTTGATAAGTATGTACCGGTCAGGCAGGGGGGAAGGCATCGAGCGAGGGAACCGTGGTTTACCAAGGAAGTGGAATCTCTTGTTAAGAGGAAGAAGGAGGCCTATGTGAAGATGAGGTGTGAAGTTTCGGTTGGGGCGATGGATAGTTACAAGGTAGCGAGGAAGGATCTAAAGAGAGAGCTAAGACGAGCAAGAAGGGGACATGAGAAGTATTTGGCAGGAAGGATCAAGGAAAACCCAAAAGCTTTCTATAGGTATGTCAGGAATAAGCGAATGACTAGGGAAAGAGTAGGACCAGTCAAGGACAGGGATGGGAAATTGTGTGTGGAGTCTGAAGAGATAGGCGAGATACTAAATGAATATTTTTCGCCAGTATTCACTCAGGAAAAAGATAATGTTGTGGAGGAGAATGCTGAGCCCCAGGCTAATAGAATAGATGGCATTGAGGTACGTAGGGAAGAGGTGTTGGCAATTCTGGGGAGGCTGAAAATAGATAAGTCCCCGGGACCTGATGGGATTTATCGTAGGATTCTCTGGGAGGCCAGGGAAGAGATTGCTGGACCTTTGGCTTTGATTTTTATGTCATCATTGGCTACAGGAATAGTGCCAGAGGACTGGAGGACAGCAAATGTGGTCCCTTTGTCAAAAAGGGGAGCAGAGACAACCCCGGCAACTATAGACCGGTGAGCCTCACGTCTGTAGTGGGTAAAGTCTTGGAGGGGATTATAAGAGACAAGATTTATAATCATCTAGATAGGAATAATATGATCAGGGATAGTCAGCATGGCTTTGTGAAGGGTAGGTCATGCCTCACAAACCTTATTGAGTTCTTTGAGAAGGTGACTGAACAGGTAGATGAGGGTAGAGCAGTTGATGTGGTGTATATGGATTTCAGCAAAGCGTTTGATAAGGTTCCCCACGGTAGGCTATTGCAGAAAATACGGAGGCTGGAGATTGAGGGTGATTTAGAGATGTGGATCAGAAATTGGCTAGCTGAAAGAACACAGAGGGTGGTGGTTGATGGGAAATGTTCAGAATGGAGTACAGTCACAAGTGGAGTACCACAAGGATCTGTTCTGGGGCCGTTGCTGTTTGTCATTTTTATCAATGACCTAGAGGAAGGCGCAGAAGGGTGGGTGAGTAAATTTGCAGACGATACTAAAGTCGGTGGTGTTGTCGATAGTGTGGAAGGATGTAGCAGGTTACAGAGGGATATAGATAAGCTGCAGAGCTGGGCTGAGAGGTGGCAAATGGAGTTTAATGTAGAGAAGTGTGAGGTGATTCACTTTGGAAGGAATAACAGGAATGCGGAATATTTGGCTAATGGTAAAGTTCTCGAAAGTGTGGATGAGCAGAGGGATCTAGGTGTCCATGTACATAGATCCCTGAAAGTTGCCACCCAGGTTGATAGGGTTGTGAAGAAGGCCTATGGAGTGTTGGCCTTTATTGGTAGAGGGATTGAGTTCTGGAGTCGGGAGGTCATGTTGCAGCTGTACAGAACTCTGGTACGGCCGCATTTGGAGTATTGCGTACAGTTCTGGTCACCGCATTATAGGAAGGACGTGGAGGCTTTGGAGCGGGTGCAGAGGAGATTTACCAGGATGTTGCCTGGTATGGAGGGAAAATCTTATGAGGAAAGGCTGATGGACTTGAGGTTGTTTTCGTTGGCGAGAAGAAGGTTAAGAGGAGACTTAATAGAGGCATACAAAATGATCAGGGGGTTGGATAGGGTGGACAGTGAGAGCCTTCTCCCGCGGATGAAAATGGCTGGCACGAGGGGACATAACTTTAAACTGAGGGGTAATAGATATAGGACAGAGGTCAGAGGTAGGTTCTTTACGCAAAGAGTAGTGAGGCCGTGGAATGCCCTACCTGCTACAGTAGTGAACTCGCCAACATTGAGGGCATTTAAAAGTTTATTGGATAAACATATGGATGATAATGGCATAGTGTAGGTTAGATGGCTTTTGTTTCGGTGCAACATCGTGGGCCGAAGGGCCTGTACTGCGCTGTATTGTTCTATGTTCTATGTTCTAAGGGGCAATTTAGCATGGCCAATCCACCTAACCAGCACATCTTTGGGTTGTGGGGGTGAAACCCACGCAGACATGGGGAGAATGTGCAAACTCCACGCAGACGGTGATCCAGGGCTGGGATTCGAACTGGGTCCTCAGTATAGTAGACTGCAGTGCTAACCACTGCGCCACATGCCACCCTCGCACTCATTGTCTGAATGGTGAGAGATTGCAGAACTCTGAGGTGTAGAGGGATCTGGGTGTCCTAGTGCATGAATCACAAAAGCATAGTATGCAGGTACAGCAAATAATTAGGAAAGCTAATAGAATGTTATCGTTTATTGTGAGGGGAATTTAATACAAAAGTAGGAAGCCTATGCTTCAGTTATATAAGGCCAATGTTATACTATGGGTGGGATTCTCTGGCCTCCCAACCATGTGTTTTCTGGCAGAGCGAGGCTACAAGCTGATTCCCTGCTCCCACCGCTGTCAATGGGAATTGTCATTAAAGCCACCACACACCGCCGGGAAACCCACAGGCAAGGGTGTGCTCCTGGCAGGACCAGAGAATTCCAGCCCATGGGTGCGATCGAGCGGCCACGCTGCGCCCAAAAAGCTGCGTGGCAGACAGAAGCTGGGAGACCCCCCATCCCAGGATCTATGCGGCTCGCAATGCCTCGCGAGATCTAATGTCATCTTGCAAGACATTGAGATGTAAATCCCGCTCATTGTCAGCGGGGTCACTTTTTGGCAAATCTGTATATTAAAGCAAGACAGCTAGTCTCACTTTAATATGCTGTTTCCCGAGGTACCCAAGGAATTCGGATCTATCTGCTTTGCCTCGGAGACCTTGGGCATGCACCGTTCAGTACAGGCCTCCATAAGCGGGCACCAAATGGATTGGCACTTATGGGGATCTCCCAAGGGAACGAATAGCCCCAGGTGCATGCCCTTTGGGCAGGCTGGTTCCCTACCACTGTTGGTGTCACCCGGACACTCTGGCACTGGCAGCCTGGCACCCTGGCAGCGCCACTTGGATGTCAGACTGGCATTGCCACGGTGCCCGTGTGGAACTGCCAAGGTGCCAAACTGGCATTTTGTTTGCGATGGCGATCGGTCTGGGGTGCCCTGTGCAGGTATTGGTGGGGTCCGGGCAGGGGCCTCCCCATAGAATGTTAGGGCTTGAGACTTCCGGGTGCAGCGATGACCAGCTGAGTCGCACGTTTCGGCAGCTCCCGGTGGAACGGACTTTTGGGCTCTTAATAAGAGCCCCAACGGCATTTTTAACGGCTAAAAGTACTGTGCGGTGAACCAGAAGGGAATCCCCCCTGGATACGGATGAAAAAAGGAGAGGAAGGTGGCCGGATTGCGGTGGATCCTTTAGAGCAGCGGCAAGGAAGGCAAGCACAAACCAAGATGGCGTCGGAAGGTGGCAGTTTAATATGGGGCCCTGAACAACACAAGTTTTTGAAACGCTGCGTGGAAGAACTCAAAAAGGAAATGAAGAAGGAGCTGTTGGCCCCGATATTACAGGCGATCGAAGGGCTAAAGGAGGAGCAAAAGACCCAGGAGCGGGAGCTTCGGGTCGTGAAGGCAAAGGCTGACGAGAATGAGGACGACATACAGGGCCTGGTGGTGAAGACAGAGATGCACGAGGCACACCATAAACGATGTGTGGAAAGGCTGGAGGCGCTGGAGAACAACGCGAGGAGGAACAACCTAAGGATTCTTGGTCTTCCTGAAGGTGCGGAGGGAGCGGACGTCGGGGCATATGTGAGCACGATGCTGCACTCGTTAATGGGAGCAGAGGCCCCGGCGGGTCCGCTGGAGGTGGAGGGAGCATACCGAGTGATGGCGCGAGGACCGAGAGCAGGAGAAATTCCTAGAGCCATAGTGGTGAGATTCCTCCGTTTTAAGGATAGAGAGGTGGTCCTTAGATGGGCAAAGAAAACTCGGAGCAGTAAGTGGGAGAACGCGGTGATCCGCGTATACCAAGACTGGAGTGCGGAGGTGGCGAGAAGGAGGGCGAGCTTTAATCGGGCCAAGGCGGTGCTTCACAAAAAGAAGATAAAATTCGGAATGCTGCAACCGGCAAGACTGTGGGTCACATATCAAGGGAGGCACCACTACTTTGAGACGGCGGATGAGGCGTGGACTTTTATCGTGGAAGAAAAATTGGAATGAGCGGGTTATTAAAAAAGAACGTTTGAAACAAAGTGGTGGGGTGAGTATGGGGGGCGAAGAGGGGGGTAAAAAGGGGGGAAAGAGGAGTTTTATGTTATTAATCCTGCGATGTGGTAACTTTTCTCTCTTCCACAGGAGGTGGTGGGGGGAGGAAAGGAGGTAGAAGAGATGGGGCGTTGGCCATTGGGGGCGGGGCCAAGGGGGAAGCACGGGCTCGGTTCCCGCGCTATGATAATCATGGCGGGAATAGGGAAGCAGGAAGGAGGGGGCGTCGCACGGTGCGAGCCGAGGTCACGGGGGGAAGCCGAGGTCAGCCAGAGTTTGCTGACTTCTGGGAGCAACATGGGGGGTGTAACTACGCTAGTGGGGGATCTAGCGGGGGGGGGTGGGAGGGGGGAATTATTGGGCTGCTGCTGCTGGGGAGAGGGGGGAGCTGGCATGGGGTGGGATGGGCGGGGGGGCACCGCCTGGGGGGGGACACAGCTGCGTGGGAACCGGGTGAGGAGCTGGAAAAAGGGGATGGCTAATCGACAAGGGGGGGGTAAAAAGCCCCCCAACCCGGCTGATCACGTGGAACGTGAGAGGGCTGAACGGGCCAATAAAGAGGGCACGGGTACTCGCACACCTTAAGAAACTTAAGGCAGACGTGGTTATGTTACAGGAAACGCACTTGAAACTGATAGACCACGTGAGACTACGCAAAGGTTGGGTGGGGCAGGTGTTCCATTCGGGGCTAGATGCGAAAAACAGGGGGGTGGCTATATTAGTGGGGAAGCGGGTAATGTTTGAGGCAAAGACTATAGTGGCGGATAGCGGGGGCAGATACGTGATGGTGAGTGGCAAACTACAGGGGAAGACGGTGGTTTTGGTAAACGTATATGCCCCGAACTGGGATGATGCCAATTTTATGAGGCGTATGCTAGGACGCATCCCGGACCTAGAGGTGGGAAAGTTGGTAATGGGGGGAGATTTCAATACGGTGTTGGAACCAGGGCTGGATAGGTCGAGGTCCAGGACTGGAAGGAGGCCGGCAGCAGCCAAGGTGCTTAAAGATTTTATGGAGCAGATGGGAGGAGTAGACCCGTGGAGATTTAGCAGACCTAGGAGTAAGGAGTTTTCGTTTTTCTCCTATGTCCACAAAGTCTATTCGCGAATAGACTTTTTTGTTTTGGGAAGGGCGTTGATCCCGAAGGTGAGGGGAACGGAGTATACGGCTATAGCCATTTCGGATCACGCTCCACATTGGGTGGACTTGGAGATAGGGGAGGAAACAGAAGGGCGCCCACCCTGGAGAATGGACATGGGACTAATGGCAGATGAGGGGGTGTGTCTAAGGGTGAGGGGGGTGCATTGAAAAGTACTTGGAACTCAATGATAATGGGGAGGTCCAGGTGGGAGTGGTCTGGGAGGCGCTGAAGGCAGTGGTTAGAGGGGAGCTGATATCAATAAGGGCACATAAAGGAAAGCAGGAGAGTAGGGAACGGGAGCGGTTGCTGCAAGAACTTCTGAGGGTGGACATGCAATATGCAGAGGCACCGGAGGAGGGACTGTACAGGGAAAGGCAAAGGCTACACGTAGAATTTGACTTGCTGACAACGGGTACTGTAGAGGCACAGTGGAGGAAGGCACAGGGTGTACAGTACGAATATGGGGAGAAGGCGAGCAGGTTGCTGGCCCACCAATTGAGGAAAAGGGGAGCAGCGAGGGAAATAGGGGGAGTGAGGGATGAGGAAGGAGAGATGGAGCGGGGAGCAGAGAGAGTGAATGGAGTGTTCAAGGCATTTTATAAAAAATTATACGAAGCTCAACCCCCGGATGGGAGGGAGAGAATGATGGGCTTTCTGGACCGGCTGGAATTTCCCAAGGTGGAGGAGCAGGCAAGGGTGGGACTGGGAGCACAGATTGAAATAGAGGAAGTAGTGAAAGGAATTAGGACAGGCATGCAGGCGGGGAAGGCTCCGGGACCGGATGGATTCCCAGTTGAATTTTACAGGAAATATGTGGACTTGCTCGCCCCGCTACTGATGAGGACCTTTAATGAGGCAAAGGAAAGGGGACAGCTGCCCCCGACTATGTCTGAGGCAACGATATCGCTTCTCCTAAAGAAGGAAAAGGACCCGCAGCAGCGGGTCCAATAGACCTATTTCCCTCCTAAATGTAGACACTAAGATTCTGGCCAAGGTAATGGCAATGAGGATAGAGGATTGTGTCCCGAGGGTGGTCCATGAGGACCAAACTGGGTTTGTGAAGGGGAGACAGCTGAATACGAATATACGGAGGCTGCTAGGGGTAATGATGATGCCCCCACCAGAGGGGGAAGCGGAGATAGTGGTGGCGATGGATGCCGAGAAAGCATTTGATAGAGTGGAGTGGGATTATTTGTGGGAGGTGCTGAGGAGATTTGGTTTTGGAGATGAGTATGTTGGATGGGTGCAGCTGTTGTATAGGGCCCCAGTGGCGAGTGTGGTCACGAATGGACGGGGATCTGCATACTTTCGGCTCCATAGAGGGACAAGGCAGGGATGCCCTCTGTCCCCATTATTGTTTGCACTGGCGATTGAGCCCCTGGCAATAGCATTGAGGGGTTCCAGGAAGTGGAGGGGAGTACTTAGAGGAGGAGAAGAACACTGGGTATCTCTGTATGCGGATGATTTGTTGTTATATGTAGCGGACCCAGTGGAGGGGATGCCAGAGATAATGCGGACACTTCGGGAGTTTGGAGAATTCTCAGGATATAAACTGAACATGGGGAAAAGTGAGTTGTTTGTGGTGCATCCAGGGGAGCAGAGCAGAGAAATAGAGGACTTTCCGCTGAGGAAGGTAACAAGGGACTTTCGTTACTTGGGGATCCAGATAGCCAAGAATTGGGGTACATTGCATAGGTTAAATTTAACGCGATTGGTGGAACAAATGGAGGAGGACTTCAAGAGATGGGACATGGTATCCCTGTCACTGGCAGGGAGGGTGCAGGCGGTTAAAATGGTAGTCCTCCCGAGATTCCTCTTTGTGTTTCAGTGCCTCCCGGTGGTGATCACGAAGGCTTTTTTCAAAAGGATCGAAAAGAGTATCATGAGTTTTGTGTGGGCCGGGAAGACCCCGAGAGTGAGGAAGGGATTCTTACAGCGTAGTAGGGATAGGGGGGGGCTGGCACTACCGAGCCTAAGTGAGTACTACTGGGCCGCCAATATCTCAATGGTGAGTAAGTGGATGGGAGAAGAGGAGGGAGCGGCATGGAAGAGGTTGGAGAGGGCGTCCTGTAGGGGGACTAGCCTACAAGCTATGGTGACGGCCCCATTGCCGTTCTCACCGAAGAAATACACCACAAGCCCGGTGGTGGTGGCGACTTTGAAAATTTGGGGACAATGGAGACGGTATAGGGGAAAGACGGGAGCCTTGGTGGGGTCCCCGATAAGAGATAACCATAGGTTTGCCCCGGGGAGAATGGATGGGGGATTTGGAATATGGCAAAGAGCAGGAGTAACACAACTGAAAGACCTGTTTGTGGATGGGAAGTTCTCAAGTCTGGGAGCGCTGACCGAGAAATATGGGTTGCCCCAAGGGAATGCATTCCGGTATATGCAACTGAGGGCTTTTGCGAGGCAACAGGTGAGGGAATTCCCGCAGCTCCCGACGCATGAGGTGCAGGACAGAGTGATCTCAAAGACATGGGTGGGGGACGGTAAGGTGTCAGATATATATAGGGAAATGAGGGACGAGGGGGAGATTATGGTAGATGAGCTGAAAGGGAAATGGGAAGACGAGCTGGGGGAGGAGATTGAGGAGGGGCTGTGGGCGGATGCCCTAAGTAGGGTAAACTCATCGCCCTCGTGTGCCAGGCTAAGCCTGATTCAATTTAAGGTGTTACACAGGGCGCATATGACTGGAGCACGGCTCAGTAAATTTTTTGGGGTAGAGGATAGGTGTGCGAGATGCTCGAGAAGCCCAGCGAATCACACCCACATGTTCTGGTCATGCCCGGCACTACAGGAGTTCTGGGTGGGGGTGGCAAAGGTGCTTTCGAAGGTGGTGGGGGTCCAGGTCTAACCAAGCTGGGGGTTGGCTATATTTGGGGTTGCACAAGAGCCGGGAGTGGAGGAGGCGAGAGAGGCCGATGTTTTGGCCTTTGCGTCCCTAGTAGCCCGGTGCAGGATACTGTTGATGTGGAAGGAAGCCAAGCCCCCGGGGGTGGAGACCTGGATAAATGACATAGCAGGGTTTATAAAGCTGGAACGGATTAAGTTCGTCCTAAGGGGATCGGCTCAAGGGTTCACCAGGCGGTGGCAACCGTTCGTCGAATACCTCACAGAAAGATAGAGGGAATGGAAAAGAAGAAGGCAGCAGCAGCAGCCCGGGGGGGGGGGGGGGGGGGAGGAACCAGAAGGACTCTCAGGGTTGTTAATATATATGTATAATATGTATAGGTCGTTGCTATAAATAATTGTATATTGGACTGTTAAATCATATTTTTGGAGAGTGTTTATCTGAGACAAGGCAGTTGCCATTTAGTTCTAGTTTTTGTTTTTGTTATATATTATTTATTCTTTGTTTATAAAACAGGTCATTGTTATTTATACTGTTATATCATTGTGTAAAGGATACACAATGTACTGTGATGGTTGACCAAAAATTTTCAATAAAATATTTTTTTTAAAAAAGAATGTTAGGGCTTGGGGGAGTCAGGTGTTGCTTCGGGCGCTCCAGAAATCCGGACGCCATCTCACAACACTGACGAGTTCCGACGAGCGGAGGTCCCCAGTGCACAAAACGGGGCTACATGAGGCCTGGTCCATACTTTCCCCGCTGAGGCCACCTATCTAAACTGGATGCGTTTTATAGTGTTGTTTTTGTCGGTGCTGCGAATGCCAGCAAACATGCAGTTAAACTCACTCGCTATGAGAATTTGTTCTCATTTAGTTAAATCCCACCCCATATCTGGATTACTGTGTACAATATTGGTCTCCTTATTTAAGGAAGAATGTCAATGCATTGGAAGAAGTTCAGAGAAGGTTTATTAGACTAATAGCTGAATGGGTAGGTTGTCTTATGGGAAAGGTTGGACAGGCTAGGCTTGTATCATCTGGAGTTTAATGACAACTTTATTAATCATATAAGATCCTGAGGGGCCTTGACAGGGTTGATGTGGAGAATATCCCTTCTTGTGGGAGAATCTAGAACTCGGGGTCCATGTCCAGAAATAAGGGGTCGCCTATTTAAGGAAGAGATGAGGTGAATATTTTTCTCTCAGAGGGTGGTGAGTCTCTGGGACACTCTTGCTTAAAAGGCAGTGAAAACAGAGACTTGAATATTTTTAAGGCAGAGATAGAGAGACTCTTGATAATAATGGGGGTGAAAGGTTAGCGAGGGTAGATGGGAATGTGGAGTTGAGGTTACAATCAAATCAGCCATGATCTAATGAAATGGCGGAGCAGGCTCAAGAGGCCGAATGGCCTACACCTGCTCCCAATTTGTATGCTCGTATTTCCACTCAGTGACCAGGACTGATGCAGTACTCTAATTTGGCCTAACCATAGCTTTATAAATATTCAATATAACTTCTCTTTTGTTGTGTTCAATATCTCTATTTAGATAGCCCAAGGTCCCACATGGGGATTGGATAAATAATTGAAGGAAAAAGGTTTGCAGGACTAAGGGAAAGAGCTGGGGGATGAGACTAATTGAGCAGCTGTTTCCAAGAGTTGGCAAAAATATGATGGGCCAAATGTGCTGTATCATTCTATGATTCATTAATCTTATGTTACTGTTACAGTTCTCCTGGTATCCTGACCAACATTCTTCCTCAAATTGCACCATCAAAAATAAAGTAATTGCTCGTCATCTCATTATTGTTTGTGAGGCATCACTATGTCACCTCCCACAACTAGACACTGCCAATCATGAAAGAAGAATTGAAAAGGTGAATGAGTCTCAATAAGAACTCAGCTTAGTTTTCACTATTCCAATGTTCTCCTGACTGGACTCTCATCTTTCACCTATCCCAAATTCTTCTGCTTGTATTCAAACTCACACAGAATCATAGAATCCCTACAGTGCAGAAGGAGGTCATTCAGCCCATCGAGTCTGCAGCGACCCTTGAAAGAGGACCCTACATAGGCCCACTCCCCCACCTTATCCCGGTAGCTCCACATAATCTGCTTATCCCTGGACACGAAGGGGCAATTTTATCATGGCCAATCCACTTTGTTGCACATCGCTGGACTGTGGGAGGGAAGCGGAGCTCCCAGAGGAAACCCACGAGGGGCAGGGAGAAAGTGCAAACTCCACACATTCCCAAGGCCAGAATTGAACCCGGGTCCCTGGTGCTGAGGCAGCAGTGCTAACCATTGAGCCACTGTGCTGCTCATCGAGTCTCGTTCATCGATCGTCTGTGCCCTTTCACCTACATTGGCCCCTAGTCCAGCATTGTCTCAATTTTAAATTTCTAACTATGCTGTTCAAGTTATTCCATGGCCATGTCCCTCCCTGTCTCTGTGACCTCCTCCAGCCCACAACACTTAGAATTCTCTGCGCTCCTCCAATTCTAACCATTTGTGCAACCCCGATTATAATCATTCCACCAATTACACCATGCCTTTAACTATCTGGACTCCAAATTCAGTGGTTCCTTCCTTAAATCTTTTCACCCCTCCATCTCTCTCACTCCACACTCCCTTATGATTGATCTTAAATCCTACCTCTTGAGCAAGATTATGGCCTTCTCTCCTGTTATCCCCTTATGCGTCTTGGTGGGGACGTTTGTCCTGTTATGCTCCTATATGGTTTTATATGCTTGGGACATCTTACAACATTAAAGGCTCTATATAAATGCAAGATGTTGTGATTAAAAAATAGAAATATTTGCTGAAACAGGCTAAAATGTACCTTTTAAGATTATTTGATGCTCTCTCATGCTAAAGATTCAAATCCCAGAAGATGGTTCTGGACACTAAATATTTGCAATACAAGACTGTGTTGCAAGTGAACCTATCATTTCTTTTGGAAGGGATTTTCTGTCTCCAACTCTACCAGAGTCTTTGTTCTATCATTTCCGCAATCAGAAAGATAAAGAACAAACTGAAGTGAAATTCAAGTTCGAGTAAACTAAACAAAAAAATCATTCTGATCCTGTGGTCAGATTTGTTGTAAGTCATTATCCACCTCAGAGTTGAAAGC
The DNA here is from genome assembly GCF_047496885.1 of Scyliorhinus torazame. Taxonomy (NCBI): domain Eukaryota; kingdom Metazoa; phylum Chordata; class Chondrichthyes; order Carcharhiniformes; family Scyliorhinidae; genus Scyliorhinus; species Scyliorhinus torazame. The sequence goes on along the minus strand of NC_092707.1, from coordinate 152,409,877 downwards.
TGAACTTTTAGAAAACCTCAAACTTATAATAACTAATCCTAGTAATGAAAATTGATTTGCGACCACCCACCCAGTGTTGTAAACTGGAGGGTGTCCTTGTGGTTTGAATTTTGTCATGTGGGGAATCTAGTTGTGAACCAGCTCTTTTTAAAGAACACTCAGTAACAACTTTTTTTTCAGAAATATAAAGCGCCCAATTCTTTTTTTTCCGATTAAGGGGCAATTTAAGGTGGCCAATCCACCTACCCTGCACATCTTTGAGTTGTGGGGGTGAGCCCCCGCAAACACGGGGAGAATGTGCAAATTCCACACCGACAGTGAGCCAGGGCCGGGATCGGATCTGGGTCCTCAGCGCCTTGAGGCAGCACTGCTAAGCACTGTGCCACCGTGCTGCCCCACTCAGTAACAACTTGGTACAAATTTATTCCCCAGAAATCCCCGATCCAATTATTTCCCATTTCTACTTTTCCTTCCGTCAAGCGGTTTGGTTCCAGTGCCGTGCCCAAAAAAAGCCATCGGTGACATGCAAAGGAACTGGAAGAGGCATATCATTCTTCTTCATTAACCACTGTTCAAAATATCAGCGACGTCATTCGTAGAAGGAGGAGGAGGAAGCCATTCAGTCCACTGTCCCTGTGCTGGTTCTTTTAAGGAAGTACCTACTTGGTCTTTCTTCACCTCCCCCAACACCCAGCCCCACTCTTTCTCCACATCCCTGCAAATTTATCCAGTTCAAATACTTATTCAATTCCATTTTGGATGTTATTAGCGTATCTGCTTCCATCACATTCTCAGGTAGTGCATTCCACATCAAACTCATTGGCCGGGATTCTCCGACCCGGCGCCGGGTCGGAGAATCCCCGGAGGGCGCGAGAATCATACCCGCCACCCCGATGCCGTCTTCCCCATTCTCCGACGCCGATTCTCGGTCGCCCACGGGATTCCCGCCGCGCCGGTCGGGGGCCGTTGACAGCGGCCCCCCCCGCGATTCCCCGGGCCCCGATGGGCCGAGTGGCCAACGAGTTTGGCCGAGTCCCGCCAGTATGGATTACTTAGGTCCCACACGGCAGGACCTGGAAGATGAGTGTGCGAGGGCCTTCTTGGAGGGGGGGCGGCCCCCACGGTGGCCTGACCCGCGTTCAGGGCCGACCGATCGGTGGGCGGGCTGGTTCCGTTGGGGCCTACTTTACTCTGCGCCGGGCCCCTCTAGGGCTCCGCCATATTGCCCAGGGGCCGGCGCGGAGAAGGGAATCCCCGCGCATGCGCGGAAATACGACGGCCGTTCCGCACATGCGCGGACTCATGCGGCCATTCTGCGCCAGCTGGAGCTGCGGGGACCACTCCGGCGGCAACCTAGCCCCCTAGAAAGGTGAGAATTCCTCACTTTTGGGGGCCATTGACGCCGGAGTCGTTGGTGCTGGTTTTCACACTGGCATGGGGACATAGTCCCATTATTAGAGAATCCCGCCCGTTGTGTAAAATATACTGGTTACTGACCCTTTGCCGGGGAAACAGTCCTTCATTATTTATTCAACCAAAATCCCTAATAATTTTAATTGCCTAGATTAAATATGCTCTTAACCTCCTCTGCTCTAAGAAGAACAATGCCAACTTCTCTCTTCTCTCCATATAATTGAAACAACTCGGGCTGGATTCTCTGTTGGCGGGATCCTCCGTTTCGCCAACAGCGCACTCACACCCACGGGTTTTCCGACGGTGCGCGGCTGGGAAATCCCATTGGCCGGCTGCCAGGACAGAGAATCCCGCTGCCGGTGGGAGGGGGGCGTGCCGCACCAGAAAACGTGTGCAGCGGGACGGAGAATCCCAGCCCTCATTCCTAGGGTGCAATTTTCCCAAAATTGCACAGTGTTGGATCAGCTGAGCGAAGCTGTGTAAAACTCACCGGCTTCACCGCTGCCTTTTCTTGCCTGATTTAAGAGCACTTTGCAATTTCAAATGGTGGTGAGGATCACACAGCTGGAGGAGTGGAACCTAAACACGCCAGCAGCACTGGGATTGTGAGATCGAAAGGGTGCCCTGGTCTCAAAGTGAAATTAAAGGCCCCCCTTTCCCGCTCCCCACGGAGATTGGGACTCCCCGGCAGACAAGGGGAACATCCCCCAAGCCCCACACACAGAAGGGCAACTCTCATCACGCTAAGATAGGGGCAACACCCCACCCACAATGCAAAGATCGCCCCCACCCCGCCGGCTACCATGCAAGCATCGGAATGATCCAACACCCCGCAGACATTGCGGCATTACCCCCCTTGTTGGCATCTCTTGCCCCTCCGGGAACACTGGCACCACCCAACCTCCTCATGACAGCCACTGTCCGAACACCCACTTCACAGTCTCCGGCCCAACCAAGGGCCACCAAGCCCCTTCCCCAACCCAATGCATGCACACCACCCCTTAACAATCATCAGGTACCCCCCCCCCACACACACACACATAAACATAAGAGGAATCCCCCACAATGGGGCTCCCGAGTCAGCCTGCCCTTGGTACTGCCACATTGGCACTGCCATCCTGGCACTGCCCAGAACCACCAGGGGGCTATACCTCATTGTATGCCCCAGGCATGGTCATCATGACTGGTTCTCGTTTTTGAAAACCAGTAGTGATTCACGCCGACGTGATGTCACGCCACTGAGGGGGGGGGGGGGGGGGGAGGATATGCTGTGGGCGAACGCTACAGCACCAAGCTCGGAAATTAGATCATAATGTACTGAAATGTATGGAAATCAAGTTGACGGATTACATCACCGGCGGGAGGCAGAGAAGATCTCAAACTGAAATCTGACTGCCGCAGATCCCACCTTTGGCCACTCGTGAGGTTTAGTTGCCATTTCCTGGATTTGCATCCACTGCTAATGGGGCCACTAGATCGAGGGCCAGGTAAGAGTCTGAATCCGTTATCCATCGAAGTTTATCGGTTCTAGTCTCTTTTCTGCCAAATGTGTGAGTCACAATTACTGTTGTCATATCATGTACCAACAATTGTGCTCTGTAAACACTTTCCACACAGGGGCAGAATTCTCCGTCCGCGGGATTCTCCGCTCCCCTGGCAGCACACACCCGCCCTCATGTTTCCTGGCGGTGCGGGGTGGCCACAATGGGAAAACCCATTGGCCGGCTGTGGGGACAGAGACTCCCACTGTCAACGCAGCGTGCCGCCGAGGGACACACGGCTGGGGAGGTGGAGAATTCGCCCCTCGGTTTTGAAATATTTTCATTATATTTCTCAGAATTCTCTGGCTATCAATATATAAAACCATAATGAAAATGAAAATGAAAATCGCTTATTGTCACAAGTAGGCTTCAAATGAAGTTACTGTGAAAAGCCCCTAGTCGCCACATTCCGGCGCCTGTTCGGGGAGGCTGTTACGGGAAGAGCTGAAAGAAAGAATTGCCTTGAAATAGCAGCTTTTACAAAACTAGGAAATACTGAATCACTGTACAGCCCATGAAGTACTTTTGAAGTGTCGCCATTGTTGTCATGAAAGTTGCCATGGTACCCAACCATTTAGGCTGCTCTCCCCTTTTTGAGAGAGCCGACTGGTGGAGATTTAACCTGAGGATCACCACACCTCAAGCGAGGGGTAAGGTTGCGGGCCTTCATGAATAACCTCAGCCGGTGCGGGAATTGAACTCACGCTGTTTGTTGTAATGTAAGAAATTGTTGTAATGTAGGAAATATAGCTGCCAATTTGCACACAGCAAGATTCCTTGAATTGTTCAAACCCTTTCAATTTTAAATCATGTACAATTTCCCTCAGGACAACTCAGTGTAAACAGTACAGTCTGCCTAAAATTTACCAATCGTCATTCCAGGCGGAATATAACCCAAAGGGGTAAGTGATTATGTCGCGGAACTAATACTCATGATTGAGAGCTCAAATGCCACGAGGTCAAGTTTGGGGCATTTCATTCAGAATTGTGAACAGTGACTGAAAACACACCTACCAACATTTGGGCAGGGAGTGGCAAGATAGAGAAAAAAGTCATCCAATCTTTTCTTAACCTCAACACCTCAACAATGCTGCCTGTCAGGAATTCCATTGGCAGCTGACAGAATTGCTGAGATGGGAGGGGAATTTATAATTTAAGGAGCTTATTAAGGATTCACTCCTGACTTTGATCAATCAAACCCGTTTTGATGGTAATTAAATAGCTTATTGCATTTTTAAAGTCCTCTATTGACAGTGTACTTGTGAGAAAGTACAATGTCAATAGAGGACTTTAAAAATGGGGTTTGGATATTTCAGTAAGCTCAGGGAAGGTGGTAAAAGAGGGGGAGGGGTGGCATTGTTAGTCAAGGACAGTATTACGGTGGCAGAACGGACATTTGATGAGGACTCGCCTACTGAGGTAGTATGGGCTGAGGTTAGAAACAGGAAAGGAGAGGTCACCCTGTTAGGGGTTTTCTATAGGCCTCCGAAAAGTTCCAGAGATGTAGAGGAAAGGATTGCAAAGATGATTCTGGACAGGAGTGAAAGCAACAGGGTAGTTATTATGGGGGACTTTAACTTTCCAAATATTGACTGGAAACGCTATAGTTCGAGCACTTTAGATGGGACCGTTTTGTCCAATGTGTGCAGGAGGATTTCCTGACACAGTATGTAGATAGGCAAACGAGAGGCGAGGCCATATTGGATTTGGTACTGGGTAATGAACCAGGACAGGTGTTAGATTTGGAGGTAGGTGAGCACTTTGGTGATAGTGACCACAATTCGATTACGTTTACTTTAGTGATGGAAAGGGATTGGTATATACTGCAGGGCAAGAGTTATATCTGGGGGAAAGGCAATTATGATGCGATGAGGCAAGACTTAGGATGCATCGGATGGAAAGGAAAACTGCAGGGGATGGGCACAATGGAAATGTGGAGCTTGTTCAACGAACATCTACTGCGTGTCCTTGATAAGTATGTACCTGTCAGGCAGGGAGGAAGTAGTCGAGCGAGGGAACCATGGTTTACTAAAGCAGTCAAAACACTTGTCAGGAGGAAGAAGGAGGCTTATGTAAAGATGAGACATGAAGGTTCAGTTAGGGCGCTCGAGAGTTACAAGTTAGCTAGGAAGAACCTAAAAAGCGAGTTAAGAAGAGCCAGGAGGGGACATGAGAAGTCTTTGGCAGGTAGGATCAAGGATAACCCTAAAGCTTTCTATAGATATGTCAGGAATAAAAGAATGACTAGGGTAAGAGTAGGGCCAGTCAAGGACAGTAGTGGGAAGTTGTGCGTGGAGTCCGAGGAGATAGGAGAGGAGCTAAATGAATACTTTTCGTCAGTATTCACACAGGAAAAAGACAATGTTGTCGAGGAGAATACTGAGATTCAGGCTACTAGACTAGAAGGGCTTGAGGTTCATAAGGAGGAGGTGTTAGCAATTCTGGAAAGTGTGAAAATAGATAAGTCCCCTGGGCCGGATGAGATTTATCCTAGGATTCTCTGGGAAGCTAGGGAGGAGATTGCTGAGCCTTTGGCTTTGATCTTTAAGTCATCTTTGTCTACAGGAATAGTGCCAGAAGACTGGAGGATAGCAAATGTTGTCCCCTTGTTCAAGAAGGGGAGTAGAGATAACCCCGGTAACTATAGACCAGTGAGCCTTACTTCTGTTGTGGGCAAAGTCTTGGAAAGGTTTATAAGAGATAGGATGTATAATCATCTGGAAAGGAATAATTTGATTAGAGATAGTCAACACGGTTTCGTGAAGGGTAGGTCGTGCCTCACAAACCTTATTGAGTTCTTTGAGAAGGTGACCAAACAGGTGGATGAGGGTAAAGAAGTTGATGTGGTGTATATGGATTTCAGTAAAGCGTTTGATAAGGTTCCCCATGGTAGGCTACTGCAGAAAATACGGAGGCATGGGATTCAGGGTGATTTAGCAGTTTGGATCAGAAATTGGCTAGCTGGAAGAAGACAAAGGGTGGTGGTTGATGGGAAATGTTCAGACTGGAGTCCAGTTACTAGTGGTGTACCACAAGGATCTGTTTTGGGGCCACTGCTGTTTGTCATTTTTATAAATGACCTGGAGGAGGGTGTAGAAGGATGGGTGAGTAAATTTGCAGATGACACTAAAGTCGGTGGAGTTGTGGACAGTGCGGAAGGATGTTACAAGTTACAGAGGGACATAGATAAGCTGCAGCGCTGGGCTGAGAGGTGGCAAATGGAGTTTAATGCAGAAAAGTGTGAGGTGATTCATTTTGGAACGAATAACAGGAAGACAGAGTACTGGGCTAATGGTAAGATTCTTGGTAGTGTGGATGAGCAGAGAGATCTCGGTGTCCATGTACATAGATCCCTGAAAGTTGCCACCCAGGTTGAGAGGGTTGTTAAGAAGGCGTACAGTGTGTTAGCTTTTATTGGTAGAGGGATTGAGCTTCGGAGCCATGAGGTCATGTTGCAGCTGTACAAAACTCTGGTGCGGCCGCATTTGGAGTGTTGCATGCAATTCTGGTCGCCGCATTATAGGAAGGATGTGGAAGCATTGGAAAGGGTGCAGAGGAGATATACCAGAATGTTGCCTGGTATGGAGGGAAGATCTTATGAGGGAAGGCTGAGGACTTGAGGCTGTTTTCGTTAGAGAGGATTAGATACGGTGGACAGTGAGAGCCTTTTTCTTCGGATGGTGATGTCTAGCACGAGGGGACATAGCTTTAAATTGAGGGGAGATAGATATAGGACAGATGTCAGAGGTAGGTTCTTTACTCAGAGAGTAGTAAGGGCATGGAATGCCCTGCCTGTAACAGTAATGGACTCGCCAACACTAAGGGCATTCAAATGGTCATTGGATAGACATATGGACGATAAGGGAATAGTGTAGATGGGCTTTAGAGTGGTTTCACAGATCGGCGCAACATCGAGGGCCGAAGGGCCTGTACTGCGCTGTAATGTTCTATGTTCTATGAAAGTATCATTAAATTAACAACTTTTTTGTAAAAAACTTTAAAATATTGTTGCTATGTGTCTCTGTCTCATTCTCCAGTATTATTGGCTTTTGAGTAACAGCAATGTGGCTCCCAAAATTTGGGTTTTTGTCATTTTTTAAAAAGTGGCTCTTCTTGTTATTAAAGTTGCTGATGCCTGGTTTAGGACAAAGGGACATAAACTTAAAATAAGAGCCATGCCATTTAGGAGAGAAACTAGGAAACACTTTGATAGACAGATGGTGGCAGGAGTGTGGAATTCTCACCCACAAATATAATAATAATTAATAATCTTTATTGTCACAAGTAGGCTTACACTGTAATGAAGTTACTGTGGAAAGCCCCTAGTCGCCACATTCCGGTGCCTGTTCAGGTACACAGAGGGAGAATTCAGAGTGTCCAAATTACCGAACAGCACGTCTTTCGGGACTTGTGGGAGGAAACCGGACCACCCAGAGGAAATCCACACAGACGCGGGGAGAACCTGCAGACTCCACACAGACAGTGACCCAAGCCGGGAATTGAACCTGGGACCCTGACGTTGTGAAGCAACAGTGCTACCCACTGTGCTACCGTGCCACCTTAGAAGCATTAGATACTAGCTCAATAATTAATTTCAAATCCAAGATCAAGAGATCAATAAAAGGTAGTAAGAGATACGGAGCCTGGGTGGATGGCTGGAGTTAGGGTAGAGATAATCTAATCCTTCTGTTCCAATTGCATTTCTTGAATCTTCCAGCTAGGCCCATCCACCAACACACTGCAGGAATGTACCTGTTACACACATTCCCACCACACCCATCCACTCTTCACTCCACCCACACCCCACCCCACCAGTAAACAGCATAGGTTAATGAGACATAGGCACATGTTGTAAAAGACAAACTTAGGGCTGATATTAGGAAGATGTTCTTCACGCACTGAGTATAGAAGAGAAATAAAGCCTGGAAATAGGCTTCTGCAGGCCAGTCTTGACGCAGAAAAAAAATTGAGTCAATCTGTCTCATTCGTTTGTAATTATCTTGTGACCTTGTGATAAGGGGCTGGGTTAGCACAGGGCTAAATCGCTGGCTTTTAAAGCAGACCAAGGCAGGCCAGCAGCATGGTTCAATTCCCGTACCAGCCTCCCCGATCAGGCGCCGGAATGTGGCGACTTAGGGGCGTTTCACAGTAACTTCATTTGAAGCCTACTTGTGACAATAAGCGATTTTCATTTCATTTCATGTTGTGAGCAAATGGTATCAAAATGTAAATCTCCTCTGTTTGTTTGTTAAATGTCCACAGGATGCCACAGATAATGACTGAGATTCTGGGAAATTTCATGGAAAGGGATGACTCAAGAGACTGCCTGAATGAAGTCTGCACGACATAAACAGATCAGTGGAGATACCTGTACCACTGCTGATCAGAAATCTAAAATGGATCCCTAATAACAGCTGGAACAATCCCATTCTCACCAGTTGTAAACGGTTTGCCTTGGAAATCACAGAACAAGGGAAGCAGGTAAAGAAAACTGCAATTTAAAGCATTAACATGCTAATGTGTCTCTGTCTCAGTTTGTAGTCAAAAGGTAATTGGATCACAGCCCATCTTCATGACTTTAATGCATAGTCTAGACTGGCACTCACAGTGCAGCATAAAGGGACATTTGCACTGTCACAGATGTTGGGCTGGATTTTCCGACGCCCTGTGGCATATTTTCCAATGGAAGACGACCTTCCATTGTCAGCGGCAGAATGCCAATGGGGTTTTGCGTATCCCTACCCTTCACCGCTGGGAAACACGCCATGGGGAGTCACCATCAGTGGGATGGGAAGATCCCGCCAGCAGAAAGGGCCGGAAGATCCCGCCGGTGGGAAGAGCTGGAAAATTTCAACTGTTGTATTTTGCTTGAGACATTAAGGGCTGGATTCTCCGATCCCCAACACCGAAATCACGTTTGATGAAGGGCTGGAGAATCCCCGATGAAGCCAAAATTGAGGGCGGCGCCGCTTTTGCGATGTTCCGCTCCCTGATGAGCGAGTACGCCGCACGCTGTATCCCATGGCTTCCGTACGGTGGTTGAGGCCTGCCCCACAATGCTCTGTCCCTAACCGGCCGAGTTCCCGATGGCGTGGGTCTCTCATGGTCTCACCCGTCGGGAACTCAGCGTGGCGGCTGCGCATTCAGTCCAGCGGCGCCACAGTTGGGGGAGGGCCGATCCATGGGCAGGGGTGGGACTTTATTCGGAGCTGGTGGCACTGTGGTGGGGTGGTCCGGAGCACACGAGCCGGCCGAAGGGGGGGACTATTTCGCGAGCCGGATCCGCGAGTGGCATCCTCCCTGCTAGCCCCCTGCAAAACGGGGAATCGCTGGCTGTTTTGTGCGAGTTTTCCTAGTGTAAAACGCCACCGTTTTCACACCGGCTTGGGGACATAGTCTCAAAATTGGAGAATTCAGCCCCAAGGTTCTAACAATCAACTCAGATGGATGCAAAGGACCTTGAGGACTTATTGGAGGGTGATTTCCATTTGTCACAACTGACATTCACTGACATTAATAGGGTGATTGACATTCAACACATCTGCACTGGCCCTTGGAAAGAGCACCCTAAGTAAGCCGACACCTCCACCCTAACCCCACAACCCAGTAACCCCGTCTAACCTTTTGGACATGAAGGGGCAATTTAGCATGGCCAATCCATCTAACCTGCACATCTTTGGATTGTGGGAGGAAACTGGAGAACCCGGAGAAACCAGGGAGGGGAAGTGCAAACTCCACGCAGTCACCAAAGGCCAGAATTGAAACCGGAACCCTGGAGCTGTGAGGCAACAGTGCTAACCACTGTGCCACCCTGCTGCCCATTTTTAAGGTTTAGTATCACAAAATTAAATACTGTTCACTTTTCAAAATTCTCTCTTGAATTTAATGTTATCGTTTGCATACTGTTACAAATAACACGGGGTATTTTCCTGTCAAGCGGACAATATTGCACGATGCTGTTAAAGTAAAATTTGTATTCTCTGGTTCGTTTAATAGTCACAGTGTGCTCACCAATAGGCACCTTCAAACTAACCCTGTATTATATCATTGCTTCTTTTAAAAGTAGTGACCCATGTTGCATATATAATCGGGCGATACTTATAACCAGATGCCAGCAATGTGCATTATTATTTTACTGGGAACTTTCTGTGCTAGTTTGGTGAATTGACTGGTGAATCTCAAAAGGAGAAAAAATATCATGGGCTGGATTCTCCGTGACATCACACCGAAATCGTGAAACGCGATCGGCTGGAGAATCGGCTCCGACGCCGAAATCGGGTTTGATGTCGGTTTCGCAGTGATTTTGGATTCTCCGGACCCCCCAACACGACAAAATTGCGCCGCCCGCCGCGCGGCCCAGAGAATCGCTTCAAGTGCCCCGACGACTGATTCCCCGGGGCCTCAGTGATTCTGCGGCCCAAATGGGCCGTTTTCCCGACGGCCTGGTTCTAACCACCTGTAGAAATTTGTGATACCAACGTGCTGGCTGAGGCGGCTGTGAGAGAAGGTAGGAATTGGTGTGGGGGGGACTGCAGGCTCCCGTATCGGACACCGGCTGTGCTTTCTGCGGGGGGAGGGCCTGCCAGGGTCGGGGGAGGGAGGGGAAGGGGAAGGAGGGAGACAGGCCGAACAGTCGGGGAGACTCCGACATGACAGCACGGTGCTCACGCAACAAGCGCCATTACGGTGACCATCTTGTTGGTCACCCACCCCGGCCCCTGGGTGAACGCAGGGTTAATGACCGTATGGGTGGGTGCCGTCTCCCTCCGCAGCCACACCCACTGGAGGGAACACCCAGGGCCACACCGACAGCAGCCCCCAGTGAGGGCAGTGCCATGAAACGGTGGCCCTGACAGCAGATACAGGCGACAGGAGCAGGGGCACCGATGGGGCGGGGTGAGGGACATGCGTGGCTGGGGCGGGTGGTGCCAACTGGGGCGACCATGTAGCCCATGCCACCTGGTTGTGCACGGGTGTATGGGCCATGGTAACAATTTTTCCCCTCACCCCCTGCAGATCATAATGTTTTGGAACCAACCAGCAATGTTGGCTGCTGTGGCAGCGTCAGCGCAGGCGGCTCAGAGAGGAGGCGGAGGAGAGGGCCGCAGAGGGGCAGGTAGCAGCCGCTCAGACTGGAGGCCCAGCTGCCCGACAGGATGAGGAGGAGGAGGAGGAGGAGGAACAAGACGAGGAGGATGAGGAGGAGGTGGTGGTGCCAAGGAGGCGCCTGATGAAGCCTCGCATGTACCAGCAGCGCATGTCCTTTGAGGAACTCCCGGACCGGGCATGCAGGAGGAGACTGCGGATGAGCCGGGAGACTGTCAGACACATCTGCCACATGATGGCACACCTGGTACCACATGGGAGTGGGGAAGGACACCCGCTCCCGGTGGCCGTCAAGGTGATGGTTGCCCTAAACCTCTATTTGACGTGGTTGTTCCAGTCGCCGAGTGGGGACCTGTCCGGCATCTCCCGGGCATCGGCGCACAGGTGCATCCGTGCTGTCACTGACACCCTGAATGCCCAGGCGGATTGGTAAATCCAGTTCCCTGTGGACCGCGCCCACCAGGATGCCAGAACTGCGGGGTTTGCTACCGTCGCCAGGATGCCCTGCGCCTAGTGGGTAATTGATGGGGTGCATGTCGGCCTACGGCCACCTGCGGATAACAGGCCGCTTTACACAAACCAAAAGGGGTACCACTCCATGAACGTTCAGATGATCTGTAACTACCAGAAGCAAGTTCAAGTTCAACGCCCGCTACCAGACGGATGAGCCTAGCTGAGCAGCAGTTACTTCCCCAGACTCGATAGATCCAGAATCGAACAACGCCCACTGTTCCTCTGACCTAAGCCGGGTGCCTGAAGATAAGTACAGGTTGTCATAGTTGATAAGTGGCGTTTAGACCATAAGACCATAAGACATTGGAGCGGAAGTAAGGCCATTCGGCCCATCGAGTCCTCTCCACCATTCAATCATGGCTGATTTCAACTCCATTTACCCGCTCTCTCTCCATAGCCCTTAATTCCTTGAGAAAGCAAGAATTTATCAACTTCTGTCTTAAAGACACTCAATGTCCCGGCCTCCACCACCCTCTGTGGCAATGAATTCCACAGACCCACCATTCTCTGGCTGAAGAAATTGCTCCTCATCTCTGTTCTAAAGTGACTCCCTTTTATTCTAAGGCTGTGCCCCCGGGTCCTAGTCTCCCCTGCTAATGGAAACAACTTCCCTACGTCCACCCTATCTAAGCCATTCATTATCTTGTAAGTTTCTATTAGATCTCCCCTCAACCCCCTAAACTCCAATGAATATAATCCCAGGATCCTCAGACGTTCATCGTATGTTAGGCCTACCATTCCTGGGATCATCTGTGTGAATCTCCGCTGGACCCGCTCCAGTGCCAGTATGTCCTTCCTGAGATGTGGGGCCCAAAATTGCTCACAGTATTCTAAATGGGGCCTAACTAATGCTTTATAAAGCTTCAGAAGTACATCCCTGCTTTTATATTCCAAGCCTCTTGAGATAAATGACAACATTGCATTTGCTTTCTTAATTACGGACTCAACCTGCAAGTTTACCTTTAGAGAATCCTGGACTAGGACTCCCAAGTCCCTTTGCACTTCAGCATTATGAATTTTGTCACCGTTTAGAAAATAGTCCATGCCTCTATTCTTTTTTCCAAAGTGCAAGACCTCGCACTTGCCCACGTTGAATTTCATCAGCCATTTCTTGGACCACTCTCCTCAACTGTCTAAATCTTTCTGCAGCCTCCCCACCTCCTCCATACTACCTGCCCCTCCACCTATCTTTGTATCATCGGCAAACGTAGCCAGAATGCCCCCAGTCCCGTCATCTAGATCGTTAATATATAAAGAGAACAGCTGTGGCCCCAACGCTGAACCCTGCGGGACACCACTCGTCACCGGTTGCCATTTCGAAAAAGAACCTTTTATCCCAACTCTCTGCCTTCTGCCTGACAGCCAATCTTCAATCCATGTTAGTACCTTGCCTCGAATACCATGGGCCCTTAACTAGTAGTGTTTATGTTGCATGATTAATTGTGTGTAAATAAAGTACCCTTGACCTTGAACTAACTAACTGGTGTTTGGCTCTTTGATCGATAGCCGGTTGAACCTTGTGGTGGTATCATTTGATACCTGGCGACACTGAACAATATAATTTCGATATCAAAAGAAAGAAGGGCAACCTCATTGAGTGCCATATTTACAGTTGGGCAACAGGGGTTTCCCATTGCGGTCGTGGCTGATGACGCCTATACGGAGGCCACAGAGCGACGCGGAGACCTACTACAATGGTGCCCATTGTGCAACCAGGGGTGTGGTCGAGAGGTGCTTCGGGGTGCTGAAGATGCGCTTCAGGTGCCTGCACCGCTCTGGAGGGGCCCTCCAGTACGAGGCCAGGAGGGTCAGATGCATCGTTGTGGTCTGCTGCGTCCTCCACAATGTAGCCCAGCTGAGGGGCGATGTGCTGGAGGAGGATGAAGGGCAACGGCAGGCCTCGTCAGACAAGGAGGGTGAGGGGAAAGGGGTCAATGGGCAGGACATGGGGGATGGACATGCAAGGGATGCCACATTACGCCAACAGCAGGGCCAGCGAGCACGGGACACATTAGTGGACACACATTTCACCAATTGGGAGGGGGGGGGGGTTGCTGGGCAGGGGTAGGGACACCACAATACCACACCCCTCACCACCAGACACCCTCACCTCCCACACCACCGAACACTCTCACCTTCCACACCACCGAACCACCCACATGCGCAACCCCCTCTGTTATATATACCTGCGGCACAACGAGCTGGGGTCACTGGGTTGGCAGTGACAGTGGGTCAGGTCCATGGGATGGAGGATGATGACAACCCGCTCTGCGATAAGCTCCGTGTTCCACATAGTTAGACAATGTCTGACTCATGCCCACAGTAGCACCTTGCACCTGGATCCCTGCATGCGAGCTGGCCAGTCCATCACATGGCTCTGTCGAATTGCTGGGGCTGGGGTGATGGGGACGGTCGGCGGAGGGAGGGGTGCTGCAAGGCCCACCCACTGGGCCTCACACGTCCACTACCCCTCACCCACAGTGACCATCACTGACCGCCTCACCCCAAACCCATCAGATAGAGCACAGAGGCAGCTTTCAACGATGTTAACAGATGTTTATTCTGAACAATAATATACCTTCTGCTGCCCACCAGACGCCCCAGGGACAAGAGGGGGGAGTCCGAGGTGCTGGGCTGTTCCGGCACCTCCCCTGCAGGAGTCACCGGCAGGGGCCCCAGCACCTCCTCCTCCCTCGGGGTGTCCAATGGCCCCTGGGCTTCTCCATGGGATGGGGGCATGAGCCAAGCCAAACCCCGAGGCCCCCCCCGACACCTGGCGCTGCCAGACCTGGATGCCTTCTTAGTATCGACCACGGTCTGTATCTTTGCGGCCAGGAGCACAGGAAGTGGGCCATCCCTGTCTGGGGCTGCGCCATCTCCCTCTGGGACTGCGCCATCTGCCTCTGGGACTGTGCGACGCCGGCCAGCACCTGGACAATGGCGCCGATTCTCTCAGCCAAGGCCTGCTGTGACTGGGCCTGGCTGAGGAGCGCCACTGCAATGTCCAGGTGGCTCTGGCTCATGGTTGCCTGTGAGAGGGCAGCCCTGTCCTGGGACATGTCCTCCGCCTGCACGGAATGCCCTCGGCCTTACAAAACCAGACCCATGTCCAACACCGTGGACGCCACACCTGGGTGGCACTCATGACTGGCACCACTCCCTGCTCCTGCAGGCGGTTGGACTCCTCCACCTGCGTTTGCAGGCGCTGGAAGCCGGTCGTCACCCCCTCCTCTATTTCCTGGGTCTGTGACTACACCTGAACTATGGGTGGGAATGGATCTTCCAGGAGCGCGGGACCTCTCTGGGGGGGCAGCTGGTTGCTGGGGCCGGCCTGCCCTCCGACCGTCCAGCCCCTCGGCTGCGCCTACCTCCACATGTTGTACTGGACCGATTGTGTGGTGCGCACCAGTAAGTGTTCCAGAAGCCTCTCCACTAAATTGCCCAACCAAGGTGATTGTCTCTGAGATGGTTGATGGTGTAGGAGATAGCTGTGCCGGAACGTCAATGTGCTCATCCGACCCGAAGTCCGAGGTCCCCAGGGTCATGGTGCCCTGTGTCTCTCTCCCATGTGTTTCTGTCCCCTGGGTCGTGGTGTGCTGTGTCTCTGTCCCCTGTGTCTCTGTCCCCTGTGTGTCTGTCCCCTGGCTTGTGGTGTCCTGTGTGTCTGTCCCCTGTGCGTCTGTCCCCTGGGTTGCGGTGTCCTGTGTGTCTGTCCCCTGTGTGGTCTGTCCCCTGGGTCGTGGTGTCCTGTGTGTCTGTCCCCTGGGTCATGGTGTCCTGTGTGTCTGTCCCCTGTGTGTCTGTCCCCTGGGTTGTGGTGTCCTGTGTGTCTGTCCCCTGTGTGTCTGTCCCCTGGGTCATGGTTTGCTGTGTGTCTGTCCCCTGTGTGTCTGTCCCCTGTGTGTCTGTCCCCTGGGTCATGATGACTGTGTGTCTGTCCCCTGTGTGTCTGTCCTCTGGGTCGTGGTGTCCTGTGTGTCTGTCCCCTGTGTATCTGTCCCCTGGGTCGTGGTGTCCTGTGTGTCTGTCCCCTGTGTGTCTGTCCCCTGGGTCATGGTGTCCTGTGTGTCTGTCCCCTGTGTGTCTCTCCCCTGTGTGTCTGTCTCCTGGGTCATGGTGTCCTGTGTGTCTGTCCCCTGTGTGTCTGTCCCCTGGGTCGTGGTGTCCTGTGTGTCTGTCCCCTGTGTGTCTGTCCCCTGGGTCATGGTGTCCTGTGTGTCTGTCCCCTGTGTGTCTGTCTCCTGGGTCATGGTGTCCTGTGTCTCTGTCCCCTGTGTGTCTGTCCCCTGGGTCATGATGACTGTGTGTCTGTCCCCTGTGTGTCTGTCCCCTGGGTCATGATGTCCTGTGTGTCTGTCCCCTGTGTGTCTGTCTCCTGGGTCATGGTGTCCTGTGTGTCTGTCCCCTGTGTGTCTGTCCCCTGGGTCGTGGTGTCCTGTGTGTCTGTCCCCTGTGTGTCTTTCCCCTGGGTCGTGGTGTCCTGTGTGTCTGTCCCCTGTGTGTCTGTCCCCTGGGTCATGGTGTCCTGTGTGTCTGTCCCCTGTGTGTCTGTCCCCTGGGTCGTGGTGTCCTGTGTGTCTGTCCCCAGTGTGTCTGTCCCCTATGTGTCTGTCCCCTGGGTTGTGGTGTGCTGTGTGTCTGTCCCCTGTGTGTCTGTCCCCTGGGTCGTGGTGTCCTGTGTGTCTGCCGCCTGTGTCTCTGTCCCCTGGGTTGTGGTGTCCTGTGTGTCTGTCCCCTGTGTGTCTGTCCCCTGGGTCGTGGTGTCCTGTGTGTCGGTCCCCTGTGTGTCTGTCCCCTGGGTCGTGGTGTCCTGTGTGTCTGTCCCCTGTGTGTCTGTCCCCTGGGCTGTGATGTCCTGTGTGTCTGTCCCCTGTGTGTCTGTCCCCTGGGTCGTGGTGTCCTGTGTGTCTGTCCCCTGAGTGTCTGTCCCCTGGGTCGTGGTGTCTTGTGTGTCTGTCCCCTGGGTTGCGGTGTCCTGTGTGTCTGTCCCCTGTGTGTCTGTCCCCTGGGCTGTGGTGTCCTGTGTGTCTGTCCCCTGTGTGTCTGTCCCCTGGTTCGTGGTGTCCTGTGTGTCTGTCCCCTGTGTGTCTGTCCCCTGGGACGTGGTGTCCAGTGTGTATGTCCCCTGTGTGTCTGTCCTCTGAGTCGTGGTGTCCTGTGAGTCTGTCCCCTGTGTGTCTGTCCCCTGGGTCGTGGTGTCCTGTGTGTCTGTCCCCTGGGTTGTGGTGTCCTGTGTGTCTGTCCCCTGTGTGTCTGTCCCCTGGGTCGTGGTGTCCTGTGTGTCTGTCGCCTGTGTGTCTGTCCCTGGGTCATGGAGTCCTGTGTGTCTGTCCCCTGTGTCTCTGCCCCCTGTGTTGTGGTGTCCTGTGTGTCTGTCCCCTGTGTTTCTGTCCCTGGGTCATGGTGTCCTGTGTGTCTGTCCCCTGTGTGTCTGTCCCCTGGGTCGTGGTGTCCTGTGTGTCTGTCCCCTGTGTGTCTGTCCCCTGGGTCGTGGTGCCCTGTGTGTCTGTCCCCTGGGTTGCGGTGTCCTGTGTGTCTGTCCCCTGTGTTGTCTGTCCCCTGGGTCATGGTGTCCTGTGTGTCTGTCCCCTGTGTGTCTGTCCCCTGGGTCGTGGTGTCCTGTGTGTCTGTCCCCTGTGTGTCTGTCCCCTGGGTCGTGGTGTCCTGTGTGTCTGTCCCCTGTGTGTCTGTCCCCTGTGTCGTGGTGCCCTGTGTGTCTGTCCCCTGGGTTGCGGTGTCCTGTGTGTCTGTCCCCTGTGTGGTCTGTCCCCTGGGTCATGGTGTCCTGTGTGTCTGTCCCCTGTGTGTCTGTCCCCTGGGTCGTGGTGTCCTGTGTGTCTGTCCCCTGTGTGTCTGTCCCCTGGGCCGTGGTGTCCTGTGTGTCTGTCCCCTGTGTGTCTGTCCCCTGGGTCTCTGTCCCCTGTGTGTCTGTCCACTGGGTCTCTGTCCCCTGTGTGTCTGTCCCCTGGGTCATGGTCCCGGGCCTGCTCGGGCAGAGGGCTGGGGGGGGGGGGGGGGGGGGGGGGGGGGGTGGATGGGCCGGAGCAATCACCGGCTGGTCCTATAAGACAGCATGTATGGTTAGACAGGCGGACGGGGGTGAGGGGTGATGGGGTGAGGCATAAGGTGGTGAGGGCTGCTGGTGTGTGGGTGAGCGGTGGAGGGGTTAGGGCTTATCATAGTATTTACAGTGCAGAAGGAGGCCATTCGGCCCATCGTGTCTGCACCAGCTCTTGGAAAGAGCACCCTACCCAAGGTCAACACTTCCACCCTATCCCCATAACCCAGTAACCCCACCCAACACTAAGGGCAATTTTGAACACTAAGGGCAATTTATCATGGCCAATCCACCTAACGTGCACATCTTTGGACTGTGGGAGGAAACCGGAGCACCCGGAGGAAACCCACGCACACACGGGGAGGACGTGCAGACTCCACACAGACAGTGACCCAAGCCGGGAATCGAACCTGGGACCCTGGAGCTGTGAAGCAATTGTGCTATCCACAATGCTACCGTGCTATCCACAATGCTACCGGGCTGTGGGGTGAGGGGTGGAGGGGTGTGGGGTGAGGGGTGGAGGAGTGAGGGGGGGAATGGTGTGGGGTGAGGGGGGAGGGGTGTGCATGCATGTGTCATCAGGAGCCGCAACCAGGCAGGGGATCTCACTTGGTGGCGCTCTTCCGACCTCCGCGTCGGCAACCTCCCTCTCCTCCGGCCCGCTGATGATGTTGAGTGCCCTCTGCTCAGGCACGGTGAGGGGACGCAGGTCTTCTCGTCCTCCTCCGGTCTTTTCCCGCTCCCGGCGGTTATGCACAGTCTTGTCCGGGGGGGGGGGAAACAGAAACAACAACAGTGTTAGACGGCCCGACGCATGCAGCCCAGGGGTTGGATCTCTGATGAAATTGGTGCACAGGGCACACGGCCATTGCGGCTGGCATGGGTGGGTACAGCCATGTGGGTCAGGTTGGGGGTGGACCGGGTCAGGGTGGGGGTGGGGCCATTCCCCTGGGGGGTGGGTGGGTCACATGTGTGTGGAGGGTAAGGGGTTGGTACCAGAGTGCCGGCGCCAGCGCCAAAATAGTGTACTTTACTCGGCGCCGGCGTCGGCGCCGGTTCCGAGACCCAATTCTCGGGTGCTGCGGGGGCCACCAGCTGCCGGTCCCGGTGTCGACCCGGCGCCGCGGGGTCCGCGCATGCACAGTTGGGCCGGCGCCAACTAGCGCATGCGCACTGGCCATCATCCCCGCGCTGGCCCCGTCGCCAAATGCCGCAGGGATCCAGGAACCGGCGCGGAAGAAAAGTGGTCCGCAGCCAGAGAGGCCGGCCCGCCGATCGGTGGGCCCCGATCGCGAGCCAGGCCACTACGGAAGTCCTCCCCGGGGTTGGACCCACCTCCCCCCCACACAGGCTGCCCCCGGACCCTTCAACCCCGAGGTCTCGCTGGCCCAGAACATGTTAGACGGCGCCGGCGGGACTCGGATACTTTGGGACGGCCGCTCGGCCCATCCTGGCCGGAGAATCGCGGTGGCGCCGGAGGATTGCCGCTACGGCCGTTTGCGGCGATTCTCCGTGCGGCCCGGCGACATGCGCGCCCGCCCGTTTTTTCACGGGTGGGAGAATGGCGTCCGGCGTCGGGGCAGCATTGCGCAATTCGTACAGCCCCCCCCACCCCCTGCCGATTCTCCGGCCCAGCGGGGGGTTGGAGAATCGCGCCCATTCTTTCTGACTCTACCCTGTTTAATCCTGGTAGAATTTTGTAAATTTCGATGAGATTCCCTCTCACTCTTCTAAACTCCAATGAATATAATCCTAACCGATTTAGTCTCTCCTCATATAATAATCCCTCCATCCCAGGAATCAGTCTGATAAGCCTTCACTGCAATCCCTCCATAGCAAGAACATCCTTCCTCAGATAAGGACATCAAAACTGCCCACAATACTCCAGGCCTCACCAATGCTCTCTACGATTGCAGTAAAACATCTCTATTCCTGTACACAAATCCTCTCGCTCTGAAGGCCAACAAACCATTTGCCTTCTTTACTGCCTGCTGTACCTGCACATTTACTTTCAGCAACTGATGCACGAGGACACCAAGATCTCGCTGAGTATCCATCTCACTCAATTTACACCCATTCAAATAATAATCTGCCTTCCTATTTTTGCTACCGAAGCAGTTAACCTCACATTTATCAACATTATACTGAATCTGCCACGCATGTGACCACTCCCTCAGCCAATCCAAATCTTGCCGAAGCATTTCTGCATCCTCCTCACAGCTCACCCTCCCACCCAACTTTGTATCATCTGCAAATTTGGAGATCATACATTTAGTTCCCTCATCCAAATCATTAATGTATAATATGAACAGTTGGGGTCCTAGCACAGATCCCTGTGGTATCCCCCTCATCACTGCCTGCCAATCAGAAAAAGACCCACTTATTCCAACTTTTTGCTTTCTGTCTGCTAGCACGGTGGCACAGTGGTTAGCATTGTGGCTTCACAGCGCCAGGGTCCCAGGTTCAATTCCCGGCTTGGGTCACTGTCTGTGTGGAGTCTGTAGGTTCTTCTCATGTCTGCATGGGTTTCCTCTGGGTGCTCCGGTTTCCTCCCACTAGTACCAAAAAAATGTGCTGTTAAGTCATTTGGACATTCTGAATTCTTTCTCTGTGTAGCCGAACAGGCGTTGGAATTTGGCGATTCGGGGCTTTTCAAAGTAACTTCATTGCAATGTAAGCCTATTTGTGACAATAAAGATTATTATTATTATAACCAGTTTTTTTATCCATCTCAAGACACTATCTGTAATCTTTAACTTTACATATTAATTTGCTCTGTGAGACCTTGTCGAAAGCCTTCTGAAAGTCTAAATAAACCACACCCACCGGTTCTCCCTGATCAACTCTACTAGTAACATTTGTCAAGCATGATTTTCCTTTTGCAAATCTATGCTGACTCTGTTTGATTATAACTACTTGCTACCCATTGAGTTATGACACCTGCTTATCCTTGTACCATTAATGACCCAGTGCTGCATTGAGAGCTGTCTTAAAATAAATTATGCTACTTGCAGTTTGACCATCTGGACCACCACTGCTACTCGGGCGCCGAGGTTCATTTTCTGCACCGCAGACAGTGCAAATGTCATTGCTGCGCTGTTATTTAGACTTTCGCCACCCACTCTCAATTTGTGGACAAGCCTGTTCCCGAACAATTGGACCTGGATCTGTTTCTTTAAATAAGGTGATGCTGGGAGGGGGGGCACGGAGGAGGAGAAGGCGGGGGGGGGGGGGGGGGGGGGGAGGCGGTTGCTGGTAATCAGGGTAGGTGGGAGTTCTATTAATACTATCAGAGCTATAGTTCTCCAAGAATTTTGAAATCTTTATGTATATACCTGGGCACGTGCCGCAGCAGTGCAGAGAGGGCGAATGCAAAGCTTTTGTCTTCATTATGGAATAATAGTTTGAACATTCTGCTAAAATGATCTGTGAGTCCTGGCAAAATCCCTGAACATTCAAGCAGATTTCTAAATAACACAGACCAATTTAACCAGTGCCAGGGACGTCACTCTAATAAGTTTCATCTGTAACAATATATAAGAAATACCAGTTATTTTAATGAAATTACACTCGTATGGTGGACCCCAGGCCTCCTCTTTCCTTTTCTGATTGTTACTAAGGTACAATTCCATTGCAACTGAGGATCCCTCATGTTTTACCATCTCTCATTTGTGAGCCCGGATTGTGAAGTTCAGCAAACTATTTGACCAAAATACCACCTGAACTTCACCCATTGACCAAAGATATCTAACACCAGCGAGTGACTGATTATGGAGGCGTCATGATCGCTGCACCAGATTTGACGGAGATATGAAGGATGAAGGGCAGGAAAAGACCTGCTGCTCCAACTGGCCTGTGGCATATTATTGTGAAATGCAGATACCAGATCGCCTGGAAGAGGCAAAGAACAGTTTCTGGGCGCAATTCAGCGGACTCAAAAGTCCAATTGTAGGCGAGTTGGGCGGTGTGTTTCTCAGTGGTTGCAGCCCCGAGATTCACCCTGCTATTCATCAGAACTTTGCCAGGTTTTTGGGGCTCATGGAGTTTCTTCCCTCCAAGGCCACCTTTAGTCAATTTACAGATGGCGAGGCTAAACGGCTCCTCGCAGATCGGGGCACCATTTTGACCTGCCCTGATCTCTGCACCACTCCCACTTTCAGGACCCCTGTTTTCTGGACCCCCCCCCCCACCCTTCACCCTCTTCCCCCCAACCTTCCAGTGGTCCTTGGAGCACCCTGGCAGTGTCAACCTGGCACCTGGGCACCCGGGTTGCTAGGGGGAGTGTCAGAGTACTATGCTGCCCTGTCCCCAACCACCCAAGCGTCTCTAATAGCCTGTAATAGCCCCCCCCCCCTCCCCCGCCCCACCCCCACCCCGGTGCCATCACGCCTCGTCCACGTTTGTGAATACCAGTGCTAAAATGCACACTGTTGAGGTCTCGCAGGCACAGCCATTGACTCCCGGATGCCAGGTGAATGCGCCATCCAGGTATTTAAATGAGCCGAATTACTTATTTAAATATGCTGAGCTGGATCACGCCCAGCGAGGACGAGATGCAGGCCGCGATGTGTGCAGCAGGTCGGTTGACTCGCGATCATCCCAGTGCGGAGCCCGATTTGGGGCTCTCGTGGGATTCACTCATTGTGACCGAATGCATGCCAGGCGCAACACGGTCACTGAATCGCACCCTACAAGCTGGGGAGCAAAAAAATCCAAAACAGCTCTCAGACCCAACAATCAATCCGGAGGTCACTCCAGCCCTGTTAGTTCAACATGCTGCCTCCCTCTTGGACAAGTTGATAATTGTCTCAGCCAGAAACAGGTTCAGTTTCACATGAAGGAATATAGCGAAATGATGTCTATCGCAGCCGTTCCAGAGATCCACTTTTTTATGGGAGACACACTATCTCCTGACATTTAAACTAGATCAGCCTTTTCAATGATTCATAACTTGAGATCGGAACACCTTATCCTCCTTAATCTATTCAGTTGACAAAGATTGTCTGCAATCTTGGGCGAAATTCTCCCCCAACGGCGCGATGTCCGCCGACTGGCGCCAAAAACGGCGCCAATCAGACGGGCATCGCGCCGGCCCAAAGGTGCGGAATGCTCCGCATCTTTGGGGGCCGAGCCCCAACATTGAGGGGCTAGGCCGACGCCGGAGGGATTTCCGCCCTGCCAGCTGGCGGAAATGGTGTTTGTTGCCCCGCCAGCTGGCGCGGAAATGCAGCGCATGCATCAGCGGCCGCCGACAGTTTCCCGCGCATGCGCAGTGGGGAGAGTCTCTTCCGCCTCCGCCATGGTGGAGGCCGTGGCGGAGGCGGAAGGGAAAGAGTGCCCCCACGGCACAGGCCCACCCGCGGATCGGTGGGCCCCGATCGCGGGCCAGGCCACCGTGGGGGGCACCCCCCGGGGTCAGATCGCCCCGTGCCCCCCTCAGGACCCTGGAGTCCGCCCACGCCGCCTGGTCCCGCCAGTAAATACCAGCTTTGATTTATGCCGGCGGGACAGGCAATTTCTGGGCGGGACTTCGGCCCATCCGGGCCGGAGAATTGAGCGGGGGGTCCCGCCAACCGACGCGGCCCGATTCCCGCCCCCGCCCAATCTCCGGTACCGGAGACTTCGGCGGGGGCGGGGGCGGGATTCACGGCGGCCAACGGCCATTCTCCGACCCGGCGGGGGGTCGGAGAATGACGCCCTTGATCTCTGTGTACCCCAATGCTACCTGGCAATCATTGAATCAAACTGATAATTTTGTAACTGAAAGAAAGGGACATTATTAAAGTTGCCACAAGGGGCAGCACAGTGTGCAGTGGTTAGCACTGTTGCCTATGGCACCGAGGACCCGGGTTCGATCCTGGCCCCGGGTCACAGTCCGTGTGGCATTCGCACATTCTCCCTGTGTCTGCGTGGGTCTCACCCCCACAACCCAAAGATGTGCAAGGGTAGGTGAATTGGCCATGATAAATGGCCCCTTAATTGGGAAAAAAAAAGAATTGAGTACTCTAAATTTATAGAGGAAAAAAGTAAGTAAAAGTTGCCACAAGGCGCAAGTCCAGAGTGTGATGCAATGCTCACAGTCATGGGGAATAAGCCACAACATTCAAGAAGGTCGCCACCATCCAGGACGAAGCAGCTTGCTTCATCAGTTGCCTGTCCAGCACCTCGACGCTCACTCCCTCGACACTAAACCCACCACAGCTTCAGTGTGCACCATCTGCAAGGTGCATTGCAGCAACGCGCCAAGACTCCTTTAACAGTAACTTCCAAACTGCTGGTCAGTACAATCTGGGAGGACAAGAGCTGGGAACCTTCAAGTACCTCTCCAATCACACACAGACACAAGTTAGACAGCACGGTAGCATAGTGGTTAGCACAATTGCTTCACAGGTCCCAGGTTCGATTCCCAGCTTGGGTTACTGTCTGTGTGGAGTCTGCACGTTCTCCCCGTGTGTGCGTGAGTTTCTTCCGGGTGCTCCAGTTTCCTCCCACAGTCCAAAGACGTGCAGGTTAGATGGATTGGCCATGCTAAATTGCCCTTAGTGTCCAAAATTGCTCTTAATGTTGGGTGGGGTTACTGGGTTATGGGGATAGGGTGTGTCATAATATCCACTCATGTATATAATGAGATGCAGACAGGCAGTGATGGACACATGGGATGACCAGTTAGTATACAACACAGCACAGCCAATCACCAGTCGGGACACTACCACTATAAAGCCAGAGGGCACTAGGTTTCCCGCTCTCTCAGGACCCAGCTACTGAGACAGTCAGAGTCCACGAGCTAGCAAGCACAAACACCATGCGGTAGCTAGTAAGTCTGGTCAGGCTACTACAAGGTCACTAGACAGATCAGTATAGTGTCGACCCACAGCTGAATATGTACAGCAGTTCATGTGGTTGAATGAAACAGTGTTGGATTTTCTCCTGTGTTAGACATCTGTTTCTAACTTCCCTGCATCGAGTGCAGTCCACATCGAACTAACCTGCCTAACACATCAGGGTGGAGGTGTGGGCTTGGGTGGGGTGCTCTTTCCAAGGGCCGGTGCAGACTCGATGAGCCGAATGGCCTCCTTCTGCACTGTAAATTCTATGATTCTATGAAATATCAGTTGTTCATTCAACACTGCTGGGTCAAGGTCCTGAAACTCCCTCGCTGACTACAACTTCGGGCCACAAGCAGTTCAAGAAGGCCTATTATTGCCTTCTCAATGGCAACAAGAGGATACACAGTAAATGATGGCCTTTTTTTTTGGCTGTCATTTCCGGGCACCCCATTTTCACCGGTTGCTTTAAAAAGTCGGTTCTCAAGCGTTTAAGTTCAAGTTTTCAGCACAGTGGATTCGAAATCATTATTTTAAATTAGCATATCTTCATGGCAGTAGCTAAGGATGGGCACAAGTGACAGCCTTGCCAGTGATACCCACTGATGCACGATCAATGACCACTAAAACGAGGTTGTAGTCCAACTGAAGGCTTTAATAAGCTCAATGTTTCCCCCAGCAGCTCAGGTACAGAATGAGGGCTGCTGGGGCGGTACGGGTTCTTATACCCCGCCTATCAGGGAGGAGCTATTATACACTCTAGCCAATAGAAAGCATACAGGTTCTACCAATGGTGCTTTAGCCACTCAGGTGCCGTAATACCTATAATAACACATTCACCCCCGTTAAAAAAAAGTCCGGCGGGGGGGGTTGGCCAGAAACTACAAAACATAGCAACATGGTATAATTAGTAATGGAGGTACCGTAATACCTCCATACAGTGTTCAGTAACTATTTACAAGTCTGGTAGCTATGTACATTTGATGGTTTATATTTACAGATTACAGTTAAAATGAAGCAATCAGTCGATCGGGGGCCCTGGTCGTCCTCTGTGATCGTCGGGGCCTCGGTGGTGACTCCGGTGGAGGCTCGGGCGTCTGTGACTCCGGGAGCGTGGCTTCGATCTCCATGGCAGCTTCGGCACCCCTAGACGGCGCTGGTGGGGAAAACAGCTGACCTGGCAAGGGAGCGCCTGCGGGGGGCATCGGTGGGTGGGAGGGCGTAGACGGGGGCGGCGGAAGGACCGATCCTCCTGTAAGGTGCTGCGGTGGAGGGGAGGATGGGACTGGTGGCTGGAATGTGCGTGGAGTTCCGGCGGGCGCCAGGTCCCGTAGGGAGACCGTATCTTGTCGGCCGTCGGGGTACGCCAGGTAGGCGTGCTGGGGGTTAGCATGGAGCAGATGGACCCTCTCGACCAACAGGTCCGACTTGTGCGCCCGCACGTGTTTTCGGAGCAGGATGGGTCTGGGTGCTGCCAGCCAGGTCGGGAGCGAGGTCCCAGAGGAGGACTTCCTAGGGAAGACAAGGAGACGTTCGTGAGGTGTCTAATTGGTGGTCGTACAAAGCAGTGACCGGATGGAGTGGAGGGCATCCGGGAGGAATTCTTGCCAGCGGGAGACTGGGAGGTTCCTGGACCATAGGGCCAGTAGGACGGTCTTCCAGACCGTTCCGTTCTCCCTCTCTACCTGTCAGTTACCCGGGGGGTTGTAACTGGTCATCCTGCTTGAGGCGATGCCCTTGCTGAGCAGGAATTGACGCAGTTCGTCGCTCATAAAGGAGGACCCCCTATCACTACATATGTAAGCGGGGAACCCGAACAGTGAAAGATACTATGGAGGGCCTTGATGACGGTGGTGGCAGTCATGTCGGGGCAGGGAATGGCAAATAGGAACTGGGAGTACTCGCCAATCACGTTCAGGAAGTACGTGTTGCGGTCGGTGGAGGGGAGGGGGCCTTTGAAGTCCATGCTGAGGCGTTCAAAGGGACGGGAAGCCTTTATCAGGTGCGCCCTCTCTGGTCGGTAGAAGTGCGGTTTGCACTCCGCGCAGATTTGGCAGTCCCTGGTGACGGTCCTGACCTCCTCGATGGAGTCGGGCAGGTTGCGGGTCTTGACGAAATGGAAAAAGCGAGTGACCCCCGGGTGGCAGAGGTCCTCGTGGAGGGCTCGGAGGCGGTCCACTTGTGCAGTGGCATATGTGCCGCGGGACAGGGCGTCAGGAGGCTCGTTTAGCTTCCCGGGACGGTACAAGATCTCGTAGCTGTAGGTGGCGAGTTCGATCCTCCACCGCAAGATCTTGTCGTTTTTTATCTTGCCCCGCTGTGCATTATCGAACATCATAGATATCATAGAATTTACAGTGCAGAAGGAGGCCATTCGGCCCATCGAGTCTGCACCGGCTCTTGGAAAGAGCACCCCATCCAAGCCCACACTCCCACCACATCCCCATAACCCAGTTACCCCACCCAACACTAAGGGCAATTTTGGGCACTAAGGGCAATTTATCATGGCCAATCCACGTAACCTGCACATCTTTGGACTGTGGGAGGAAACCGGAGCACCCGGAGGAAACTCACACAGACACGGGGAGGATGTGCAGACTCCGCACAGACAGTGACCCAGTGGGAATCGAACCTGGGACCCTGGAGCTGTGAAGCAATTGTGCTAACCACAATGCTACCGCGCTGCCCAACATGAAAGCAACCGACCGTTGGTCAGTGAGGAGAGTGAATCTCCTGCCGGCCAGGTAATGCCTCCAATGACGCACAGCTTCTACTATGGCCTGGGCCTCCTTTTCGACTGAGGAGTGGCGGATTTCGGAAGCATGGAGGGTACGGGAGAAGAAGGCCACGGGTCTGCCCGCTTGGTTGAGGGCGGCCGCCAGAGCTACGTCGGACGCATCCCTCTCGACCTAGAAGGGGAGGGACTCGTCGATGGCGTGCATCGTGGCCTTTGCAATGTCTGCTTTGATGCGGCTGAAGGCCTGGCGGGCCTCTATTGACAGGGGAAAAGCTGTGGATTGGATCAGGGGACGGGCCTTGTCCGCATAGTTGGGGACCCACTGGGCGTAGTAGCTAAAAAACCCTAGGCAGCGTTTCAGGGCCTTGGAGCAGTGAGGGAGGGGGAAATCCATAAGGGGGCGCATGCGTTCAGGGTCGGGGCCTATAACTCCATTTCGCACTACGTAGCCGAGAGTGGCTGGACGGTCGGTGCATTTATCCTTATTGTATGTTAGGTTAAGGATTTTTGCAGTATGCCCCGGGAAATGCCTTTAGATATATGCAGGTGAGGGCTTTTGTGAGGCGACAGGTGAGGGAATTCCCGTTGCTCCCGGCACAAGAAGTTCAAGATAGGGTGATCTCGGGTGTATGGGTCGGGGAGGGCAAGGTGTCGGAAATACAACAGGAGTTGAAAGAAGAGGGGGAAGCGCTGGTAGAAGAGTTGAAGGGTAAATGGGAGGAGGAGCTGGGGGAGGAGATCGAGGAAGGTCTGTGGGCTGATGCCATAGGTAGGGTTAATTCCTCCTCCTCGTGTGCCAGGCTCAGCCTGATACAATTTAAGGTGGTTCACAGAGCACACTTGACGGGGGCGAGGTTGAGTAGGTTCTTTGGGGTAGAGGACAGATGTGGAAGGTGCTCAGGGAGCCCGGCGAACCATGTCCATATGTTTTGGTCATGCCCGGCACTGGAGGGGTTCTGGAGAGGAGTGGCGGGAGCAATATCTCAGGTGGTGAAAGTCCGGGTTAAGCCAAGCTGGGGGCCAGCAATATTTGGAGTAGTGGACGAGCCGGGATTGCAGGAGGCGAAAGAGGCCGGCATCCTGGCCTTTGTGTCCCTAGTAGCCCGGCGAAGGATCTTGCTAATGTGAAAGGAGGCGAAGCCCCCCAGCCTGGAGGCCTGGATAAATGATATGGCTGGGTTCATAAAGTTGGAGAGGATTAAGGTCGCCTTGAGAGGGTCTGCGCAGGGGTTCTACAGGCGGTGGCAACCGTTCCTAGACTATCTCGCGGAGCGTTAGAGGAAGGTCAGTCAGCAGCAGCAGCAACCTTGGGGGGGGGGGGGCATCCTGGGAGGGGGGGAGGGGGGGGAAAGGGGGGACTGCCTGGGAGGGTGGATGAGCAAGAGATAACATGAAGGGTTGGGGAAACTAGCACGTACGGGTGAGGGCCAGTGTACAAAGCTGTGTAAATATATCATTTTGCCATGTACATATCTTGCTCTGCGCGATTTCTCATTTTGTATTTTTTGTTACGGGGGGGGGGGTTATTGTTTGTAAGGGAGAAAAATTGTGTTAAAAAACTTTAATAAATATATATATATTTTTTAATTTTAAGGATTTTTGCAGTATGGAGAAATTTTCGGAGATTGGTGTCGTGGTCCTGCTGGTCATGGCCACAGATGGTGACGTTATCGAGATACGGGAATGTTGCCTGTAAACCGTACCTGGCAACAATTCGGTCCATCACGCGCTGGAAGACCGAGACCCCGTTGGTGACACCAAAGGGAACCCTTATGAAGTGATAGAGCCGCCCGTCTGCCTCGAAGGCAGTGGGCGGAATTCTGCCCCCCCCCCCCCCACCCCGCCGGGTGGGAGAATCGCCCGGGCGCGCACGAGTCCCGCCACGCCGTCCCGATGCCCGCATGCAATTCTCCCATCCCCCCCCCAAACCGGCGCGGCGTGAATCATGGCTGGCCGCTGGGAGAATCGCCGCTTGCCGTTGGTAATGGGCGAGCGGCGATTCTCCGGCCCGGATGGGCCGAGCGGCCTGCCCAATACAACAGGTTCCCGCCGGCGCCATCCACACCTGGTCGCTGCCGGTGTGAACAGCGCGGGAACGCTGGGGGGGGGGCGGCCTGTGGGGGGGCGTAGGAGGCTTCCTGCACCGAGGGGGGCTCAAAAGGGGTCTCTCTGAAGGAGGACCTCCTTTCCTCCGCTGCCCAGCAAGATCGATCCGCCATCTTCTTGCAGGGCAGCCGCGGGGAGGACGGCAATCACGCATGCGTGGGTTGGCTCCGGCGTCATTTACGCGGCGCCACTTTTACGCGGCGCCAAGGCCCGGCGCACGTAAATGACTCAGCGCCGCTCCTAGCCCCCCGGGGGCGGGAGAATAGGGGGCTGGGAACGGCCTCCGACGCCGGAGTGAAACACTCTGGTTTTCACTCCGGCGTCGGGTCTCCCGATGGGAGAATTGCGCCCAGGGTATTTGCAGTCACTAGTGCGGATGGGGAGCTGGTGGTAGGCGTACTTGAGACCCACCGTGGAGAAGACCTTATATTGTGCAATCCTGTTTACCAGGTCGGATATGCGGGGGAGAGGGTACGCGTCCAGCTGCGTAAACCTGTTGATGGTCTGACTGTAGTCGATGACCATCCTATGCTTCTCCCCGGTCTTTACCACCACTACTTGAGCTCTCCAGGGGCTGTTACTGGCTTCAATTACCCCTTCCCTCAGTAGCCTTTGGATCTCTGATCTAATAAAGATCCGGTCCTGGGCACTGTAGCGTCTGTTCCTGGTGGCGACGGGTTTGCAATCCGGGGTGAGGTTCGCAAACAGGGAAGGCGGGCCAACCTTAAGGGTCGAGAGGCCGCAGACAGTAAGGGGGGGGTTTAGGGCCGCCGAATTGGAAGGTCAGACTTTGAAGTCTAAACCCAGGAGTGTAGCTGCGCAGATGTGGGGAAGGACGTAGAGATGGACATTTTTGAACTCCCTTCCCTGGACTGTGAGGTTTGTTACACAAAACCCCTTTATCTCCACTAAGTGGGAACCGTAGGCCAGTGAGATTTTTTGATTAACAGGGTGGATGAGGAGGGAACAGCGCCTTACCGTGTCAGGGTGTATGAAGCTCTCCGTGCTCCCAGTCAATTAGACAGGACGTCTCGTGCCCGTTGATGAAAACGGTCGTCGTACCGGTTGAGAGTGTTCGAGGTCGAGACTGATCCTGGTCACCGAGGCCAATCGCAGTAGTTGAGAATTCTGTTCAGGCAGTGTGTGGTCGGCCGAGCTGGGGTCCTGGGGGGTCATCCAAGATGGCGTCTCCCATTGGTCGCACATGGCCGGGGGTGCACAAAATGGCGGCGCCCATCGCTCAATCGTGGCATCCGCGGAACAAGATGGCGGCGCCTGGGGCCCGCACGTGGCCTTGGGATATGGAGGTGGCGGCGACCGCTGGCCGCACGGGGCCCGTGGAGATGTTTGTGGTGGCGGTCCACATACGCCGCTGGAGACCGCGGCCACTGCTCGGGTCCGACATACCCCCACGAAATGGCCCTTTTTGCCGCATCCCTTGCAGGTGGATGCGCGGGCCGGGCAGCGCTGGCGGGGGTTCTTGGCCTGCCCGCAAAAGTAGCAGCGGGGCCCCTCGGGGTTGCCAGGCCACCTTGCAGCGCAGGCCAGTGGGGGAACGGGGGAAGTGTCGGGGTCGGCCGCTGCGGGGTTCCACGCTGCCCAGTGGGCTGCCGCGCGGTCGGGAACGTAGGCGTGGGCGTTCCTGGAGGCCACGTCCAGGGAGCCTGCAAGGGCCTGTGCCTCCCTGAGACCCAGGGTGTCCTCTAACAGGCACTGGCGGATTTGTGACGAAAGCATACCTGCCACGAAAGTGTCCCGGACTAAGAGTTCCGTGTGTTCGCTGGCCGAAACTTGTGGGCAGCTGCAGCTTCTTCCCAGCACCAGGAGTGCACGGTAGAATTCCTCCAGTGATTCCCCAGGGGTTTGTCGCCTTGTTGCAAGCAGGTGCCGGGCGTAGACCTGGTTTACCGGGCGAATATAGTGTCCTTTTAGCAGATCAATTGCTGCATCGAAGTCTTCCGTTTCCTCGATGAGGGTGTAAGTCTCCAGGCTCACCCTTGAGTGCAGGACGCGCAGTTTCTGCTCTCTTGTGGGTGCGTTTTCGGCCATCTCGAGATACCCTTTAAAGCACGCCAGCCGTGCTTAAAGAATGCCGCTGAGTTCGCCGCGAGGGGGCTAAGTTGCAGACACTCCGGCTTGATTCGGAGCTCCATCCTTTTAAATCTAGCTTATTAAATTGATGCACGATCAATGACCACTAAAGCGAGGTTGTAGTCCAAATGAAGGCTTTAATAAGCTAGATATTTCCCCCAGCAGCTCAAGTACAGAATGAGGGCTGCTGGGGCGGCACGGGTTCTTATACCCCGCCTTGCAGGGTGGAGCTATTATACACTTTAGCCAATAGAAAGCATACAGGTTCTACCAATGGTGCTTTAGCCTCTCAGGTGCCGTAATACCCATAATACCACACCCATATCCCAAGAGCTTAATTGTTATCAGAGCCCAGGTTGAGTTTGTCCCCATGTGCATATGCCAGGAACACCTGAGGCCATTTACAACAGGACTGCTCTAGGGATTTGAACCGAAAATCTAGGCTGCCACTTTGCTGAGAATGTGCTGCAATATTAGAGGCACTGTCTTTCAGTAACGATTCGAAATGAAGGCCTGCCTGGTGACCTGCTTGAATGTAAATGATCCTATGATACTATTTTGAGGAAGAGCAGGGGAGTTCTCTCCTCTATGTCCTAGGCCAAAATTGATCACTCAACCAAACATACCAGAACAGATTACATTGCTGTTTGTGGGAGCTTACTGTGCACTAATTGGTTTCTGCATTTTCATTTTTCAATGTTTCCAATTAAGGGGCAATTTAGACTGACCAATCCACCTAACCTGAACATCTTTGGGTTGCGGGGGTGAGACCCACGCAGACACAAGGAGAATAAGCAAACTCCACACGGACAGTCATCTAAATCCGGGATCAAACCCGGGTGCTCGTTGGCGTGAGGCAGCATTGCCAACCACTGCGCCACCGTGCTGACCTGGTTGCTGCATTTCCTGCAGTGACACACTGCGCATTAGAAGAACTTAATTGGCTGTAAAGTTACTTGGAATATGCAGCAGTTGTGAAAGGTACTGTATAAATGCAAGTTTGTTGCTTATTGGTACCTTGGCACAAAGTAATGGGGCGGGATTTTCTGGTCATGCCTGAGATTAAGGTCAAAGTATTTGTCGCGCCCGCGACAATTCCCGTGGTAGGTGGGACGGGAAGATTTGGGCTATGGAATCTCAATCCATCCTATTCTGTACAATTCAGCTGTAAACTGCATTTGACTATTTTCTGAGTTTGTTGAGATTTAAACCTTCATTTATACCTGGAGCACTCTGCTGGGGTATGCTGGAATGTTCGTCATTATTTTACATCCATTATTTTACTTTGCACAGCAGTTGAAGTGTAAGAGGGGCCCTCAACACCTGGACAATGAAGATAAATGAGAATTCCTGCCCTGTTGGTTATGCAGCAAAACCTGTTGGAAAATACACATGTTTGAATATCCGTTGTGATGTTTTCCCTCATCTGTAATGACGCAGCCATACAATGAGCAAAAGCAGGATAATATTGTCAATATCAGAAACATGCTGTTTTGCCATTCACCAGGAATAATGAGCGGATGAATTCATACCAACAAAACAAGTCAACGAGCTGATAACATTAAAGGGCCTCTGGCTTTAAGTTTGCATTCGGTGATAAGAGAGTGGGGTATCCTCCCACATGACTCCACACACCTGGCTGTATTCTACTCAACAGCCAAGGGTTCTACAAAGTCTACTCCAACAATAGCACTGAGTGCTGAATTTGGTGCATTTGAGTGCTATAGTAAGAGTTTGGTGACTGAGGGAGTATAAGGCTACATTTTTATCCAAAGTTTAGTCTTTCTTTTATTTAGTTAATTAACTTAAAAGTTGCTGTTTGGTTTAGAAGAAGGTGAATTTTCAATCAGCTTTAAACAAGCTTCTACTTGTAGGCACTTGCAGCTGGAGCTTGTTAATTAGTTAATTGGATTAGGCCAGTTTTCAGAGGCTAGATTCACAGTATAAAAGTGATCCCATACAGTGCAGACTTTGTTTGCACTGAGTGCTGAATTTGGTGCATTTGAGTGCAATAGTGAGAGTTTGGTGACTGAGGGAGTGCTGAATTTGGTGCATTTGAGTGCTATAGTGAGAGTTTGGTGACTGAGGGAGTGCTGAATTTGGTGCATTTGTGTGCTATAGTGAGAATTTGGTGACTGAGGGAGTTAGGTGAGGAGGGAGTAAGGTGCTCCTTTCATTTTGTTTCCAACATTTCCGCAAAGAGTGAGAAGAGAGTTAGGAGTTTGCAGAAAGTGTAGCTGACTGGGAGCAGAATCGGAGGGCGGAGATCTAGTTAGTCCACAGGGCAGCTATATTCTGTCAGGTAAGAGGGGATGGAGGCTAGGCCAGTTGCATGCTCCTCCTGTAGGATGTGGGTGGTGAGGGATACCACCGGTGTCCCCGCTGACTATATCTGCGGGAAGTGCACCCAACTTCAGCTCCTCAAAGACCGCGTTAGGGAACTGGAGCTTTGCACAGCAGTTGAAGTGTAAGAGGGGCCCTCAACACCTTTACTGCTGTTGGATTTGGAGGTAGGTGAGCACTTTGGGGACAGTGACCACAATTCGGTGACGTTTACGTTAAGGATGGAAAGGGATAAGTATACACCGCAGGGCAAGAGTTATAGCTGGGGGAAGGGAAATTATGGTGCCATTAGACGTGACTTGGGGGGGATAAGGTGGAAAAGTAGGCTGCAAGTGTTGGACACACTGGATAAGTGGAGCTTGTTCAAGGATCAGCTACTGCGTGTTCTTGATAAGTATGTACCGGTCAGGCAGGGAGGAAGGTGCCGAGCGAGGGAACCGTGGTTTACCAAAGAAGTGGAATCTCTTGTTAAGAGGAAGAAGGAGGCCTATGTGAAGATGAGGTGTGAAGTTTCAGTTGGGGCGATGGATAGTTACAAGGTAGCGAGGAAGGATCTAAAGAGAGAGCTAAGACGAGCAAGGAGGGGACATGAGAAGTATTTGGCAGGAAGGATCAAGGAAAACCCAAAAGCTTTCTATAGGTATGTCAGGAATAAGCGAATGACTAGGGAAAGAGTAGGACCAGTCAAGGACAGGGATGGGAAGTTGTGTGTAGAGTCTGAAGAGATAGGCGAGATACTAAATGAATATTTTTCGTCAGTATTCACTCAGGAAAAAGATAATGTTGTGGAGGAGAATGCTGAGCGCCAGGTAAATAGATTAGATGGCATTGAGGTATGTAGGGAAGAGGTGTTGGCAATTCTGGACAGGCTGAAAATAGATAAGTCCCCGGGACCTGATGGGATTTATCCTAGGATTCTCTGGGAGGCCAGGGAAGAGATTGCTGGACCTTTGGCTTTGATTTTTATGTCATCATTGGCTACAGGAATAGTGCCAGAGGACTAGAGGACAGCAAATGTGGTCCCTTTGTTCAAAAAGGGGAGCAGAGACAACCCCGGCAACTATAGACCGGTGAGCCTCACGTCTGTAGTGGGTAAAGTCTTGGAGGGGATTATAAGAGACAAGATTTATAATCATCTAGATAGGAATAATATGATCAGGGATAGTCAGCATGGCTTTGTGAAGGGTAGGCCATGCCTCACAAACCTTATCGAGTTCTTTGAGAAGGTGACTGAACAGGTAGACGAGGGTAGAGCAGTTGATGTGGTGTATATGGATTTCAGCAAAGCGTTTGATAAGG
This sequence comes from Scyliorhinus torazame, assembly GCF_047496885.1. Taxonomy (NCBI): domain Eukaryota; kingdom Metazoa; phylum Chordata; class Chondrichthyes; order Carcharhiniformes; family Scyliorhinidae; genus Scyliorhinus; species Scyliorhinus torazame. The sequence goes on along the minus strand of NC_092707.1, from coordinate 152,374,846 downwards.
TTCCCCACGGTAGGCTATTGCACAAAATACGGAGGCTGGGGATTGAGGGTGATTTAGAGATGTGGATCAGAAATTGGCTAGCTGAAAGAAGACAGTGGTGGTTGATGGGAAATGTTCAGAATGGAGTTCAGTCACAAGTGGAGTACCACAAGGATCTGTTCTGGGGCCGTTGCTGTTTGTCATTTTTATCAATGACCTAGAGGAAGGCGCAGAAGGGTGGGTAAGTAAATTTGCAGACGATACTAAAGTCGGTGGTGTTGTCGATAGTGTGGAAGGAAGTAGCAGGTTACAGAGGGATATAGATAAGCTGCAGAGCTGGGCTGAGAGGTGGCAAATGGAGTTTAATGTAGAGAAGTGTGAGGTGATTCACTTTGGAAGGAATAACAGGAATGCGGAATATTTGGCTAATGGTAAAGTTCTTGGAAGTGTGGATGAGCAGAGGGATATAGGTGTCCATGTACATAGATCCCTGAAAGTTGCCACCCAGGTTGATAGGGTGGTGAAGAAGGCCTATGGAGTGTTGGCCTTTATTGGTAGAGGGATTGAGTTCCGGAGTCAGGAGGTCATGTTGCAGCTGTACAGAACTCTGGTACGGCCGCATTTGGAGTATTGCGTACAGTTCTGGTCACCGCATTATAGGAAGGACGTGGAGGCTTTGGAGCGGGTGCAGAGGAGATTTACCAGGATGTTGCCTGGTACGGAGGGAAAATCTTATGAGGAAAGGCTGATGAACTTGAGGTTGTTTTCGTTGGAGAGAAGAAGGTTAAGAGGAGACTTAATAGAGGCATACAAAATGATCAGGGGGTTGGATAGGGTGGACAGTGAGAGCCTTCTCCCGCGGATGGAAATGGCTGGCACGAGGGGACATAACTTTAAACTGAGGGGTAATAGATATAGGACAGAGGTCAGAGGTAGGTTCTTTACGAAGAGTAGTGAGGCCGTGGAATGCCCTACCTGCTACAGTAGTGAACTCGCCAACATTGAGGGCATTTAAAAGTTTATTGGATAAACATATGGATGATAATGGTATAGAGTAGGTTAGATGGCTTTTGTTTCGGTGCAACATCGTGGGCCGAAGGGCCTGTACTGCGCTGTATTGTTCTATGTTCTATGTTCTAAGCTGGATGAACTTCGGATCATCCGGGAGGCAGAGGGGGTGATTGAGAAGAGTTACAGGGAGGTAACCACACCCAAGGTACAGGACAAGAATAGCTGGGTTACAGTCAGGGGGAAAAAAACAAACAGGCAGACAGTGCAGGGATCCCTCGTGGTCGTTCCCCTTCAAAACAAGTATACCGTTTTGGATGCTGTTGGGGGGGATGACCTCCCGGGGGAAGGCCCTAGCGGCCAGGTCTCTGGCAGTGAGTCTGGCTCTGGGGCTCAGAAGGGAAGGGGGGAGAATAGAAAAGCAATAGTTGTAGGAGATTCAATGGTTAGGGGAATAGATAGGAGATTCTGTGGTCGCGAGCGAGACTCCCGGAAGGTATGTTGCCTCCCGGGTGCCAGGGCCAGGGATGTCTCGGATCGTGTCTTCAGGATCCTTAAGGGGGAGGGTGAGCAGCCAGAAGTCGTGGTGCGCATTGGTACCAACGACATAGGTAGGAAAAGGGGTGTGGAGGTAATAAACAAGTTTAGGGAGTGAGGCTGCAAGTTAAAAGCCAGGACAGACAGAGTTGTCATCTCTGGTTTGTTGCCGGTGCCACGTGATAGCGAGGCTAGGAATAGGGAGAGAGTGCAGTTGAACACGTGGCTGCAAGAATGGTGTAGGAGGGAGGGCTTCAGGTATTTGGATAATTGGAGCGCATTCTGGGGAAGGTGGGACCTGTACAAGCAGGACGGGTTGCATCTGAACCAGAGGGGCACCAATATCCTGGGAGGGAGGTTTTCTAGTACTCTTCGGGAGGGTTTAAACTAATTTGGCAGGGGAATGGGAACCGGATTTGTAGTCCAGCAATTAAAGTAGCTGATATTCAGGACGCCAAAGTGTGTAATGAGGCAGTGGGGAAGGGAACACTGACAAAGGAGAGTACCTGCAGGCACGGAGATGGGTTGAAGTGTGTATACTTCAACGCAAGAAGCATCAGGAATAAGGTGGGTGAACTTAAGGCATGGATTGGTACTTGGGACTATGATGTGGTGGCCATCACGGAAACTTGGATAGAAGAGGGGCAGAAATGGTTGTTGGAGGTCCCTGGTTATAGATGTTTCAATAAGATTAGGGAGGGTGGTAAAAGAGGTTGGGGGGTGGGGGGGGGGTGGGGGGTGGCATTGTTAATTAGAGATAGTATAACAGCTGCAGAAAGGCAGTTCGAGGAGTATCACCCTACTGAGGTAGTATGGGTTGAAGTCAGAAATAGGAAAGGAGCAGTCACCTTGTTAGGAGTTTTCTTTAGGCCCCCCAATAGTAGCAGAGATGTGGAGGAACAGATTGGGAAACAGATTTTGGAAAGGTGCAGAAGTCACAGGGTAGTAGTCATGGGTGACTTTAACTTCCCAAATATTGAGTGGAAACTCTTTAGATCAAATAGTTTGGATGAAGTGGTGTTTGTGCAGTGTGTCCAGGAAGCTTTTCTAACACAGTATGTAGATTGTCCGACCAGAGGAGGGGCAATATTGGATTTAGTACTTGGTAATGAACCAGGGCAAGTGATAGATTTGTTAGTGGGGGAGCATTTTGGAGATAGTGACCACAATTCTGTGACTTTCACTTTAGTAATGGAGAGGGATAGGTGCGTGCAACAGGGCACGGTTTACAATTGGGGGAAGGGTAAATACGATGTTGTCAGACAAGAATTGAAGTGCATAAGTTGGGAACATAGGCTGTCAGGGAAGGACACAAGTGAAATGTGGAACTTGTTCAAGGAACAGGTACTACGTGTCCTTGATATGTATGTCCCTGTCAGGCAGGGAAGAGATGGTCGAGTGAGGGAACCATGGTTGACAAGAGAGGTTGAATGTCTTGTTAAGAGGAAAAAGGAGACTTATGTAAGGTTGAGGAAACAAGGTTCAGATAGGGCATTGGAGGGATACAAGATAGCCAGGAGGGAACTGAAAAAAGGGATTAGGAGAGCTAAGGGAGGGCACGAACAATCTTTGGCGGGTAGGATCAAGGAAAACCCCAAGGCCTTTTACACATATGTGAGAAATATGAGAATGACTAGAGCGAGGGTAGGTCCGATCAAGGACAGTAGCGGGAGATTGTGTATTGAGTCTGAAGAGATAGGAGAGGTCTTGAACGAGTACTTTTCTTCTGTATTTACAAATGAGAGGGGCGATGTTGTTGGGGAGGACAGTGTGAAACAGATTGGTAAGCTCGAGGAAATACTTGTTAGGAAGGAAGATGTGTTGGGCATTTTGAAAAACTTGAGGATAGACAAGTCCCCCGGGCCTGACGGGGTATATCCAAGGATTCTATGGGAAGCAAGAGATGAAATTGCAGAGCCGTTGGCAATGATCTTTTCGTCCTCACTGTCAACAGGGGTGGTACCAGGGGATTGGAGAGTGGCGAATGTCGTGCCCCTGTTCAAAAAAGGGACTGGGGATAACCCTGGGAATTACAGGCCAGTTAGTCTTACTTCGGTGGTAGGCAAAGTAATGGAAAGGGTACTGAAGGATAGGATTTCTGAGCATCTGGAAAGACACTGCTTGATTAGGGATAGTCAGCACGGATTTGTGAGGGGTAGGTCTTGCCTTACAAGTCTTATTGAATTCTTTGAGGATGTGACCAAGCATGTGGAAGAAGGTAAAGCAGTGGATGTAGTGTACATGGATTTTAGGAAGGCATTTGATAACGTTCCCCATGGTAGGCTTATGCAGAAAGTAAGGAGGCATGGGATAGTGGGAAATTTGGCCAGTTGGATAACGAACTGGCTAACCGATAGAAGTCAGAGAGTGGTGGTGGATGGCAAATATTCAGCCTGGATCCCAGTTACCAGTGGCGTACCGCAGGGATCAGTTCTGGGTCCTCTGCTGTTTGTGATTTTCATTAATGACTTGGATGAGGGAGTTGAAGGGTGGGTCAGTAAATTTGCAGACGATACGAAGATTGGTGGAGTTGTGGATAGTGAGGAGGGCTGTTGTCGGCTGCAAAGAGACATAGATAGGATGCAGAGCTGGGCTGAGAAGTGGCAGATGGAGTTTAACCCTGAAAAGTGTGAGGTTGTCCATTTTGGAAGGACAAATATGAATGCGGAATATAGGGTTAACGGTAGAGTTCTTGGCAATGTGGAGGAGCAGAGCGGTCTTGGGGTCTATGCTCATACATCTTTGAAAGTTGCCACTAAAGCGGACAGAGCTGTGAAGAAGGCCTATGGTGTGCTCGCGTTCATTAACAGAGGGATTGAATTTAAGAGCCGTGAGGTGATGATGCAGCTGTACAAAACTTTGGTAAGGCCACATTTGGAGTACTGTGTACAGTTCTGGTCTCCTCATTTTAGGAAGGATGTGGAAGCTTTGGAAAAGGTGCAAAGGAGATTTACCAGGATGTTGCCTGGAATGGAGAGTAGGTCTTACGAGGAAAGGTTGAGGGTGCTAGGCCTTTTCTCATTAGAACAGAGAAGGATGAGGGGCAACTTGATGGAGGTTTATAAGATGATCAGGGGAATAGATAGAGTAGACAGTCAGAGACTTTTTCCCCGGGTGGAACAAACCATTACAAGGGGACATAAATTTAAGGTGAAAGGTGGAAGATATAGGAGGGATATCAGAGGTAGGTTCTTTACCCAGAGAGGAGTGAGGGCATGGAATGCACTGCCTGTGGAAGTAGTTGAGTCAGAAACATTTGGGACCTTCAAGCAGCTATTGGATAGGCACATGGATTACAGTAAAATGATATAGTGTAGATTAATTTGTTCTTAAGGGCAGCACGGTAGCATTGTGGATAGCACAATTGCTTCACAGCTCCAGGGTCCCAGGTTCGATTCCGGCTTGGATCACTGTTTGAGCGGAGTCCGCACATCCTCCCCGTGTCTGCGTGGGTTTCCTCCGGGTGCTCCGGTTTCCTCCCACAGTCCAAAGATGTGCAGGTTAGGTGGATTGGCCATGATAAATTGCCCTTAGTGTCCAAAATTGCCCTTGGTGTTGGGTGGAGGTGTTGAGTTTGGGTATGGTGCTCTTTCCAAGAGCCGGTGCAGACTCAAAGGGCCGAATGGCCTCCTTCTGCACTGTAAATTCAATGATAATCTATGATTAATCTAGGACAAAAGGTTCGGCACAACATCGTAGGCCGAAGGGCCTGTTCTGTGCTGTATTTTCTATGTTCTATGTTCAGACCAATATGGTTAATATGTGAATCTGCAAAGCAACAGTGCTAGCTTGCATAGTTGCGATAAACAAGGTTCTTTCTTTATATTACAACAGTGACTACACTTCAAAAGCATTTAATTGACTGTAACGTGCTCTGGGAGGTCCTGAGCTTTCCAAGGTCAGGACCTTGATGCTATAGAAATAGTATGAGGTGCCATAAAAATGCAAGTTCTTTACTTTTTGTCTTGAGACTCCAGGAGGAATGAAGCAGTAATCTTAAAAAATGGATCGAAAGTTACAATGGGTGCTATGAGGTCCAACATCGAGGCGTATTTAATATTGTAGGAAGCATGTCTAAGGCCATATTGATTCAAACTCTGCAAAGATATTGGGCGGGATTCTCCAATCCCGCGGCAGAGTGTCCATGCCGTCGTAAACGCCATCGCACTTTACGACGGCGTGAACGGGCCACTCCCACGTCTAATTCTGGCCCCTACAGGGGGCCAGCACGGGGCTGGAGCGGTTCGCGCCACTCCAGCCGCAGATCCCGGCGTGAATTGGGCGCTGCGGGATCCGCACATGCGCAGGCGCCAACGCGCGCATGCGCAGTGGCCTCCTTCAACGCGCCGGCCCCGACGCAACATGGCGCAGGGCTACAGGGGCCGGCGCGTCGGAAAGGAGGCCCCCAGCCACAGAGGCCGGCCCGCTGATCGGTGGGTCCTGATTGCGGGCCAGGCCACATCGGAGCCCCCCCCCCGGGGTCGGACCGCCCCTCCTCCCTCCCACAGGCCGCCATCCGACCTTTACACGCCAAAGTCCCACCGGCCCAGGGCAGGTTAGAACGGCGCTGGCGGGACAAGGCTCCTTTCCTACGGCCGTTCGGCCCATTTGGGCCGGAGAATCGGCGTGCCAACCACGCCATTGCCAATGGCGCCGATTTCCCGTACTGCGGAGAATCGCGTGCCGGCGTCGGGGCGACGTGGCCCGTTCCTGGGGATTCTCCGGCCCGGCGAGGGGCTGGGAGAATCCTGACCATTAAAAAAAATAAGTTTAGAGTACCCAATCCACCTAGCATGCACATCTTTGGGTTGTGGAGGCGAAACCACGCAAACAAGAGGAGAACTCCACACGGACAGTGATCCAGAGCCAGGATCGAACCTGGGACCTCGGCGCCGTGAGGCAACAGACGCTGCAAAGATGTCACTGAAGGCTGTTTGGAGCAGGCAGAAGAACTCTTGAAAATTAGCGTCTCCTCATCTTTGTAACCTACTCCAACCGTACAGCCCTCCAGGATTCTCAGTTTATTCCCATTTTGTCTCTTGCGCATCCCCAGACTTAATTGCTCCACCATCAGCGGGCGTGTTAACCAGATGAACCTGAATGCAAATGATCCAACAAATTTCTGGTTTGGTTCCTGAAACAAAAACAGTGGCATTTTATACAGAGCGTTTAGTCTGATAAACCCCAAGATGTTTCACAGGAGTATCATTGGACAATATTTAATACCATGCCACTTAAGGAGATGGTAAGTTAGGTGAGCAAAATATATGGTTTTAAATGGGTTTCTGGAGGTAATTCCAGAGCTTAGAGGCCAAACAGCTAAAGTAACTCCCTGCCATTGGTGGGATAAAGGAAGTGGGAGATGTGCAAGAGGCTGGAATTGGAGGAACACAGAGTTCTCAGAATGTAGTCGGAAAGAAGGAAGTTACAGTGATAGGGAGGGACAAGGCCATGGGGGGATTTGAAAACAAGAATGAACAGTCTAAAACAAAAGCATTGGTGGAACAGGAGACAGTGATGGGTGAATAGAACTTGGTGTGACTTAGGGTGAGAGTAACAGAGTTTTGGATGAGCTCAAGGTTACAAAGGGTGGTGGATGGGAGGTGCGCAGAGAGAGTATTATAGTTGTCGAGGCTGGAAGTAACAAAGGCATGGATAAGCAAAAAGGCTACAGAGGTAACGGGACAGGAGCAGGAAGAGAAGCTATTGCAGGGGAATCTTTGGCAATAACAAATGAGGGCCATCCTACTCAGTTGGACAATGGAGGTGTTGGAGAGGAATGTTGAGGTGTCAAAGGCTGCAGATACGTCAAGACTGGTGGAGGAGGGGATAGTTTACCATGGTCACAGTTACGTAGGATGTCATTTATGACTTTGATAATAACTGCTTCCGTAGTGGGGCAGGGGCAGAAACCTGTTTGGAGAGGGCTGGTTCTCTGTTTGGGGGACAATGGGCGGGATTTACTGACTACCCCACCACATGTTTTTCGGCAGGGGAGGTGGCCCCAGAATTTCCCGCCGGCATGAACAGCCAGTAAATCACGCACTATTCTCCCGCTGGAGCTGTATTGCACCAGTTTTTTGATCCCCTTGGGATCCTAAAGTGGGATGCAATTCCGTAGTCTATGCCACACAAATATATATTTTTTAAATTTAGAATACCCAATTATTTATTTTTCCAATTAAGGGGTAATTTAGCATGGCCAATCCACCTAGCCTGAACATTTTTCGGTTGTAGGGGTGAGACCCACACAGACACAGGGAGAATGTGCAAACTCCACACAGACAGTGACCCATGGCTGGGGTCCGCACCATGAGGCAGTAATGCTAACCACGGCACCACCATGCCACCCTGCGCCATACAAATGTATGCATGCCGTGGAATACGAGAGATTCACAGAGAATTCCGCTAACGGGCTGCCATTTTGAGCAGATTGCCCAATAGCGTGGTCCCGTGGCTGGCCACTGCCTCCCATACTGCAAATCAACGACATAACCCCCGCCCCCCCCTTGCACTGCATAACAGTCTCCACACCCCCGGAATGCCTGGGTACCGTCCCCATCCCCAAGGACGGAGGTGAGCCAAACTGCCCCTCCCTCCTCCCTGTAATAGGGAGACACCCCAAATGGACCCCTGTGATTGGGAGTCCCCAAAGGGGCCCCTTAATAGGGGGACCCCCACTGAAATTTGTGTATAGGTTGATCCCCCACAGGGGACCCATGTAATAGGAGACCCCCCCACAAGGTGACCTTCCCACAGGGACCCCGGGAATAGGGGAACCTCCCCCAGGGATCACTCTAATAGGGGACCCCCCACACGGATCCCTTTGATAGGGAGACCTTCCCACAGGGACCCCTGGAATAGGGGGGCCCTCAGGGAACACTCTAATAGGGGACCCCCATGATAGGTGGACCCCCCTGTGCTAGGAGAGCCCCCAGAGAGATGCCCTGACCAAACGGACGCCCCACGGGGACCCCTGTAATAGGGCGACCCCCCATGGGACCTCTGTAATATGGAAACCCCCCACAGGGGCTCCTGTAATAGGGAGACCACCACAGGGACTCCTGTGATAAGGAGACCCCTGCAGGGACCCCTGTAATAGTGAGGCCCCCACAGGGACCCCTGTGATAAGGAGACACCTTCAGGCATCCCTATAATAGGGGGGTCCCTCCACAGAGACCCATTGCCTAAAGGGACCCCCAAAAGAGACCCCTGTCTGTAAGCTGGAGAGCAGTGAAATCACATGCTTGAGTAATTGGAATGCACTTAGTGCTTGGAATGCACTGACCTCTGTTTGATGTGTCAATGTTTACAAACATTGGGATTTTACCACTTAGGCCACTCGACCTAAAGGGAGATGAACAAACTGCAGATGGTTTGTAGAAGCTGTCAATCACAGACCACTAGTAGAAAGTTATGAATGGCTTGCAGCTAATGGATCTGTGGGAACCAGAGGCAGGTCAAAGCTGCTCTCCTTCCATAAATGGACATGTGGAGCTGCAAGGTAAGTAACACCTCTCACTGCTCCTGCCTGGACTGCTCTCTAGCTTCCAGACAGGGGTCTATTTTCTGGGTGGGGGGGAGCACTTGAGTCAGGGTGTCCCTGTGGGGGTCTCCATATTACAGGGATCCCTGGAGGGCCCCCCTATTACAGGGATCCCTGTGGGGTCCCACTTTTACAGTGGTCCCTGTGGGGAGCCCCCAATCACAGGGGTCCCTGTGGGGGTGCATGGGGGGGGGGGGTGCCTGGTAGAGGAGGCGTGGGTAGGCAGTGCATTGTTGATGGCCCTCAGATGATCTCTACTAGCGTGGCCCTGGTGTAGTGGACCTCACGGTTCCCCGTTCCCCCACCACGAGGTTCACTATGTCAGGGCCATGCTGGTAGAGACCACAAGTGATGCGTGCCCACGTGATTCCCCCTACAAGGACTGGGTGAATCACGGGAGGCTGGAGTATTGGGCACAGGGCCCGCTAAATAGACCTGTTTGCATTTATTTACATCCCCCCGCCAGTGTGCATCGTGGACCTTGTTGGCGCCACCAGAGGGAGAGGTCAGAGCATCATTATTGGATCGGTGCCGATCCCGATTTATTCCCGACGCCTTATTCTCCATCCCGTCGGGGAACGCATTCCGGGCAGCCCAGGTCAGAGAATTCCAATGGAAGTTGCAGGAAAGATGAGCAGGGATATGGGAGGTGGCAACCTGTTCAGGGACATTGGAAGGCTGGAAATAGGAAGGTTATTTCAAGGATGGAGTAGCCAAGATTGAGTTTTGAGGAAGAGTGGGATGATGTCAGATTTGAAAGGAGAGGGAGACAATAGCAGTGGAAAGAAAAGGAAAATTGGGACCAGGAAGTGAAGTTGGATGGTCAACATGTTGATGGAAGTAGACTCAAGAGGACAGGAGGTGGGTGTCAAGGACAAGAAGAGCATGCGGAGGGCGTGAGGGAGATAGGAGAGAACCTGCGCGCTCAGGACCTGGGCACTCAGAAACATCCTGATCAACATTTTTCGGTCAACCAACATTAAAATAGCCAAATTGATGGAGTGGAAATTTTCAGTGCAGGATGTGCCTCACATCTTTTGCCCATACTTCACAGAAACAAATGCAAAGTTAAAGACGAGGCAAATTTTAAGTTTAAAATTTTATTCTGGTAGTATGATTGAGCTCATTTGGAAGACCCAAGCTTTTTGCCTGTGAATTCAGAGTCCTTGTTCCTCTGTGTATGTTTGCCTGCTAGCCTTTAATTGCCTAGCTGCTTGTAAGGGGAAGGGGAACACATCTGGAGTCTAGACACACTGGCTCTGTGGGTTGGTCCGTATCTTTATTCCGCATCACTCCAAGGCTTCCTTCTGTTTACACAGGTGCATGTACATAGCCTGTCAAACAGATTCATACCCAGGCATCCATAACTAGCCCAGCAGCGCACTCCCAGTGACTCAGAGTGAGGCGACGCTACTGTAAAACAACACCACAATGCCTTTTATGAATTGTAGAGGAATAAATGTTTTAATTTGAGTCCAGAAATCATTTCTTATAAAACTAAAGCAGGCAGATTTTTTTTCCTGTGCAGGAATTCTGGCCCTGATCTTTGGGGTTTGACCCTGTTGTGCAACAGTAGCAATTTCTAAATAAATGGCAACCAGAAAAAAAATTGCAGAAGATAAAAAGTGACTGGAGGAAATATTTTCACTGATTAACATACAGGCACCTATATGTGTCAAAAATGTATTTAACCCATTCCATTTTCAAAGTACTTTGGATGCAATGAGGATTTCTTCCATATTAATGGGAAAAGCTTTGGGCCCCTGATTTAGAATCTTAATAGTAAACAGTAACTGAGAAAGTAGATGATTAGAATGCCCTCATTTTGAATTCATAGTTGGGTTTTTCTCCCTGATTTTCACCCCCTTCGTTATCGCTGCCTTTCACTTACGTGCAGTTCCACAGGTAATGGCCATCGTTCAGAAATTTAGCTTAGGGACATCGAGGATATGAAAGATACTGGGTCCGATCTTACCGAATTGCAGCAGAGTCCCGTGTCGGCCGTGTTTAGCCGGGTGTTTCCCAGCCCTCACAGCGCCGAGAAACACCATGCTATCTAACAGGACTTTGTTGAAATTCCGGGCCTCAGGAGGGAACGCCCCGCTAAGGCCGCACTTAGTCCCGTTTCCTGCACTGACGATCTCCGCTCACCGGAACTCCACAGGGAGCCCCCCAAAGCACCTATAAGGGGGTCGTCGCACCTCCCCCCCCCCGCATCCCCCCTCAAACAGGCAGGGCATCCTGGGTCCGATACCCAATGTAGGGAAAGTGTCAGCCTGGCACCTTGGCACTGCCCCACCAGCTGGCAGTTGTACCTGGGCACCTTGGCTGACACTGAAGTGGCACTGCCAGGCTGACAGTTCCAGGCTTCCCAGGTGACACCAGCAGTGACAAGGTGGCACTCTGCCCAGAGGGAAACCACCTGGGGGTCTCCGATCCGCGGGGAGGCCATCCCAAGTGCCATTCGGTCCAGTCGTCATTTGTGAGGAGCGGCACTGAACGGTGCTCACCTGAGGTCTCCACGGTGAAGGGGTGAGATTCCACGGTCTCGGTACAGCATGTGAGCGCATATGATAGTGAGGTTAGCCCCACAATGGCCGTGATTCAGATCACGGTGTCTCATGAGATTCTGTTAGATTTCGCGAGGTGTAACGAGACAAGTAGATCCCAGAAGAGGGATCTTACAGCATCTACCGGCCATGCTGCACCCACTATTTGAATGCAAGTTTGTTTTTCTTTGTATAATAATTAATAAGCCAAGTTACATTTTTCTTTTACATTAAAATACCTCAACATTCTTTCTATAATGAATTATTTCTCCCAGACCTACAAAGCTCTGAGAACCTGTGTTCCTCCAATTCTGGTCTCCGATGTCCTTGCCACATCCTTTGCTTTACACCTGATGGTCATGGCTTTGGTTGTCTGGGCCCCGAGCTCTGAAATTCCTTCCCTAAATATCTCTGCTTCTTTCTTCTCCTTTAACATGCTCCTTAAAACCTAATTCTTTGACCAAGCTTTTGGTTCAGCTGTCCTAATGGAGAAAGGAGGCTGGGAGGGGATTTGATACAGTAAACAAAATCACGAGAGGCCTGGACAGAGTTGATAGGGAGACACTGCGCCCGCTCGTGAAAGGGATCAAGAACGAGAGGGCACAGAATTAATGTCATTTGCAAAATAAGCAAAGTCACATGAGAAAATCTTTTTCATGCAGCAAATGGTAGGATCTGCAATGCACTGCCTGAGACAATGCTGGAGGTAGGTTAATGTGGTAACCCACTGTATTGTACTATTGTATTGTTACATGCCTGGGCTTGTCCCTGCTGGCTCCACCTGTGTCTCCTCCCCTCGGGCTCATGTATAAAGGTGGCTGGTCTCCGCCGCTAATCCAGTTCGGGATCAGGGGCCAGGAGGCTTTCTGTTTAGTTTATTAAAGCCTCAGTTACGTTCACCACTCGTCGTGTGTTCATTGATGGCACATCAATTTAATACACTAAACATCTAATATGAATTCATCACTCAAGCCTGATTGCCTGGAGCTGGACCCACAGGTAGCCGACGCCACTGCAACTTTCGAGCACTGGCTAAGCTGCTTCAAAGCATACCTTGGATCCTTCACCTAAGACGTCACCGACCTCCAAAAGAAGCAGATCCTCCACACACGGGTGAGCCCGCAAGTCTTTCTTCTCATATACGGGGGCGATAATGCTGCTGAAGGGACATTATATTAAGTCTGTGAACAAGGTGTACGCTAGGCACCTTCTTGCCACGAGATGACAACGCCCTGGGGAGTCACGAGCAGAATTCCTGCGTGCCTTGTGTGTACTCTGCCGGAGCTGTGACTGCCAGGCAGTATCGGCTACCCAACACGCGGAGCTGTTGATCAGGGACGCTTATGTCTCGGGCATGAAATTGAGCTACATCCATCAGCGATTGCTAGAAGGGGGTACACTAGCCTCCCAGAGACAGTGCAGCTCTCAAACTCGCTGGAGGTGGCCTTCCAGAACATGGAGGCCTACACCTCCGACCGCGCAGGACCTTGTGGACCTCGTGGGTGCCGCTATCATCCGACACGGGTGTGGCGCAAGCCTGTACCGCGCAGCAACCCGCCAACGCCGGAAGCCCCAAGTGCTACTTTTGCGGCCAGGGTAATCATCCACGACAACGCTGCCCTGCACGGAACACGACTTGCAACGGGTGTGGGAGGAAGGGCCACCTTGCAAAAGCCTGCCAGGCCCGATCTCTCCCTAAAGCTTCTAGGCCCAACAGCGCTGCCTGCTGCCTGTCGGGGCCGCACCCAGCTGCCGCGCCACCTGCCATGTGCGACCCGTGAGCGCTGCCATCTTCGCCGCCATCTTCGATTTTGGCCGCCACGTGCGACCCATGGGGGCCGCCATCTTTAACGCCATTTTGTACTTCACCCGCCACGCACGACCCACGGGGACCGCCATCTTTGACGCCATCTCTGATGCCACCCGCCACACGCGACCCATGCGGGCCGCCATCTTGGGACCATCTGCAGCATCCCGGGTGACCTGCTCACCCGATCGTACGCTGGCCGCCGCTACACATCACCTTCCGGAGCTCGCATCCATCACGCTCGACCAGTCTCGGCCTCATCACCTCACAAAATCGACGCTGACCGTCCAGATCAACGGGTACGAGACGGCCTGCCTTTTCGATGCCGGGACACAGACAGCACCATACACCCAGATATGGTAAGGTGCTGCTCCCTCCCAATCTTACCCGCGACCCAGAAAATCTCCCTGGCTTCTGGATCACATGCGGTAGAAATCCGGGGGGACTGTGTCGCGACCCTGACGGTACAAGGCGTAGAGTACACTAACTTCAAACTCTACGTCCTTCCCCATCTCTGCGCTGCCCTATTACTGGGGCTCGACTTCCAGTGCCACCTCCAAAGCCTTACTTTCAAGTTCAGCGGACCCCTACCCCCCTCACTGTCTGTAGCCTCGCAACCCTTAAGGTTGCCCCACCCTCGCTCTTCGCTACCCTCACCCCGGACTGTAAGCCCGGCGCTACTAGGAGCAGGCGATACAGTGCCCAGGATAGGACTTTCATCAGGTCGGAGGACCAGCGACTCCTACGAGAGCGGATCGTTGAGGCTAGTAACAGGCCCTCGAGAGCCCAAGTGGTGGTCGTCAAAACTGGGAAGAAGCACCGGATGGGCATCGACTACAGTCAGGCCATCAACCGGTACACGCAGCTCGATGCGTACCCCCTCCCAAGCATATCTGACATGGTCAATCAGATTGCGCAGTATCGAGTCTTCTCCACAGTTGACTTGAAGTCCGCGTACCACCAGCTCCCTATCCGCCCGGAGGACCGCCAATACACTGCCTTCGAGGCAGATGGCCGCCTCTACCACTTCCTCAGGGTCCCCTTCGGCGTCACCAATGGGGTCTCGGTCTTCCAACGGGAAATGGACCGAATGGTTGTCCAGTACGGGCTGCGGGCCACGTTCCCGTACTTAGATAATGTCATAATCTGCGCCCATGACCAGCAGGACCATGACGAAAACCTCCGGCACTTCCTCCACACCGTCAAGCTCCTTAACCTCACTTACAATAAGGAAAAATGCATTTTCCGCACAACCCGCCTAGCCATCCTTGGCTACGTGGTGGAAAACGGAGTCCTAGGGCCCGACCCCGACCGCATGCGCCCCCTCCTGGAACTCCCCCTCCCCCACTGCCCCAAGGCCCTGAAGAGATGCCTGGGGTTCTTCTCTTACTATGCCCAGTGGGTCCCCAATTATGCGGACAAGGCACATCCGCTTATTAAATCCACCGTTTTTCCCCTGACGGCTGAGGCCCGCCTGGCCTTCAACCGCATCAAGGCAGATATTGCCAAAGCCACGATGCACGCTGCGGACGATCCATTCCGTTCCAGGTGGAGAGCGAGGCGTCGGACTTTGCGCTGGCCGCTACCCTCAACCCGGCGGGCAGACCCGTGGCTTCTCCCGTACCCTCCATGCCTCCGAAATTGGACACTCCTCCATCGAAAAGGAAGCCCAAGCTATTGTAGAAGCTGTGCGACTTTGGAGGCATTACCTGGCCGGCAGGCGATTCACTCTCCTCACTGACCAACAGTCGGTTGCCTTCATGTTCAATAACACACAGCGGGGCAAGATCAAGAATGACAAGGTTCTGAGGTGGAGGATCAAACTCTCCACCTACAACTACGATACCTTGTATCGACTTGGGAAGCTCAATGAGCCCCCAGATGCCCTATCCCGCGGTACATGTGCCAGCGCACAAGTTGACCGATTCTGGGCCCTCCACAATGACCTCTGTCACCCGGGGGTCATACGTTTTTTTCACTTAATCAAGGCTCGCAAACTGCCTTACTCCATCGAGGGGGTCAGGACCGTGACCAGGGACTGCCAGGTCTGTGCGGAGTGCAAACCGCACTTCTATTGGCCAGGCAGAGCGCACCTGGTAAAGGCCTCTCGCCCCTTTGAGCGCCTCAGCGTTGATTTCAAAGGGCCCCTCCCCTCCACTGATCGTAACGTGTACTTCCTCAACGTTGTTGATGAGTACTCACGATTCCCCTTTGCCATCCCATGCCCTGACATGACCTCTGCCACCGTCATCAAGGCCCTGCACTGTCTTTTCACCTTGTTCGGTTTCCCCACCTACATCCATTGCGATCGGGGTTCCTCCCTCATGAGCGACAAGTTACGTCAGTTCCTGCTTAGCAAGGGCATCGCCTCAAGCAGGTCGACCAGCTACAACCCCCGGGGCAACGGACAGGTGGAGAGGGAGAACGCGACAGTCTGGAAGGCCGTCCTTCTGGCCCTCCGGTCTAGAAGTCTCCCAGTCTCCCGCTGGCAGGAGGTCCTCTCCGATGCGCTCCACTCCATCCGGTCACTCCTGTGCACTGCCACCAACGAGACTCCTCACAAGCGTATGTTTGCCTTCCCCTGGAAGCCCACCTCTGAGGTCTCACTCCCGTCCTGGCTGACAGTCCCAGGGCCCGTCCTCCTCCGGAAGCATGCGAGGAGCCATACATCAGATCCCCTCACCGAGAAGGTCCTGCTCCTCCATGCCAACCCACAATATGCCTACGTGGCACATCATGACGGGCGGCAGGACACAGTCTCCCTTCGGGATTTGGCACCTGCAGGCTCCCCAGCGACCATCACCACCACCCCCGACCCTACACTGTCTTCGCCCACCTCTACCCACCTACCTCAAGAACTGGCACTCGCAGGCCCACTGGTGACCATCACCACCACCACCACCCATACAGCAACCCCCCCTCCATCGACTCAACAACTGGGTGAAGAAGAGGACAACACGCTCCCGGATGCGCAAGTCTCGACACTGGTGCCCACACCACAGCCGGGACTGAGGCGATCACGGCGGAAGGTCAAGACCCCAGGCAGACTTGCTCTTTAAGCCCACTTCACCCCCGCTGGACACTTTTTTTTAACAGGGGGTGAATGTGGTAAACCACTGTATTGTATTGTCACATGCCTGGGCTTGTCCCTGCTGGCTCCGCCTGTGGCACCTCCCCTCGGGCTCATGTATAAAGGTGGCTGGTCTCCGCCTCTGCTCCAGTTCGGCATCAGAGGCCAGGAGGCTTTCTGTTTAGTGTATTAAAGCCTCAGTTACGTTCACCACTCGTCGTGTGTTCATTGATGGCATATCAATTAAATCGAGGCATTCAAGAGGGAATGAGGCTGTTATTTGAAAAGAAACAATGTGCAAGGTTACAGGGAGAAGGCGGGAGAATGGCACTCAATAAAATGTCCAGAGAGCCCGTGCAAATGTGATGGACTGAAGGGTGCAAAAATTCTGTGAGTGTTATCAATCTTTCCTCATGTGCCTTGATATCAAATTTTGTCCGATAACACTCCGCTGAAATGCCTTGGGACATTTTACTACATTACCGGTGCTTTATAAATGCAACATGGGTTCGATTCCGGGCTCGGGTGACTGTCTGTGTGGAGTTTGCACGTTCTCCCCGTGTGTGCGTGGGTTTCCTGCGCGTGCTCTGGTTTCCTCCCAGAGACCAAAGATGTGCGGGTTAGATGGATTGGCCATGATAAATTGCCCCTTAGTGTCCAAAAGGTTAGGTGGGGTTACTGGGTTATGGGGATAGGGTGGAGGTGTGGCCTTAAGTAGGGTGCTCTTTCCCAGGGCCAGTGCAGACTCGATGGGCTGAATGGCCTCCTTCTGCACTCTAAATTCTATAATTCTATGATACTACGAAGAGCAGTGACATTGTTGTGTCGGTACCTATGGCAGCACATCAGGAGAAGCAAAATCACATGAATGACAATGAGACCAAAGGTTTTTTGGTCTTTTAATTGTGAGATAAGATGCACCTTTGAGCTTCCTCCCATCACCCACTGTTCACTGGAATCTTCAACTGAGCATGGCTCAGCTGGATGGACCAGAAAACACCGCCCCCCTTCCCCCACCAACCCGATTACCAAATCCCTCACCATGAGGGATGTCGGATGGGTAATTGTGTAATCTATTGCCCTGGATGACCACCCAACCAAGTAGCCCAAGAGACACCATGAAGGGAGACCTCAGACCTAGGCCAGAATTCCCCAGGCGTTGCGATTCACTGTTCCCGCCGGCAGTGCATCCCCGCCCGCGGGTTTCCTGGTGGATTCAATGGGGAATCCCATTGGCAAGCGGGGGGAGTAATGAATCTCAGTGCCAGGGAACAGGCACCACTGATATACACGTGGCTAGGAGACCGGAGAATCCAGCCCCTGATCTCCCAGATGTTTTGGGACTGGAATGTTTTTTTTTAAATCAAACATTTTAAAATGAGAAACCAGGCATCAGGAATAGTTGTTTAATTTAAAAGCCTTTTCCTTCTGGTCTTATTAGGAAATGGAATTTTGCAACGAGGGGAGCAAGCACCATTCTCCCACCTTGACCTCCTCTTCAAGCCCCACCGCAGTTCACACCCTGTCCATTTGCAAGCTCGGGATTAAGTGGGTCACCTTGCTCAAGATGTTTTATGGATTGGGGACGCCAAAGGGAACAGGCAACAAGACATGGGGATTTGTACACTCAAAAATCATTTCTTAAATCCTGCATGTCCCTGTTTAATTCTTATTAAATTTGTGTCTCTGGTTAATCTACTTCTACCTCCCTTCAGGGAACGCTCCCCAACCGAGTCAAAAGGTCAGGGAGTATGGACTTTGGGGCCTCAAAGCCTTTTTTGAGTGAACAGGCCCCTGGTCACAGAACGCAGATGCCTGCAAGACCTAGTCAGCAGAGCCCGGTTTTACATGAAGCATCACACCTGGGACAGAGGGTGGGGGTTGGGGAGCTGACACTAGAGTTGTCATAACTCTACAACTCTGACTCCACAAAGTCTAGCCAGCATCTGGAATGCAAATCAAAGACAGCAAGTGCTTCCCAAAGAATGCACTCACTCTCCCATATTCCTGATACAAATGTTTAGCTATCTATGATGAAAGCTAAGATCTCCGGATTCAAAGTGCATGTATTTTAATTGACTGTAATCATTCTGTTTCGCCTGGCAGATCTTTCAGTAGGAGGCAGTTTCTAAGAGGAACTTTCTATTCCATTCACAGAGGGGGGAAAAAACTAGTGCCAGGGATCTGAACTGTGCGGAAAGGCAGAAGAGATTTGTTTTTTTGGGGAGTAAGATGATGTTACAAATGTACACAAAATAATATATTAACATGGTCTCTGCGGCGCTGAGGTCCCAGATTACCCAATGCCTCCATTTTTAAATTCTCATCCTCATGTTTAAATGGTCTTACCCTTCCCTATCCCTGAAACGTTAGACAGCCCAAGGACTCTATGTTTCTCCAAATGGCTCCTTGTGCATCTCCCACTGCCCTCTGCCCTCGGAGTGACTGTGGGGGAAATGAGACGGTCACCCACCTCCTTGTGGAATGTGCCTTTGCAAAGAAGGTCTGGAGTGAGATGCAGTGGTATTTGTCAAGGTTCA